>NC_137013.1:11129033-11145821 GCF_032717465.1 Coenobita brevimanus
TACTTTTATTCTTTCTTAAGCATACACCTCATATATAACCATGAAAGTTTGTTTACTAATTTCAAGCTCCCTGTTCCTCTCTTGGAAGCTGACACTATCACAGAACCACACATCCCTCTCGAATCCCGTGCTAAAATGCACATCCTAGCATTTTTCTGCGTTGAAAGTGCATAATAAATTTTACTACTTCCTTCAGTATCATCTGCAGTCTATCTATTTCCTTTGTACTTAATAATTTCATTGTAATCGAAAAAAAAGTACAGTACTTTTGCATCAACTTTTTCACTACATATCCCATTTCATTGTAAGAAGGTTAAGTAATGAGTATCAGTTTTTAACAAAGTGACGTGAAGAAGGAACCGTTTCCATGTGATGGAAAAATATTTTTAGCTTCCATTAACCCACCCCGTCCCGGAGACGTGAATTCACGTCCTCACATGATGTGCACTCATATCCCGGAGACATAAATTAATGCAGCAACATTGCAAGGTCATTGCAAGGTCCCTAATTTGCACAATTTTCAATTTTTGCTAGTGATTTTTGGCACATATACATGGAACACCTTCCTCTACAAGATGCCAGGCAGGGACAATGCCTTACCCAGCATGACCTCCTCCCCCCCCCTGCATGACCTTTTCTCAGCAATTCACCTGTTATCAGTGACCTGGCCAGTAAAGACATGTCATGCCACGGTACGAAATTCAGGGCCAAAGTGATTCCCCAATCGATGACAATGTGGAGGACAAACAGTAGAGGAAGAAACAGTCAGAAATGATGATCAGGTAATGTGGCAAAAAAAGGTCAGGAATGGTGATGAGTTAGTGAGTGAAACAATGCTTATAATACCTGTATTACCGTTTGAAAACCAATATACTCTCGTACTACATATAAAGTCGTCCCAAATAAATAAATACCGTTTATGAGTGGTGTAGAATAGTTATCCTCCCATAGAACTCGTTTTCTTTGCAGCCAGCCTGATAGAAAACCCTGTAAGGTAAGGAGGTACTCCTACCTGGATCGAGTATTTTAAACCTCAGGTGAGCTATTTCTCTATGAATTTTCGATGTTTCTCACCAAAAGCGGATGTTTGAGCCCCCCCCCCAAAAAAAAAGGTCCAAAAATGTTGGGACTGGGGCATACCACTGCCCAGAAAACGTCGGGATGGGGAAGGATAAAGTATTATTTGTACTGCAGGTTAACTTAAATTATTTTACAGTAAAAATGGCCGAGTGTAAGCCTATCAAACCTTTATTTGCTCGTGCACAACCAGACTAATTGTATCACAAAATACACAAATCCACCTCATTAAATTCTGGAGAGAAATGATAAGATTAAATATACATCCAAAAAATACTGATTTTATACATTATTGCTGACTCCTTGTAGTCTAGATTTTCCAAAATGGGTATGTAGCCAAAATCCCACAAAGATTAATTCTCCATTTGGCTAAATTTGACAAAACATATGAATTATTTGTTTTTTGCAGAGAAAAAAAGGAACAGTTTAACAATACCTCTGGTTTTGCATTTTACTCATGACCAGTCTGAAGCAAGGAAGACTGGTTGAACGTATGAGGAACAAGTCAGGTTGTCAGTGAGATGGTTTCTGTTAGTTGGTTTTACATTCATAAGGATGGATAAGCCTGTCCCACTGTTGAAAGGGACAAGGATATCAAGTGCTTTCCGTGACAGGTCTGGGCAGTGTTTGAGCTTGGTCAGCCAGAATTCCACTAAAACTTGGTCACAGAAAATAAGTTTTAGGACTAAGTTGCATCTTAGTTCCACGACTTCTCGCAACAGTGAGTGGTTGTCATCAGTAATCTCCCTTGACACTTCAAATGACCTCTGAGTCGAAGGTTTGTGTTGTATGTCCGGGCTAAGGTAACAAATAGATGATTAGATGGTTACAGATTGTAAAATTATGTTGCATCGTAGGCACCATTTATGCATCCATTACTGAGGCTCTGTCCACCCAGAGTTAGACATCCCCGGAATTGTGTATGGCATAAATGAATACTAAGAACTTGTCAGATGTAGAGGCATCATGATATCAGTAGTTGCTGATACTCATGTACATATAAATACGAGTATTAGCATTGATTTAGCATTGAAGGATTTTGTTGTTGTTTTTTAATGCGAGGAAGAAGGAACCAAAGACCGCGAGCCAGCAGTTGTTGTTCCTTCCAAGAGAAAAACAAAATACAAGAGAGAGCCAAATTCAAGATCCGATAATTTCGAGATGAATGGACACACTGCGTTTGAAAGACTGGAGATCATAGGAAGCAGGAAATACAGAATGAGGGAGACAGTTCGTGAGTTGATCAATTGCATAAATGAAGGACTGGGAGTAATGGTTAACTCTTGCATTAGAGAGTTGGACAGAAAAGGGATGAGAGTTTGCTGCTAGACGGGTGCTACGTGCCCATTGAGGTGGAGGAGTGCATGCAGACAGTTCAGAGGAGCAGTGACCATTGAAGTAGCGACAGAAAAGAGATAAAGATGCAACAGTGTGATGAAGAGACAGATGTTGAAGGGAGTCAGTAAGAGGAGGAGAGTTAATGAGACTAAATGCCTTTGACTCCACCCTACTGAGAAGAGCTGTATATGGGGAGCCTCCCCACACATGAGAGTTGTACTCCACACAGGGGTGGATAAAACCATTGTATAGAGTCAACAATTGTGCAGGGGTAAAGAAGGAATGGAGTCGGCTTAGCACACCTAATCTCTTCAAAGCAGATTTTACAAGAGATGTGATATTATCTTTCCAAGATAAGTCCCGAGTAAATGAAACCCCAAGCATGTTCAAGGATGACCCAGGATTAAGCTGAATATTATTAAACATTTGTGGGTATACCTGTGGAAGATTTTGTCGGGTTGATAGGAATAAAAACTGAGTCTTTGATGCATTAAAAACAGCAAGATTATATTTACCCCAGTCAGAGATACGAGCCAAGTCAGACATTAGGTGTACCATAGCCTCATCCCTTCTTTGTTGAAGTAACTGCTGAGATGGACGTTGCGGGAATCGAATGGAAAGGTGAAGGGTGGAGTCATCAGCATAAGAGTGGATAGGGTTAGATGTGCAGCTTAGAAGGTCATTGATGAATAAAAGGAAGAGAGTCGGTGATAGGACAGAGCCCTGAGGAACACCACTGTTGATAGATCTAGGAAAAGAACGATGGCCGTCTACAACAGCGGCTATAAAACGACCAGAAAGGAAGCTAGAGATGAAGGAACTGATAGAAGGATAGAAGCCATAAGAAGGCAGTTTGGAAATTAAAGATTTATGCCAGTCTCGATCGAAAGCCTTAGAGATTTCAAGTGCAATGGCAAAGCTTTCGCCAAAGTCCCGAAAGGAGGATGACCAAGAGTCTGAAAGGTAGGTGAGAAGATCGCCAGTGGAGCGTCCTTGATGGAACCCATACTGATGATCAGAAAGAAGGTTGTGACAGGAAAGATGCTTCAAAATTTTTCTGTTAAAAATTGACTCAAAAACTTTTGAGATACAGGATGTTAAAGCAATTGGACGATAGATAGAGGGTTGGGAATGGTCTCCCTTCATTGGGACTGGCTGAATGAGAGCAAACTTCCAGCAAGAAGGAAAGGTACAAGGTGATAGACAAAGGCGAAAGAGCTTGCCTAGGCAGGGTGTAAGCACAGAAGCACAGTTCTTGAGAACAACAGGAGGGACTCCATCAGGCCCATATGCCTTATTAGTATTTAGGCCAGCAATGGCAGAAAATACATCTGCTGAAGAAATTTTAATGTTAGCCATGAGGAAGTCAGAGGGGGAAGTGATGGAGGAACAGCACCGGCAACGTGTAAGGTGGAATAGGAGGAGAAAGTCTGAGCGAAGAGATCTGCTTAATCAGTAGAAGAAATAGCTACAGAGCCATCACAGTAGAAAAGAGGAGGGAAGAACGATGAGGTTAAGTTGTTAGAAAGGTTTTTGGCAAGGTGTCGGAAATAGAGGGAAAAATTTGAGTTGGAGGCTTGAGAGCATTTAGTAAGCATGAAATTACTTTTAGCAGAACGAAGAATAAGCTTAGCACGATTCCGGTCAGAAAAGTATAAAAGATGTAATTCAGGGTTGGGTTGTCTCCGGTACCATTTATAGGCCCTCTCATTGTTGTGGACAGCATTGGAACAAGCGTGATTATACAAAGGCTTTCTTGCATTAGTCAGAGGATATGAAAAATAAATGTATGCCTCCATGCCTGGGAGAATAACCTCCGTAATGCGCAAGGCACACTCAGATGGCTCCCGGCCATGGAAACAATAATCATTCCAGGGAAAATCAAAGAAGTACTGCCTGAGGGCCTCCCAATCCGCAGCTCCAAAGTGCCATAGACGACGTTTTTTTGGAGGGTCCACAGGCCGTACCGGAGCGATAGGACAGCTGAAGGTGATAAAGTTGTGATTGGAGGAGCCCAATGGAGAGAAAAGATTAACAGTGTATGCAGAAGGATTAGTAGTAAGGAAGAGGTCAAGTATGTTGGAGCTTTTTCCAAGGCAGTCAGGGATACGGATAGGGTGCTGTACAAGCTGCACTAGGTCATTAAGGATAGAAAAGGTGTAGGCTAGTTCACCAGGTGGATCAGTGAAAGGAGAGGAGAGCCAATGGTGGTTGTGAACATTGAAATCTCCTAGAATGGAGATTTCAGAGAAAGGAGAAATGGATATAATGTGTTCCATCATAGAAGTAAGATAGTCAAAGAATTATTGATAGTAGAATTAGGAGATAATTAAACAGCTCCTTACTGTTTATGGGTATTGATGGCTAGACAAATGGGGGATGAATCAAGAGAGAGAGAGAGAGAGAGAGAGAGAGATTCCATGAATTATATGTGCCAAATAGTTAAAATTTACGCGTCTTTAATCACTAATGTTTGACAAAATAAAGCCAAAGGAAAAAAAACTCATTATTACATCAGGTGAGTATTGCATTTATTCAGGAACCTGTTGATATAATATTGCTGTTTTTTAATACATGCTATAAATTAAACAAACCACCAGATTTTTAGATATATAAATTAAGAATAATTTGGGGTGTGTTTGATTTTCCTTAGCACTCTCATTCATTTTCTCCTTCATATTTACGGATTCTAACCACCCTATTGTAATAGCGTCCATGAAGAATAGATCATTCTGGTGGGATAATACTTTCATTCTAGGGCGAATTTTATCCCTAAATTTGCATTTACTTACAGACATCATTCATCAATCATTTCCAGAATTTTCATCTGAGCCTTGAAATCAAATTGACATCAAACTGAAACAGTCACATATGCCATATATCACCAGCATACATTTTTAAAAAATAAAATTTTGGAACTCAAAATCAGACTGAAATAATAGACACACTATGTTTAGTTTTCTACATTATAAATAAAGGTAAACCTAATGACAATATATTCACGGTCTTGTAGGTCAAATCGTGCTCAGGTCCATTACGATTTATTCCTTTAATATAGTATTCTTTATCACAGCAGTCAGTCTACCTCAAGACAATGATTTTTTCAAAGATTTTTTACCTGCCTGAAAACTGGAATAAATTGAACAACAACATATGTAACCCCTCCCATTCGTAAAGTATTGTTACGTCCCCACCACACACTACCACAGACTCCAACAGTAGTAGTACAGTACAGGAAGGACGTTGCCCAGTCAGTTGTTCTTCCTATGGTCAGCCGTTAGGTGTGCAGTACACAAGGTCAGTTGAGGCGAAAATAAACACTGGCTCCTTAGAGTTCATTGTCTTTATTTTCCAAATAATTCCACTTAATGCCTTCCAACTTCACTGTTCTCACAACCACTGGAGCTATACACGCTTTACTAATTGTTATTACACTTATTATTATTATCTTTTTTATGTGTTTGACTCTGGGCATAGGCTTCACAGCCTGCTCCCAAGGCCCAGTAGTCCCCCTACATACCATACACCAAATTGCACTGATTGTACTGCGCAATTAACCCTTGTGCGGTGTGGTGCAGTGAGGATCTGTCCCTTCTCCCCTTTGGGGCTAAGATGCAAATGAAAGTGTTTGAATGGATGAATAAAGAGGGAGTGTGTCGTCCTGTCTCGGCTACCTCCCTTTCCTTGGGGGAAGCAACCTAAGTATATAGATAGAGAGATAGATTACACTTACAGTAATGATTAACAACACTTCACAGTCATTACACTTAATACTTGACACTTCACTGTTTTCTCAAGTTCCAATGATATACGAACTTCAGTAACTCGTCACGATTTGCCACTGTTTTCACAAGCACCAAAAATATACAATCTTCACTGACACTGACACTGCACTACACTCAAACTGAACCAAAACCTACTGCGCTTCACTCAAACTGACTTGACACCCGACTAAAATTGCAATAATCTCTACCCCCATCTTATATAATCTTGCATTGTTCTAGAAAGACCTACTTTTCAAATATTCTTGGACGTGCTGGTCTTGCATCAGCCCCTCGTAACAACAGTTACCAACTAGGAGACAACAGAACATGCCAAAGTCTTCTTACATTACGTAACACTCTTAATCATTTACCATACGAACTTAAATTATAAAATTTAACAAGCAATCACTTAAATAAAACATTATGAAGAAAAAGAGCATAAAAATAAAAGAATAAACGTTTAACTTACGAAATAACTACGCTCACAAATAGCAGGCTAACTGGCAACTCTGATGACTTGTACCGGAACTTACGGTACGAGAAATGTCTCGAAGGCACGAGACTACCTAACTGGCAAGTCTCCCTTCATAACACTACCCCCTCCGTAGTTCTTTGTCATCCCGACAAAACTACACAATATACACAAACATAAACCTTAATTTTAATGGAACTTCAAACTATACACAAAATAATCCTTCAACTTATCAGGTCTTCTATGCTGCTTCTGACGACGTCCTTGCTCCTCCACAGTCCACTCCTCCAGGAAGGTCTTGGTCCTCTTCTTGATTTGCTTCTTCTCTTGGGGAACTGTCACCATCCTCCTGCACTTCAGCTCCTTGGTCCTTCTCAACATCCTCGGCTGCAGATGAGCACAATTCCTCACATGTCTCAACTGAACTGTCCAGGCCCATGGTACTGCCACAGACAGTTCACGTGTACCACCTTTGGGAGAGACTTCGTGCCTCCCCAAATCCGATATGTGACGTCTGATAGGCGGTCCAACACAGTGTAAGGTCCGTCCCATGGGCTCTGCAACTTTGGTGACTGTCGCTTCTTTTGCTGAGGATTGTATAACCAAACTTGGTCACCATCCCTGAAGCTCACCTCACTTGCCTTGGCATTATACTTGCACTTCATCACCTCTCCTGAAAACTTGAGAGTTCCTTGCACTTGATGATGTACCTCAACCATCCTTTCCTGAAGATGTTTCGCATACCCGGTGGTGTCTGGAGGCAGCTCTTCACCAAGTGGTCCTCCCATTAACAAGTCAACTGGTAAGCGTAACTCGTGGCCCAACATCAGTTTTCCAGGAATGTAGCCAGTAGACTCACGGGATGCAAACCCATATGCCATAAGCAACGCGGGTAATTTCCGGTCCCAATCCGTTTGCCCATCTATGCAGTACTTGGCCAGTTCTTGTCCCAGGGTCCAGTTGAATTTCTCCACCATCCCATCTGACTGTGGCCTTATGGGGTTGTCCTGGTCTTCTTGATCCCCAATAACTTGCAGCACTCACGGAACACAGCAGACTCGAAGTTTCTACCCTGGTCAGTATGTGGTTCTTGTGGCATCCCTAAACGACGGAAAAACTGATTAACCAACACCTGAGCAACAGTCGCAGCCTCTTGATCGGGGATAGCATAGGCTTCTGGCCACTTTGTGAAGTAGTCCATGGCGACACATATAATGGTTACCTCTCTCTCCGGAAGTATAGCAGTGTATGATTGAATGGAAGGAGGTGTCATCAAGACTGATGTGGATGAAAGCGAAATTTGAACGTGAGTTGTGGGTGTTTGTGAGTGCGTATGGGCCTGGTAGTAAAAGGGATGAAGAAGAGAGGGAATCTTTCTGGAATGATGTTGATGAGTGTCTGCAGAGTTTTGGAGCGAATGTGAATGTGGTAATGATGGGAGATCTGAATGCTAGAGTGGGAAATGTAGCAATTGAAGATGTAGTTGGTATGCATGGTGTGCCTGGAAGAAATGAAAATGAGGAACGAATGATAGCGATGTGTGTTGAGTGAGAGATGATGATTGGAAATACGCTGTTTGAGAAGAAAGATATTTATAAGTATATATGGGTGAGACAGGAGGGTGGAAGGGTTGTTGATAGAGCTTTGATGGACTATGTGGCTGTGTCTAGGAATGTAATAGGAAGATCGTTGGATGTGAGAGGTCTGAGAGGGGAGGGTGGAGGTATGTCTGACCACTACCTGGTGGAGGGAAAGTTAAGAGTAGGTAAGAGATGGGTGAGAGCTAGGAGGGTTAGGTGTGGAAGGGGGTTTTTGAAAGATATTAGTTGGATAAAAGAGAGAAAAGGATAGAGTATCAGGAGAAATTGAAAGATGAGTGGAACGCAGTAAAAGATCGGGAAAATGGCAGTGTGGAGGAGGAATGGCAGTTGTTTAAGAGTGCTGTGGTGGGGCATACAGAAGAGGTGTGTGGTGTGAGACGTGTGGGTGGTGGTGTAAGAAAAGGAAGTGAATGGTGGTGCGAGGAAGTAAGTATGGCTGTGGCTGAGAAGAGACGTGCATATGAAGTGTGGCTGCAGAGGAAAGATGAGATGTCATATGAAATGTATAAGAAAAAGAGGAATAGGGCGAGAAGGGCTGTGCGTGATGCTAAAGTGGCAGCGGATGAGAGGTGGGGTAGGCGGCTGACAGAGAATTTTCAACAGAATAAGAAAATGTTTTGGAAGGAGGTGAAAAGGGTGCTAATGGGAGAGTCTGGGAAGGAAGAACGAGTAAAAGCAGAGGATGGAAGGATGTTAATTGAGATGGATGCAGTAAGGAAGAGATCGGCAGAGTATTTTGAAAGATAGTTAAATGTAGAGGAGGAAAGGGTGGCTGAGATTGTGGCGGATGGAAGGGTGCAAGGAATAAATGTGTTGGGAGAGTTTAATGATTCTTTGATCACGAAGGAGGAAGTGGAGAAGGCAGTAAAGGAGATGAAAACAGGGAAAGCTGCAGGTATGGATGGGTGTGCTGTGGAATGCCTGAAGGGTGGTGGAGTGACTTGTTGACTGGTTAGTAAGATTGTTGAATGTGTGCTTTGTGAAAGATATGGTGCTAATTGACTGGGCAAGTGCTTGTGTGGTCCCGTTGTATAAAGGGAAGGGTGATAAGTATGACTGTACTAGCTTTAGGGGTATAAGTCTGTTGAGTGTTGTAGGTAAGGTGTATGGTAGAGTGTTAATTATGAGAGTTAGAGAGGGTACAGAGGGAGTGATTGGTGATGAGCAGTGTGGCTTTAGGAGAGGGAGGGGATGCGCTGATCAGGTGTTTGCTGTGAGACAAGTGTGTGAAAAGTATTTAGCGAAAGGCAAGGATGTGTTTTGGGCATTTATGGATTTAGAGAAAGCGTATGATAGAATTGATAGGAAGGCTTTGTGGACTGTTTTAAGATTGTATGGACTTGATGGTAGGTTACTAAAAGGGGTGAAAAGTGTTTATGTAAATAGTAGAGCGTGTGTAAGAGTGGGAAATGCTTTGAGTGATTGGTTTTCCGTGAGAGTGAGGCTGCGACAGGGATGTGTGATGTCGCCTTGGTTGTTTAATATTTACATGGATGGTGTTGTAAGGGAGGTGAATGCAAGAGTTATAGGTGGAGGTCTGTGTCTGGTGTATGTTGATGGTGGAGAGTGGAATCTGAAGCAGCTGCTGTTTGCAGATGATACTGCACTGGTGGCTGATTCAGAGGAGAGATTGAGACAGTTGGTAGAGGAGTTTGGAAGGGTGTGTGAAAGGAGGAAATTGAAAGTAAATGAGAATAAGAGTAAAGTGATGAAGTGTACGAGGTTGGTAGATGGTAGGGAGATGAATATAGTTTTGAATGGCGAGTTGCTTGAGAAGGTAGAGTGTTTTAAATACCTAGGGTCACATGTTGCTGTGGATGGAAGAATAGATGCAGAAGTGAAGTTTAGAATAAATGAAGTAGGAAAGGTGATGGGAAGAATGAAAAAAGTGTTTAGATGTCGTTCACTTAGAATGGATGTAAAGAGAAGGCAGTATGAGGGTGTTGTGGTACCGACTGCGTTATATGGGGCTGAAACATGAAATATGGGGGTAGCTGAGAGGAAAAGTTTGAATGTAATGGAGATGAGGTGTCTGAGGAGTATGTGTGGAGTGACACGTATGGATCGAGTGCGAAATGATAAAGTGTGTAGGAGAACTGGAGTTGTTCGGGAGATGGCTGGTAGAGTTGAGCAGAGGGTGTTGCGATGGTTTGGGCATATGGAGAGAATGGATACTGAGCGATTGGTGAAAAAGATAACTAGATCTGATGTGAGAGGTGTAAGGCTGAGAGGAAGACCACGAATAGGATGGATGGACAGTGCGAAGAGAGCGCTGGATGCGAGAGGGATGTCTGTTGAGCAAGGAAGAGTGGCCGTGCATGACAGAAATAAATAGAGAGAAATTGTGAATGAATAAGTGATGATGCAGCCCTGAGGGGATATTCTCCCGCATTTGGTCTGATCAGCTAGTCAGGTCAGGTGCAGGTAATGGGATGATGTGGCAGGGGTAAACCAGTTCTGCTGTTGGGCCCTGCTGCGGATGTCTGATTGCATTGCGCAGTTGACCCTTGTGCGGTGTGGTGCGGTGAGGATCTGTCCGTTCTCCCCGTTGGGGCTAAGATGTGAATGTATGTGTTTGAATGGATGAGTAAATGGGGAGTGTATCGTCCTGTCTCAGCTACCTCCCTTTCCTTGCGGGAAGCAGCCTAGGTATATAAATAGATAGACCTCTCTCAGTGAGTGGAAAAGGTCCAGCAATGTCCACCGTGACTCTTTCCATCAGAGCACCCACTTGGTACAGCTGAAGCGGACCGCAACCATGTTTCTTGGGTCCCTACTTGGCGCAGCGCACATCACAGGCCCGACACCACTCTTCAACATCCTGACGCATGCCAATCCAGTAAAACCTCTGTTGCAGCCAGCTTAAAGTTTTCTTCACTAGCAGGTGCCCACTAGTGATCTAGTTATGGGACTCATCCAAGATCTCAGACCTCATCTTCTTCGGAACCACCAGTTGCCAATACTTGCTGGGCCCATCAGGTGTCTGCCACTGATGCTCCAGTAGTCCATTGTTCAAACGAAGGAGGTCCCACTGACAACAGCAACTCTTGGTCGCAGGGCCCAACCCGGAAACTTCCTCCCATGATGGTCCCACTGTACTCTGCTGCAGCCACTCTAGCACTGGTTGTAAACCTGCATCCTCCACCTGCATCCTCTTCAGGTCTTTATCTGATGCTGGCCCTGTCACAACAGCATGGCGGCATTTCTTCCTATGATTCCCATTCCTACTACACTGCATGCCGTCTGTTCTTCCGTCTTCTAGCACACTATTCATCAAGGTTCTCCTGCATTTCTTCAGTGGTGGGCCTTCTGCAGCCTTCTTCTTATCATCCCAACCATTCTGGTCCTCAAGTAACTCAAACTGTGCACGGTAAGCTTCCCAAGTTACTCAACCATCAAATTCTTGAGGTTTCTTTTTAATTGGACCCCCGTTATAGCCATGCACTTCCCTAGTTTGGGGCCTAAAAACTGGGGCATCATAATTAAAGCCAGGACTTAAAACTTCAGCATTCTGATTATCCAACCCTGTAATGCTACCTTCAGATGCCTGGGATCAGTCAAGATTCACCATATACTGTCTATTCCCTTCATATGCTTTCTGTACACTAACCTGAGGCTCAGCAGTGCAATATTTCTCTACAGCCTCCATATTCTCACTAATTATCTTCTCATGATCGACTACATGCTTCAACTGGCTATCTACATGCTGTCTGCACTCTATCACAATTCCCTCACTAACTGTCTTCAGCTGTTCGTCTACATGCTGTTTACACTCTGTCACATTATTGCTTACCTCATATTTCTGCTGCTCTAGCTTGGCATCTACTTCCTCCGTAAGCTGTTGCTGTTCTTCCTTGATTTCCCCTATGAATGCATCTGGCTGTCCTTGCACCCTCAGCTGTACGTCCCTCTGTTGCTCCTGTAATGCCTCTTTAAGTTGTTCTGATCATTCTTTCTGTTCTTCGTTCTGTGCCTTCAATTGTTTTTTTATTTCTTTCTTCTGTAACTGTAACTGTTCTTCGAGCTTTTTCTGTCCTTCCTTCTGTGCTTGTAGTTGTTCTGTGATTTCGTTTCTGAGCTTTTTCTGTTCTTCACTTTGTGCTTGTAATTGTTCTTTGAGTTCTTTCTTCTCTGCCTGTAACTGTTCTTGTAACAGTTCTTTAAATTCGTTTCTGAGCTCTTTCTTTTGTGCCTGTATTAGTTTCACAATTGTCGCCAGGGAAATTTCCTCCTCCTGCCCAGCTCGAGATCTTGCCTTCACACCTTCTGCTTCCATGTCGAAGGATAGACTCACTGCAGTCTTGAAATATTAATCCCACACTCCTGACACCAGTGTTTCGTCCTCGTCCCACACTGCCACAGGCTCCAACAGCAGTAGTACAGTACATGAAGGACGTTGCCCAGCGAGTTGTTCTTCCTATGGTCAGCCGTTAGGCATGCAGTACACAAGATCAGCTGAGGCGAAAATAAACACTGGCTCCTTAGAGTTCACTGTCTTTTTTTTCCAAATAATTCCACTTAATGCCTTCCAACTTCACTGTTCTCACAAGCACGGGAGCTATACACACTTTACTGTTATTACACTTAATTCTTAACAACACTTCACAGTTATTACACTTAATACTTGACACTTCACTGTTTTCTCAAGTCCCAGTGATATACAAACGTCAATAGCTCATCACTATTTGCCATTGTTTTCACAAGTACCAAAAATATACAATCTTCACTGACACTGACACTGCACTACACTCAAACTGAACCAAAACCGACTGCACTTCACTCAAACTGACTTAAAACCCGACTAAAATTGTAATAATCTCTACCCCATCTTATATAAGCTTGCATTGTTCTAGAAAGACCAACTTCTCAAACATTCTTGGACGTGCTGGTCTTGCATGAGCCCCTAGTAAAAACAGTTACCAACTAGGAGACATCAAAACATGCCAAAATCTTCTTACATTACGTAACACTCTAAATCATATACCATACGAACTTAAATTATAATATTTAACAAGCAATCACTTAAATAAAACATTATAAAAAAAAGAGCATAAAAATATATGAATGTCTAACTTACGAAATAACTATGCTCACATGCAGCAGGCTAACTGGCAACTCTGATGACTCATACCGGAACTTACGGTACGAGAAACGTCTCGAAGTTACGAGACTACCTAAATAGCAAATCTCCCTTCATAACAGTATTAAAGCTGAATTAAAGCCTTTAGAGCAAGAAAAATATACTAATGAAAGGAATCACTGAAATTCAAGGAAATACTGTAAGCTAAATATCATCAGTTATTCAACGGTGGATTGGAATTTTTATAACAATGACTTCTGAATAGATAAAAAAAAATAAAAGTACCATTTCATGACAACTTACCCGTCAGCTTGTGTTATCGAAGAAGGAGTACATATTTACTGACTTTCTTTTATGTCATTAATGTCCCCGTATCAGAAGTCAGAGTAAGCCGGGAAATACTTGAAATTGTTTTCCTTTACAGTACATGATATGAACTGAACGTATCAACCACATCATTGTAAATCGAAAAACACAGAGATTATTAATTTTGTGCTAAACCTTTTCATGTTCAGCGTTGTGGTGTGAATGTGGATGTGATAGGAAGCGTTATAAGGAACACACTGAGGTGGTTTGGCCATGTGGAGAGGATGGAGGGTGAAAGACTGACGAAGAGAGTGTATGTGAGTGAGGTGGAGGGGGGAAGAAGGAGGGGGAGGCCGATGATGAGATGGAGGGGTGGGGGTGGAGAGGTATATGAGAGAGGGGTGTGTGAATTGGGAGCAGGGCAGTGAAATGGCGGGGGACAGGGCGACGTGGAGGCGATTTGCTTGTGGCCACTCCAAACAGGATTGAGGCGTCTGGCAATAGATAGATAGATAGATGTCTTTTCAGTATTGGCAGTTAATTTCATATCGTATGAAAAATGTTAACGTGTAATATGTAAATAATAATGCATGCTAAGGCTGCAGGGAATGTCCTAAACTCACAAGAGTACAGTTCTGGTTAAAATTTCCGGTCCTGTTAACAGCTAAACCATATTTTTATTTGTCATCACACACGCATCAGGGACATTAAAGCTTTTATTGCTAGGGTCAGGCTATAGCATATTATTATATAGATTTTATAACCACCATGCACTGTTAATAATGGGGCTGTTTGGTTTATGTCTCAAGATTTGGTTACTGTATCCACAACATTTTTCCACTATACAAGGATGATATGGCATGTGCCATATGCGTATCTCTAAAAGACTATTCAACCTGTGAAGATCACTGGTCTGAATGAATTACTAGGGGCTGTGTGTAACCAGGCCATTTCAGAAAAGTCTCTCTTTTAGTAAATAAATTTGCCTGAGGGCAAGTGTGAAATAAAGGATATGCGTTTAGAGTGAAGAGGTTAGCGGTAGATGATGATCCTATGCCCCGAAGGATTTAGCATAATTGAATATTTTCTATCCCTTTCAATGCCTTATGCCATAACATGCACCTTGACTGCTATCATAAAAAGTAATGTATTAAAGTTCATTATCGTTATCCTGTTCAGTTGAACCTATTATCAATATCTTATTTTCTTACTTCATCGTTAATCAATCCATAATAGTACGGTTTAATTACCATTGGACTCTAAAATTTTCATGGGAGGACTCTGTAGTGTCAGTAATAATTAAGGGAATAATGTAAAATCCAGGGCTTATGATATACTATAAAAGGAGTCACTGTTCCATAATTTTGCTTAACGTTAGTTTGTCCTATGTGTCTCCCAGTTTCTTTGGATGTAGCAATATTATAGTCTAACATGCTTAATGCTTTATGCCGACTGCAATGATGAATGTTATGTTTCCTTTTGATTAGTCTTCCTCCTTGTGGTCTGTTCAGGACGTGGCCCTCTTGTCTCCAGCGCTTAATCCACCTGCAGACGGTGGGGACACTGGCACCCGTCTGCTGGGCTATCGTGCGGGCCGACATGCCACCCACCCACAGCCACACGAAGTTCATGCGCTCACTGAAGCTGGTGGACCGGGTAAACTGCATCCTATCTCTGTGAATTGTTCTGTGGTCACTAGGGCACATTTATAAACTATTTTTATCATCAGTCCAATTTTATTCCTTCAGTTACTGCATGTAATGGGTACGTGAAAAGGGAAACAACAAAATTAGTGTAGAACGGTTATTATTAGACAGACAAGTGAAAGTCGACTGTCTCGCAATTCACTTATCAGTCAAAATTCTGTGCTCCTCACCACATGCATTGTAAATTATTTAAATAGCACATCATTTAAGTTCGGAAATTGCATCTGACAAATGCCGTATGCTGCATCACGCAAAAACAGTGAGTGATTGCAACGAACTCAAAAATGTTAAGGATCTTTTGAGAAGTCATTAGGCAGAAAGAAAAAAAATCTAGAGATCATCCCAGTGTGCCATCTAGCTGGGTTTTTACAACAATGGCAGTCTCTTAGACGCACATAAATGGAAATTTCATACTGCAAACTGCAGTGATCGATGTCACGGTGAAGCTGGACAGAAACTACTCAGGCAAGTAGCGTTTTTGTCTTTGAGGGCTGTTATTATCCAGTCTGTGGTATTGGCAGAGCCAAAGGTAGGCTGGAGACCTCTTTTATTATATATTTATTTTCATACATAATATATTACATATATAATACATATATTGTGCTATTTGTTATATAAACAGTATATTTTATGGTGTGTTATAAATTACATATATATATATATATATATATATATGTATATATATATATACATATATATATATATATATATATATATATATATATATATATATATATATATATATATATATATATATGTATATATATCCCTAGAACACAAACCCCCGGTGAATTCTCCAATTCCAGCTACACATGTTTTCACGTCATTGCCATTATTGTATGGTTTCCTGGTGCTCCCAGGGGTTACCAGTCCTCCAGTAGCTTCATTTGGCAGCCACTATGGTAGAGGAAGGATACACCATCACTGTCTGCACTTGGGTCTCACTGTAGGCCTTGGTTCGTATGTGCAAAGGATGAAAACCAAAGTGAACATCGGGTTTCTACCACAGCAGCAGGGGCATGGCAACCCCTTCAGTGGTGTCCGTAAGAACCTGGGAGGATTTGGGAGGTTTTCCAGAAACATATGCTGAATTTTGGGGGTGTATGAATTTTTTTGTGAAACAAGCCAAAATACCCCTACTTTTAGTCACTATTTTTATTACGCAGTTTCCATAACAAAGTGATGCGATTTTCAATCCTTTGTAATGTTAACTTAAAGTACAAAGTCGAAAGTTTCTTCTTGTACATTTATTTCATCAAAGCTCTGTATTTGGTATTTTTTTCCAATTTTCCAATTTCGGGTGAAAAACACCTGGGGTTTATGATAGTGTTACTAGAAAGAAAGGTTTGTGTTCTAGGGAAATTTTATATATATATATATATATATATATATATATATATATATATATATATATATATATATATATATATATATATATATATAT
>NC_137013.1:11145921-11198421 GCF_032717465.1 Coenobita brevimanus
GCAGTCTCATGTTTTAGGATGGCAGATATTGAACAGTTCTGACGGACCTTAAATTTCAGAGGTGTCACTAAGAATATGATTGGGCTTTAGTACATTAACAACTTCTTGTTCCTCACTATAATTACATCTGTCAAAGGGACGAGAATACTATGCCGTCATCGGAATGTCTCAAAAATGATGACGGCATAATTATTGCTCGTCCTGACAAAGGAAAGGGCGTAGTTATCGTGAACAAGGATGATTATGTACTAAAGCTTAATCATATTCTTAGTGACACCTCTAAATTTAAGGTCATCAGTTCTGATATTCTATCTGCCATCCTAAAACATGAAGACAAACTAAATGGATTATTGCGAAGTATTAAAGATAAAGTAGGTGATAGTACGACTAATAGTCTGTATGCTTCTGGCTCAGTTCCTGGTTATCTCTATGGTCTCCCCAAAGTTCATAAACCTAACACGCCTTTAAGACCCATCATTTCATCTATTGGTACCTTCAGTTATAACACAGCAAAATTTTTGGTTCCCCTGATCAGTTCCTTATGTATAAATAAATATACGGTTCAAAATTCTGCAGAGTTTGTCAAGAAAGTGACTTCTCTGAGATTTGATCACCCTGTCACCCTGGCTAGCTTTGATGTAGAATCCCTTTTCACGAATGTTCCCTTGCATGAAACCACTCGCCTCATCACAGATAACAGCAGTATTTCTACTCTTACTTCAGTTAGCTTGGACAGAAAATCATTTTACAACATGTTGGAGATTGCAACCCACCAATCCCTTTTTACATTTAATGGAAAACTTTTTACTCAAAAAATGGAGTGGCGATGGGGTCACCACTGGGTCCTTCATATGCTAATGCTTTTCTTTGCCACCATGAACAAACTTGGCTTAATAATTGTCCCATTGATTTTAAACCCATCTTTTACCGAAGATACATGGACGATACTTTCGTTATATTTAAAAACCCTGCTGATATTCATAAGTGTAAGGATTATATAAACTCCCAACATCCTAACATAAAATTCACTCATGAAGCTGAAAAAGATAAACGCCTTCCGTCCTTGGACATTCTAGTTAACAATCACCCCTCTCATTTATCCACGAGTGTTTACCGGAAACCTACTTTCACTGGCCTAGGCACAAACTTCCTCAGTTACATCCCGTACGGTTTTAAGATCAACAGTATTACAACGTTGTTCAACAGAGCGTACAATTGTTGCTCCTCTTGGCTTACTTTCCACTCCGAAATTTGTTTCTTAAGAACCTATTTTGCCAATAATAAGTACCCCATCAGTGTTTTCGAGAAACTATTAAGCAGGTTTTTAAATTCAAAGTTCTCCTCAATCAGGCCTGTTCACACTGTAAATAAGGAGTGTTTGTATATCAAGATCCCATACTTAGGTTCATTAAGTTACGAAATTAGGAAAACACTAAACAAACTTCTCCGTGATTGTTATCCACAAATTAATTTTAAGATAATCTTAACAAACAAGAGTACTATAGGTAGCTTTCTTAAGCATTCATCTTGTCTTCATACTAACCTCCGGTCCAATGTGGTTTATTTATTTTCATGTTCTAGCTGTCCTGCTAGATACGTGGGGTCGACCTCACGTTGGCTGCTCCACCGAATTCTTGAGCACCAAGGTAAATCCACTAGGACTGGAAGGTTCCTCTCTAAACCCTCTTATTCTTCTATCAGAGAGCACTCTCACCTTTCTGATCACCCTTTCTCTTCTGCAGATTTTCGGATACTAACTTCATGTCAGTCTTACTCTGACCTCATCACTGCCGAATCCATCCTGATTCATAGAATGCGACCCAGTCTCAATAACTCGACTAGCGCTACCCAACTATTCACGCAGTAACAACTTTTAACAGGTTAACTCCTACTTCTTTTATTTCATTTTTTAATATATATGTTTAGCATAGTTAGCCTTTGTCCTGATCTTCATTTTTTGCAAGGATTAAACATGGTACTATTATGCTTTACCCCATTTTTATATTGTTTCCCTCATTTTTCTTTTTTTCTTATATATATATATATATATATATATATATATATATATATATATATATATATATATATATATATATATATATATATATATATATATATATATATATATATATATATATATATATATATATATATATATATATATATATATATATATATATATATATATATATATATATATATGAATGTGTGTGGATGTAGTACGATTGAAGCTAAAAGGGAGGAGATTGGGAGAAGGTTTGTGAGAAGATAGTTGGATGTGTTAGCTTTGAGTGAAACGAAGATGAAAGGGAAGGGTGAGTCTATGTTTGGAAGTGTGAATGGAAGATTGTTATGTGTTGATAGAGAAAGGGCAAGAGGTGTGGCCTTGTTAGTGAGTCCGGAAGTACACCATCGTGTGATTGAATGGAAGGAGAGGTCATCGAGACTGATGTGGGTGAAAGCGAAATATGAATGTGAGTTGCGGGTGTTTATGAGCGCATGTTGGCCTGGTAGTGAAAGGAATGAAGAAGAGAGGGAGTCGTTCTGGAATGATGTTGATGTGTCTGCAGTGTATTGGAGCGAAAGTGAATGTGGTAATGAAGGGAGATCTGAATGCTAGAGTGGGAAATGTAGCAGTTGAATGTGTAGTTGGTATTCAGGGTGTGCCTGGAAGAAATGAAAATGGAGAACGAATGACAGGGATGTGCGTTGAGCGAGAGATGGTGATTGGAAATACCCTATTTGAGAAGAAAGATATTTATAAGTATACATGGGTGAGACAGGATGGTGGAAGGGTTGTTGATAGAGCATTGATGGACTATGTGGTTGTGTCCTGGAATGTAATAGGAAGATCGTTGGATGTGAGAGGTCTGAGAGGGGAGGGTGGAGGTATGTCTGACAACTACCTGGTGAAGAGGACGTTAAGAGTAGGTAAGAGATGGGTGAGAGCTAGGAGAGTTGGGTGTGGCAGGGAGGTTTTGAAAGTGAGTGAGTTGGATATAAGAGAGATAATGATAGATTATCAGGAGAAATTGAAAGATGAGTGGAATGTAGTGAAAGATCAGAAACATGGCAGTGAGGAGGAGGAATGGCAGGTTTTGAAGAGTGCTGTGGTGGGGCATGTGAAAAAGGGGTGTGGTGTGAGACGTGTGGGTGGTGGTGTAAGAAAAGGAAATGAATGGTGGTGTAAGGAAGTGAGTATGCCTGTGGCAGAGAAGAGACGTGCATATGAAGTGTGGCTGCAGAGGAAGGATGAGGTGTCATATGAGAGGTATAAGGAAAAGAGGAATAGGGCGAGAAGGGCTGTGTGTGATGCTAAAGTGGCAGCAGATGAGAGGTGGGGTAGGCGGTTGACTGAGAATTTTCAACAGAATAAGGAAATGTTTTGGAAGGAGGTGAAATGGGTGCGAAAGGGAGAGCCTGGGACGGAAAAGCGAGTAAAAGCAGAGGATGGAAGGATAATAATTGAGATGGATGCAGTAAGGAAGGGATGGGCAGAGTATTTTGAAAGATTGTTAAATGTAGAGGGGGAAAGGGTGGCTGAGATTGTGGCGGATGGAAGGGTGCAAGGAATAAATGTGTTGGGAGAGTTGAATGATTCTTTGATCACGAAGGAGGAAGTATAGGAGGCAGTAAAGGAGATGAAAAAAGGGACAGCTGCTGGTATGAATGGGTGTGCTGTAGAATGGCTGAAGGGTGGTGGAGCAACTATTGTTGACTGGTTAGTAAGATTGTTGAATGTGTTCTTTGTGAAAGCTATGGTGGCAGTTGACAGGGCAAGTGCTTATCTGGTCCCGTTGTATAAAGGTAAGGGTGATAAATATGAATGTACCAGCTTTAGGGGTATAAGTCTGTAGAGTGTTGTAGGTCAGGTGTATGGAAGAGTGTTAAATGACAGGGTTAGAGAGGGTACATAGGGAGTGATTGGTGATGAGCAGTGTGGCTTTACGAGAGGGATGGGATGCGTGAATCAGGTGTTTGCTGTGAGAGAAGTGTGTAAAAAGTATTTTGCGAAAGGCAAGGATGTGTTTTGGGCATTCATGGATTATGAGAGAATTGATAGGGAGGCTTTGTGGACCGTTTTAAGATTGTATGAACTTGATGGTAGGTTACTAACAGGGGTGAAAATTTTTTATGTAAATAGTTGAGCATGTGTAAGAGTGGGAAATACTGTGAGTGATTGGTTTCCCGTGAGAGTGGGGCAGCGGTAGGGATGTGTGATGTCGCCTTGTTTGTTTAATATTATTTTGATGGTGCTGTAAGGGAGGTGAATGCAAGAGTTTTAGGTGAAGGTCTGAGTCTGGTGAATCTTGACGGTAGAGAGTGGAATCTGAAGCACCTGTTGTTTGCAGATGATACTGCACTGGTGGCTGATTCAGAGGAGAGATTCAGACAGTTGGTAGAGCAGTTTGGAAGGGTGTGTGAGAGGAGAAAATTGAAAGTAAATGAGAATAAGAGTAAAGTGATGAAGTGCACGAGGTCGGTAGATGGTAAGAGGATGAATATAGTTTTGAATGGTGAGTTGCTTGTGGAGGTAGAGTGTTTTAAGTATTTACGGTCACATGTTGCTGTAGATCGAAGAATAGATGCCGAAGTGAAGTTTAGAATGAATGAAGTAAGAAAGGTGCTGGGAGGAACGAAAAAAGTGTTTAGATGTCTTTCGCTTAGAATGAATATAAAAAGAAGGCTGTATGAGGGTGTTGTGGTGCCGACTGTGTTATATCGGGCTGAAACATGGAATATGGGTGTAGCAGAGAGGAAAAGTTTGAATGTAATGGAGATGAGGTGTCTGAGGAGTACGTGTGGAGTGACACGTATGGATTGAGTGAGAAATGATGAAGTGCAAAGGAAAACTGGAGTTGTTCGGGAGATGGCTGATCGAGTTGAGCAGAGGGTGTTGCGATGGTTTGGGCATATGGAGAGAATAGATAATGAGCGATTGGTGAAAAAGATAATTAGATCTGATGTGAGAGGTGTAAGGCTGAGAGGGAGACCACGAATAGGATGGATGGACAGTGTGAAGAAAGCGTTGGATGCGAGAGGGATATCTGTTGAGAAAGGAAGAGTGGCTGTGTGTGACAGAAATGAATTGAGAGAAATTGTGAATGAATAAATGATGACACAGCCCTGAGGGAATATTCTCCCGCATTTGGTCTGATCAGCTAGTCAGGTCAGGTGCAGGTAAGGGGATGGGTGTATTATGAAGTGGTATGGGTAAACCAGCTCTGCTGTCGGGCCCGGCTGCGGATGGCACTGATTGCACTGCACAGTTGACCCTCGTGCGGTGTGGTGCGGTGAGGATCTGTCCCTTCTTCCCTTTGGGGCTAAGATGTGAATGAATGTGTTTGAGTGGATGAGTAAATTGGGAGGGTGTCATCCTGTCTCGGCTACCTCCCTTTCCTTCATGGAAGCAGCCTAGGTATATAAATAGATAGTTATATAAAATTATTACCATCATCATCATCTAATCTTGTGTTGCCCCATGAGGAGTGTATGAGTCGGGGACTAGGGAAGTTGCTCCTGTCATTTATGATGAGAGTGACCAACCTTACTCATCCCTGAGTAGCATTACGTGAGCAGCAATAAACCTCAACTACCCCATGGATATAAACCTGCACAGGCTGAATTCGCTTGTAGTGCGTTAATTACCCACTAAACCATCAGGCACCATAATTTAGTTATATAGTTACCACCCAGCGTAGTAAATGGTTTCTTGGTAATCAGTTAACCATTTGGCTTGTCACTCAGTGTAGAGTCACCCATAGACAGAAGGAATAGGAAAAATCGAAGGAAAGAAAGACAGAAGAGGTAGGAAGGAAAGAAGGAAGGAAGAAAGGAAAGGGCAGTCACCCGAGAACAGCGCTACATCCAGTGAATGGATGGTGAGTGTCCCCACCTACCTTATATATCTATATATCTATATTATATCTATCTATGTCTATATCTATCTCTATCTATCTATCTATCTATACATATATATATATACCTAGGATGCTTCCCCCAAGGAAAGGGAGGTAGCCGAAACAGGACGACACACTCCCCATTTACTCATCCATTCAAACACATTCATTCGCATCTTAGCCCCAAAGATGGAGAAGGGGCAGATTCTCACCGCACCACACAGCACAAGGGTCAACTGCGCAGTGCAATCAGTGACATCCGCAGCAGGTCCTGACAGCAGAGTTGATTTACCCCTGCCACATCAATATAGACCCATCCCTCTTACTTGCACCTGAACTGACTAGTTGATCAGACCAAATGCGGGAGAATATCCCCTCAGGGCTGTCATCGTTTATTCATTCACAATTTCTCTCCATTTATTTCTGTCACGCACAGCCACTCTTCCTTGCTCAACAGACATCCTTCTCACATCCAGCTTTCTCTTCACACTGTCCATCCATCCTATTCGTGGTCTCCCTCTTAGCTTTACACCTCTCTCATCAGATCTAGTTATCTTTTTCACTAATCACTCATTATCCATTCTCTCCATATGCCCAAACCATCTCAGCACCCTCTGCTCAACTCTACCAACCATCTCCCGAACAGCTCCATTTCTCCATCACACTTCATCATTTCACACTTGATCAATACGTGTCACTCTGCACATACTCCTCAGACACCTCATCTCCATTACATTCAAACTTTTCTTCTCTGCTACACCCATATTCCATGTTTCAGCCCCATATAACGCAGTTGGTACCACAACACCCACATACAACCCTCTCTTTACATCCATTCTAAGCGAACAACATCTAATCACTTTTTTCATTCCTCCCAGCATCTTTCCTACTTCATTCATTTTAACTGTCTCAGTGTCAGTCACGTGATTCGCGTGTCATGTGGATTTTCTAAATTTGTTCAGTCACGCGAATCGCGTTTATAAGCACAAAACAAATCACCAAAAATTAAGTTTCTGGTGGATTTGCGTCAAATTTTGGCGCATCATAGTGATTGTAGCGCTTTCCATTGGTAAGGCATTGGCAACACTGAGCTGCCTAGCGGGGTCCAGCAGGTGCCGAGAAATCTCAGTCTCTTCCAAGCACCCAGGCAGTGAGGTTGCGTCGCGTGTACTGTCCCTTTAAACTCCTACTAATTCTCCTCCTCCTGCCTGAGCCGAAGGCCCAATTTGTGAGCATATTTGTATGTGATATTGTCGATGGAACATAGATATATGTCACGAAAAGGAATTGTGTCCGTTATCAAGCGTTAGGCTTACTGCCGATATGCGTGTTCACTGTGGTGAGGTTTCGCCTCTCGCCCTCCTCAAGGCCTTATGGCGTGAATACAAATATGTATATAATGAAGCCAATGCCTAAACTGTTTTTTGTGTGAATGATATTGTGGCTGGCTTCGTGAAATTATGGAACTAGTTAGCACTGTGGACACCATGAACCATAGTGTGGAATAGGGCAGGCATCACGTACAGTTTTTATGGTCAGGAAGGGAGAATTAGAGGTGTTTAGGGATGGAATTTTTGTGATTCTGATAGCGAAAATGCGTATGGAATTGTGTGAAATATACGTCTAACATGCTGCGGGTGTTCATGAAGGAGTGTGGTGTGTACCAATAAAATAGAGTTGCTTTGTACTCTCCCGGCGAAGGATGCTGCATCACAGTCATGTTGAACCGTAGTAAGGAAGGGAGTAATTGCGGAAGTTAGGGTGGAATCATTGTGGTAGTCATGTATTTGTGTATGATATTGTGTGAAGTGTAAGTGAAATGTGCAACGTATCCTCATGACGGCATAAATTATGGTGCGTAGTGTAGGTGAGCGGTACCTTAGCAGCAGGTGTGCTGTGAAAGGTAATGATGTCAAGGAAAGAGGGACATCATTGAACAGGTACTGTACCTTGGTCAGACATTTAGTGATAAATTATACTTTATGTAAAATATACATGAACTGTGCCGCGAGTGTTCATTTAGGCGTGTAGCGTACGTGAGCGGTACTTTAGTGGCAGGTGTGCTGTGAAAGGTAGCGATGCCAAGGAACGAGGGACGTCATTGAACAGGTACTGTACCTTGGTCAGACATTTAGTGATAAATTATACTTTATGTAAAATATACGTGAACTGTGCCGCGAGTGTTCGTTTAGGTGTGTAGCGTAGGTGAGCGGTACTTTAGCGGCAGGTGTACTGTGAAAGGTAACAATGCCCAGGAACGAGGGACGTCACTGAACAGGTACTGTACCTTGCAACGCCGGGCAACCACGGACGTCAGTGGACAGGTAGTGTACCTTTCAAAAACAATTGTTGAAATTTATGATTCTTATCTAATATTGTTTGTGATATGTGCCACGAGTGTTCGTGGGAAATATTGTGCCATGTGTTGGGGGAACATCTGGGGAAGGAGGGTAAAATGTGTCTGTATATATATATATATATATATATATATATATATATATATATATATATATATATATATGTGAAGGAGTATATCATGTGTGGGGGGAACCTTCAGATATTGTGAGGGAATATATGTCGTGAAACTCTGGGGAAGGAGGGCTAAAAACACACACACACACACACACACACACACATATATATATATATATATATATATATATATATATATATATATATATATATATATATATATATATATATATGGCACACACTCACGGACGCCAGTGAACAGTTATGAGACTGCGAAAAAACACTGAAAAATTATCCTTTATGTGAACTGTTCGTAAAAGGTGCAGCGAGTTCCTGTACAGTACGATATAACATGACGTGTGTAGTGCTACTCTCAATGGAAGGTGTTGCATGACAGTGAATAATATCTCTTCCTTTTCAGCAGAGAACCTGAAAAGATCAGACTTGACTTTCTGTATCAGTGATTGCCAGGTGGGAGAAGAAAGGTCTGTCTTCTGACCAGTGGCATAAAGTTCTATTTGAGGAGGAGACCGAGAGCAAAGTAGAGGATGAGCTGAGCAATGTCCCAAGTGAGGAGGAATGGGATGAGGTCCAGGAGGATTCCCCTCGGGCGGCATTGCCTGTGCTACAAGAACGACAGGAGCAGACACCACCACCACCAGTGTCAGGACTATCAGCTCAATCATTGTCTTCACTTGGACGACAGACATCGCCTTTTGCTTGGACCTCTCACTCCTACAGCCATCATGGTCTCTCCACCTCAAGCCTCTAGTTCCACCTTGGCCGAGCCTATGTCACCGGAAGCTGGGCCAAGTTACACGACACTGGCACCTGCACGGCGCGCACTGTCTGCGGCGCAACTGGTGCAGGAAGCAACTGTGTCGTCATCCCCTGCCCGGTCGACAAGGGCGCTGTCTCCATCAGCAATAATCCCACCCGATGATTTCCAGCAGCAGGAGACAGTCTTGTCCTCCTTATTGCTTTTTCCAGATTCATAAATGCCATAAACACCTTGTAGTCCTTCTCACAAGCCTTCTCCACTGTCTGTCTCACTGCAAATATTTCATCCACACATCCTCTGCCACTCCTAAAGCCAACTTGTTCATCACTCATTAGGAATTCTGATTAGGAATTCTGATATCACTAGACCTTCCCCTGCCTTCCATACAACACTCAAAAAACTTAAGCTGCAATAATTCTTGTACTCACTTCGCTCACCCATATTTTTGTATGGGGGTACAATCACAGCCTTTTTCCACTCTCCTGGCACAGTTACACTCATCCATGCCTTCCTACTTATCTCCAAGAAGCACTTGATTCCGCTCTCTCCACCACACTTAATCATCTCTGTATACACCTCATCAACCCCAGCCGTTTTCCCGTTTTTCAGCCTCTTCACAACCTTTTTCACTGCTGCAAGTGTTACATTTCCTCGCACTGCATTCCTTCTCTGTACACCCCCCAAACCGATGATGTTTACAGTGGATCTGCTCTCTCTATTCCCATTCATCAGGCTTTCAAAACATTCTTTCCATCTGATCCTTACTTCATCCCCATGGGTTAATAATCTATTTCTTTCTGCTGTCATTTCTGCATTTCCGCACCTCTTTCCTGAAAAACTTCCTATTTCCAGAGAAATTTGCATATATTTTTCTTCCTTGATCATCATTTACTTTCTTCTTTTTCCTCTTCCCTAGTCTCTTTACGTCTTTCTTGCTCTCAATAGATTCATTTGTTTTATTTGAATCCCTGTCCTGTAACCACTCTAGCTACGTCTTCCTCTTTTCCTCCACTGCTCTCTTAACCTCATCCCACCATGCCATAACTTTCTTCTTCTTTGTTACTCATGCCACACCACACATTGCTTTAGCTTTCCTAACTATGGAATCCCTATATGCATTCACAGACTGTCCAGATTCATTTCATTCTAATTGATTGATTCCAACTCCTCCACTACTTTGGTCCAGTATTCATATGCCATTTCTTAGATCCTCAACTTCTTGACTTTCAGTCTTTCTCTTTGACTGCTCTTCTTTCTCCTGGTCCACCTCATTCCTCTCAGCTTGATCTTCCATACCATAATCACGTGACCTGACAGACCTCCACATCGTTCTCTCACGGTCCTTGTGCCAGTAACCATTCCCAGCATCGATCTCTTTACGAGCACATAATCATGCAGGCTCCTTTCAGCACGATCTCCGTTCCCTGTATGCCATTTATGTTTATGTGCATCTTTGTGTCTGAAATACGAGTTACTAATGTACAACTTCCTTTCCTGACACATATCCTTCAGTCGCTTCCCATTATCATTTTCTCCAGGTACTCCATTACAACCCATTATGTCATCCTCAGGACCAGTGCCTACTCTTCAGTTCATATCCCCCATCACGATCACCTTATAGCCCCTGGGCATTTCTCCCACTGCTTCACCCAACTCATTCCAAAACCTTTCTCTCTCACACTCATGTCATCACGCAGTGCATACACTACAGTCACTGCCACTTTCACCTTTTCATATTTGAACATGGCATACATACATCTCAAGCTGACACAATCGTAATCTCTCATTCCACACTGCCACACCTCATTCATCTACAAAGCAACTCCTTCCTTGCATCTTCCTTTCCCATTCATGCCTAATCTTACACATTTCACACCCTTCCACTCCTCCACTTCACACCCTTTCATCTTTGTTTCACACAGTGCCATCACGGCATGTCTCTCGCTCTTGAACACATTCACCACTTCCACCCTCTTGCTTTCCTCATTCACACCTCTCACATTCCACATGGCCATGCTAAGCTGCCCATTTGGTTGGGGCCCTGGGTAGGTACTCAACCCCTCGAGGCTCTCCGACACTTTTGCCAGATCAAATAATTTTAGATTGGGGAATCTGGGGAACACTTAACCCTGCCAAAAACCCCGGTTATATGGTTACCACTGGGCGTAGTAAATGCAGGAAACTATTTGGCTTGTCATTCAGTGTAGAGACTATAAGGCATATCCACACTGAGTGAGTGGATGATGGGCGCCCCCTCCTACCGCTCTCTCTCTCTCTCTCTCTCTCTCTCTCTAATCATTTATGTAAAT
The DNA here is from genome assembly GCF_032717465.1 of Coenobita brevimanus. Taxonomy (NCBI): domain Eukaryota; kingdom Metazoa; phylum Arthropoda; class Malacostraca; order Decapoda; family Coenobitidae; genus Coenobita; species Coenobita brevimanus. The sequence continues at coordinate 11,157,384 of NC_137013.1, forward strand.
AAATGCATATAAGTATTGCGCATTCTAATTGATTATCTTATGACATGCATATACAGTATCTTTGCTGTATTATGTTAAAAGACAGCAAAAGAGTTCAGGAAGTAAAAAGAAAGAGAAAATTGGGAGGTAATAAAGAGTTGGTGAAAACAAAGAATGGTTTAAGGGTTGAGTTTGACAGATGACAGTCGCACCTACATCAAAGCCCCACCCAGGTCAGCTCTGAGGGACAGGGCAGAGGATCGTATATGCCATGACGCCACTAATTTGTGCAGTAGACAAGGGTGGAATGACTTTGTAGTCGTTTGGCTATGATGTTTACATACACGCTAATGCTCCACAGTCACAAGGTCATAAACAGATATACAGTCAGAGGAGTTTATCGATCCCAAGTTTATAGGCAGTGAAATTAAGGAAGTAAACCAGAGAAAAATAACTACAGCCCTTGTACTGTACCTTAACTTGCCCCAGATTTTCGTCCTTTTGCAGCCTATTTCACTTACTGTCACCTCAGCTAGAGAACGAGGAGACACTACTGCTCTACAACTTCCAATAGCACTTCTTCATAACTAGCACCATACTGTAGTTCAAATCTGTTATTACAACTTAGCATTCTACATGGAGGAATAGCAGTTTTAGGCCATGTTAGAGTAAAAAGGATATAGTACATATGAATATCGAACTCTACCAATACATGCTAAACTTAACACTTTAGCTGGGGTGCAAATATGTGAGATGATGAAAACCGCTTATCGTAACCAGGAATAAATTACGAAGCTCTATAGTGCTAATAAGAACATAAATCACACCAAATTAAACATTTTTGGTGCTCCAGGGTTCTCTTGAGTATCCCAAAATTGTCTGATATTAAAGGAAATACAGTACAATGTAGTTTTTTTTTTCTTTAAGATGTCACAGAGCTAACATTGAATAAAACTATTGAGCTTTTTATTTCAGGTTAGGGACTGGGTTGTAGACTCTCTCTCTCTCTCTCTCTCTCTCTCTCTCTCTCTCTCTCTCTCTCTCTCTCTCTCTCTCTCTCTCTCTCTCTCTCTCTCTCTCTCTCTCTCTCTCAAAATTACTATTGTACTTGAGGGAAAACTCTGTTACTGAGAGGGTTAACAAAGTTCTAACTTCTTCAGTAATTGCTTTATTTTGGAAATTTCATGAGATATTCTGCTCAGAGGGATATTTAGGAATGGAGGAGTTATGTTGTTATATTTATTACTTTTATTTGGTGAATATAAAGAGGTCTTCATGGGGTTAAACATAAATATAATTACAAGTACACTGCAAACAAAAAACAAATGAAGCACCGCAAGTCAACCAACCCATAGTGCTCCCGTGCTATTTTAGTGTGCTTCACCCTGCTTCAGTAGACTTGACACAACCTTCTCCAAAACCAGAGCAAGGCAGGATACCCCACAGCCTAGGCCAAACACCACAAACATCCCCTGAAAATGTAAAGAATAACACATGTGAATCTCTCTCTCTCTCTCTCTCTCTCTCTACTGCCTACTTTATATTTTTTTCGGCTAATGTCATGTTCTTTCAGTAGCCTATATCATAAAGAAACCAAGGTACAAAAAATAACAAGAACCCTATTCAGATAGATAGACAGATAAATAGATAGATAATGTGCTAAAATAATTAATTGACTGATTGACTGATAGACAGATAGATAGACAGACAGGTAGATAGACAGATAGACTGACAGACAGAAGTGAGAGAGAGAGAGAGAGAGAGAGAGAGAGAGAGAGAGAGAGAAATGAATTCCCCGAGCTAGGCAACTAAGGTCATATAGCCCCGCTGGGGTTACAGGAGGGAGCTACCCCTCCCGGCAACGGTAGCCCGGGCGAGGCGAGAGAGAGAGAGAGAGAGAGAGAGAGAGAGAGACCAATAAGAATCTAGTGCCAATTTTTTTTTTTTTTTTTTTTTATTTGTCCGACTCTGGGCAAAGGCTCAGGGCCTATTTCTTGGGGGCAGTTGCCTATCCCGAGGCCCAGTAGTCCTCCTACACCTCCACATGTCACCACTTCGGCGCTAACACCCACTGTCCATATTGAATACATGCTAGGGCTGTCTCATACAGGACTGGTGTATTGGTATTAGCGGGGGTACTTTTACGACATGTCGGCGGGTCATCTGGTAGACCAGGAAAGTCTGCTTTTAGGAAATTCAAATCCTTAAACTGTTCCCTGCCCCAGCCGAGATTCGATCCTGGGTCCATTAGGACTGCAAGCCGCCTCTCTACCGATTCAGCCACCGCCTCCCCCGCACAAAGCCTGATCATCGGCTACAGGTTGTGTACGATGGGTGGGCCGGGAGCACAGACAAGGCGTCGTGAAAGAAATGGGTCAATGAAAGAAGTATATCATATCTCAGATAGGGTTACTGAAAGGAATGGAATTTCATGTCGGAAAGAAGACCAATGGAGTTAAGGATGGACAATATTATGGAAGGAAAAATGCGGTGATTCTTGGAGAAAGTCTGCAAGAAGGGGGGGGGGGCGTTGGAGGTGAGATAGAGAAGGAAATGAAATACGTCGCTGTACAGTGTAAGGAGGACAATCAAAGAAAATATGGCGTACAGAGAGAATGGTATTGCAACGAATACAAAGTGGGGGGCGACCCCCAGACATCAAATATCAGTGGGCAAGTCTAGTATGACCAATTCTAAGACGAGCTTAAGCAGTCTCCCACCCCCTATTACGGTGACAAGGGGTTAACCATGGAGAAATAAACGGTTTAACAACTATTATTATTAGTGAAGATTCCCAGTTAGACTGCCACCGATGCTGAAGGAAGGAAGATAACGCAGAAAGAATATCAGAGACTGGAATGAGGAATGAATGAGAGGAATATCTGGCAACAGCCGTGCGAGCCAACTGATCAGCACGTTCATTGCCCACGATGCCCACATGCCCTGGGACCCAACAGAACTGAACTGTTTTACGACGAGAGGGTATACGGAACAACCATTCTAAGATACGAAGGACTAAAGGGTGAGAAGCAGAAGGTGACTGAAGAAGGGACAGAGCAATATATGAATCACAGCATATCACAAATGAGGGAGAGAAGGCACGACAAATATACAGCAACGCAAACAAGAGGGCATACAACTCTGCTGTTAGAAAACTTGCATAAGCAGGAAGGCTAATATGATAAAAAGGTGTCATGAAAGAGAATCGCGAATCCAACACCAGTTGAGGTTCTTGAACCATCAGTGTATATAGGGACTGCAGAAGAATGGTGGGCTAGATGGTCAGAAAACTGGGAATGGAGAATGAATGATGAAGAATTGGACTTGGAGTAAGGGAAAATGGAAGGACAAACGTGGGGTTGCGGAAGTAGCCACGGGGTAAAAAGACATGTGCAGAAAGAGAAAACATTACTAACAGTAATGGAGGAGTGCGAGAGGAGAGTACGAGCTCGAACTGCAAAAGGTGGCTTGGTCCTAGGAGTGGAAAACATGTCCAAGTCAGGACTGGGAGGAAGTTGAGAAGGAGTATGAGGATAACAGTGCAACTTAGCTTAGGCATGAAGAGAAAGTAGAGCACGCTGGTGGAAAAGTCATGGAAATCCTGATTAATTATACAGACTCACAACTGGGGGGAACTTGAAAGCACCAAGAGCCAGACGCAAACCGTGATAATGCACAGAATCAAGTTGCTGGAGGACGGTGTCCGAAGCAGAAGAATAAACTTGGCAAGCTTAATCAAGTTTGGAAAGAACGAGAACAATATGGAGACAAAGGAGAGTAGTCCGACCAGCACTCCACGGCACATGAGACAAAGTTTGTATGAGACGGAGGCATTGCAAGGCTGAAATTTTTAGTGAGGTAATATGATCCTTCTAAGTAAGACGGGAGTCGAAATGAAGGCCAAGAAAGGAAGCGGAGGTTTTGTATGGAACAGGAGAGCCATACAGAAAGAGAGTTGGTTGAGAAATAAAGTAAGAACGAGTAAAAGTAATAGCATGAGACTTGAGAGAACCGAAAGCCATGAGAAGTAGTCCAGCCTGAGGCACCGGAAACCGCACGTTTAATAAGAGCACCAAGGGCAGAGATATCAAAATTTGAGGCATATATTGCAAAATCATCTACATATAAAGAAGAGCAAACACCAACTGGGAGACAAGAAACAATCCCATTAATTGCCAATACAAATAGAGTAGGGCTAGGAACACTGCCTTGGGGGACACCTTCATATTGTGGGAATGGATCTGAATATGTATGCTGAACAAAGACTCTAAAGAGATGAGCTGATAGAAAATTCTTTAAGAAAACCCCAAGATTACCATCAATACCACAAGAGCGAACTGTGCGTAAAATATGGTAGCGCCAGGTTGTGTCATAAGCCTTCTCAAGGTCAAAGAACACTGCGACAAGAGATTGCCGAGTGACAAAGGCCAAGCGGATATAAGTCTTGAGATATAGGAAGGGAGTTAAGGTGCCGTGAGCTTTTCAAAAACTAAACTGTGAAGATGACAAAAGCTGTTTGGATTCTAGGAGCCACGGAAGACGATGATTTATCATACTCTCAAACAATTTGCAAAGACAACTTGTAAGAGCAATGGGGCAATAATCTTGAGGGGCATGGCCTTGCTTTCTTGGCTTAAGAAACGGGAGAATGACAGCATCACTAAAAGGGGAAGGAAAGACATCCTCCATCCAGATACGATTATGAATAGTTAATAATAAGGCCAGGGCCTGGGGGGGAAAGGCTACGGAGCATATTATAGGATATGGCATCAGGACCCTTGCAAGTATTCTTACGAAGACAAAGAGCAGAGGACAATTCATGGAGCGTGAATGGCGCACTATACGACTGACTAGCGTCTGCTTGAAGACAACAGGAGTACATTCAGTAGCAGCTTTAAGGGCATGGTATTCAGGTGAAAGATGAGAGCAGCTACTGACATTACTAAAATGAAGACTTAAGCCATTAGCAACTAGATGAGCATCGGCAACTGACTCCCCATCCAAATGAAGGACAGGGGAAGGCATGGGAAGATGCTTACCGGCTATTTTGCTTATACGTTTCCAGACGGAAGCAATGGGTGTATTAGTAGTAATGGTGGACACGTATAATGTCCAGCTATGGCATTTAGCCCATTTAACAATCTTACAAAGAAGAGCGCGGGCCTTTTTAAACAGTAGAAATGCGTAGGTAACTCTTCCAACGAGCACGTTTAAAGTGGAGTGCCACAGTACATTCTGAATCCCACCAAGGTACTCACTTAGACGTAAAAGGACAGGACGACCTATGAATCATAGTCAAAGCTGCACTTAGACTTAACAAATTAAAAAAGGTGAGCATATCTAAAACAGTAGAGAAGGAAGAAGGGGGTATCGAAGAAACAGTTAAAGAAGTACATAACGGCCAGTCAGCTTTCCGAAAACACCATCGAGGGGGTCTGGGTACGAGACAATATGTATTAAGAGTACAGTAAGTTTGAAAGAAAAGTGATCACTGTATACAACGTCTGAAAGAAAAAAAGAATGGAAATCTAAAGAAAGAGAAGGGGAGCACAAGGAGGGATCTAGACTGGAGAAAGTATGAGTTTTAGCATCAAAATGCATTGAAGCTCCCGTATTCAATAAGAATAAATCATTATTAAAAATAAAAGACTCGAGGCCGCGGCCATGCGAATTAGTAATATCATCGCCCCATAAGACATTGTGACAGTTAAACTCTACCCTTAATAAAACTGGGGTGGATAACTGTGATAATAAAAGAGATTAGGCAGGGAAATCAGTAGGCTTGGAGAGAGAGAAATATATAGAAACAGCCGTAATCTAGTGTCCAAGAAAAACACAAATAAAATGACATGGAACCGTGGTGTGAAGGGATAGACGTTCTAGAGGGACTGTGTAGTGAACTATGATAGCTGAAACAGGAAGAGAAGTAGGAGAAAACAAGAAACAATAGTCACGTATGGGTACTGGAGGGAAGACAAACGGGGTTCTTGTAAGCAGGCTAAGGAAGGATGGTGAACCCAAAGAAGATAGTGAAGGTCATTATGATGGGCCGTGAAACTTCGAAGGTTCCACCATAAAGGAGACATACTAACATTTATAACACTAAATAAAAGTAAAACCAAAAAAAAAAAAAAAAAAAATACAAAGGATGAAATATAATACATAGGAAAATGAATTTACAACAGACGAGTGTCATACATCACCAAGTTGGTCCGATAGTAGGAATAGGAGCAGAGGGTGGAAGAGGTAGATGAGAGGGACAGTCATTATACCCCGGTGGCATAGGGAGGAATATAGGAGAGGGATTAGAATAAGAAGAGAAGGGGGTGGGAGGGGAAGGAGGGATGGAAGTGGGAGGGAACTCAGAAGGAACCGAATGAACTTCAGCCGTATGAGGCACTTTTTCAGGACCCATGGGTTCCTATAAAGGAGTCGCCAGAAACTCCATGATGTTTGTTAGGGTTTCACTCACAGCAACTGCTGGGAGTGTCGTCTGTGGTGTCGACAGGGGAGTTGGAGCAGGTTGTAGAGTGGCCTGTGGAGTTGAGATAGGGTTGGGACCAGATCGTGGAGTTGAGACAGGTATCTTTGTTGGAGTAGGTGTCATGGAGAGTGAGGGACAGGCAGTACACATCTTGTGAGTAGGGGGAGAATGTGACGGTTTTGTGGAACCCTTGGTATCCGATGCAGTGGAGGGCAGCCCACGTTTGCCAGAGGGAGGTGGACAGTGGGCACCACACAGTGGCAGAGGGAGTAGTCGTTGGTGGAGAGAAATGGAAAAGCGAGGAGGAGCAGCAGAACCTGAAGGGCGATGAGGGGAAGAGAGAGGAGTGGACAATAAAGGTGACAGGGAGTAGGTAGGAGTGGAAGAGTCTAGAACAAAGAAAGAGGTGGAAAGAGAAACAGGAGGGGCCTGAAAGCAGGAAGTAGAACAAGAAGGGGGAGAAGGGAAGGAGGACGAGGGCAGAACAGAGACAGAGGGAAAGGAGACAACATTGACAGTCAGAGGGTTGGTGAGGAGGAGGTATGAGTAGAGACAGAAAATGAGGCCGAGACAATAGAGGGCAGGTGTGTCAGATAGGGTGGTGATTGCAGAAAAGGAATTAGAGGTTGTAACAGTTGCAGCGTAACCGGACTGAGAAACAGCAGAGGTAGTGGGGACAGGACGGGCTACTCGAGCGTAAGTGAAATGGAAATCGAATCCCAAGTCCCAGGCACATTGACGGGCTGCATGGAGGGAGAGGCCTTCTTTCCAGCGGATCCTGGAGACTTAAGTTTCAAATACGTATTTCCAGGATGAGGCAGCATGAGAGCCTTGGCAGTTTGAGCAAACTTGTATCTCTGGTACTCAGGCTGAGGTGTAACTGGGTTGGGCGCAGGTAGGGCAGACTGCCTCTGACCTACAGTATTTGGCTGGGTGGCCATAACACCAACAGGAAGAACACTCTCGAGGACGAGGCATGTATTCCTTGACCCGGAGTCGTGTGCCACCAATAATCACAGAGGTGAGAATATTGCGGTCCTTGAATATGATTTTGGCAATGTTAGCTGAGTATTTGCAATGCCCATGAGGGGGAAGCATGTAGCACTGGACAGAAAGTACTGCGAGGTGTTGGGCAGACAAGATTGCTTGGAGATCAGCAGAACATTCTGAGAAATTGTGGTATCCAATGAATATATATGATGGGATCAGAACAGTTCCAGTGGTAGAGTTCGGGTGGACATCTGGAACTGCCGAGATAGGGTGACCAGATGGTTTAGTAAGTGACAATACCTTCTCAGCCTGTGCAGCAGTTTGAACTGTTAAGAGGCGGTCGCCATTAGGGCATGACGAGAATGTGACATCAGGGCCTATTTGTCGGAGGAGAGGGAGATGGAGAGTGGGGTCGTTCGTTGTCGGCTTTATGTTGAAGTACTTGGGCCATGTCTGGCGGCCGAGAATGATGATATTGATGGAGGATTCAGAAAGAGGGGGGAGGAAGGAGATGGGGGGTAGGAGAAGAAACAGAAGGATAGGAAGAGGAGGAAAGGGGTTGAGAAGTAGGGGAGGGGGGATCCTCCTGACCAGGAGAAGCTTTTGGAGGAGAATCACCCGTTGCTCCTTGGATGAGAAGAGAAGCTTCATTACTGGCCATGGTGAGCCTAATTGTACAAAACGGGAATTAAACTGGTCCGCTCCTGAGAGCCCGAGTCAGGAGTAAGGACGAAAGATACAAGGGCTACCGTACCCATGGTTCCCTGAGGCCGTTCGCGATTGACACAAAAGAGAGTCTTGCATCCCATCAGCACGGCTTTCACACCTTAGGGAGGTGAGAAGCAAAGAAGATAAAAGAACAGAATGGAAGAAAAAGGACCAAGCAAAATCAGTAGGGTCAAGGACTGGGACCGAAGGGCAGGGGAAGAAGTACATAATGACACCACCCACGCCATTAGGCCCCAGCCCCCGACCCCAGAGCCCACCACGACTGCAACGGGCTTGGTAGTGGGGGAGATAGAGAGAGAGAGAGAGAAAGAGAGAGAGAGAGAGAGGCAGATAGACAGAGAAGTAGACAGACAGATAGATAAATAATAAGATAGATATGAAATGAAAAAGTGAGATGGATAGACAGATTGATCGATCGATAGATAGATAGATAGGCAGACAGACAGAGAGGTAGACAGATGGATACAGAGATGGATAGATACTGAAATAGTGGGATAGATAGACAGATATAGATAAATGCATAATATACATACATACGTAGGCTACGTACATACATACGTGTAATCAACGCATCTCGCATCAGTAACACACAAGAAATATTACCTTACCTGGTACACATACAAATCAAGATGGATGATCTTCGAGAAAGGCTCTTGTGGGTGCGTTCTCGTCTCTTAAGAAGGCTATATAGCATTTCTGACTTTCGTGTTCTTTCGGCATGCAGCGTGTTAATAACTTCGTATGTTATGTCTAAAAAAAAAAAAAATACAACTAACAAACAATAACCTAGAAAAATAGGTTTAGTTGTAAGGTTTTCTCAAATGGAGAGGTTAGAAAGCACACAAGTTTACTGCACAAGCTGACCATCCTTTTCACTTTTCCCAGATTTTCGTCCTTGTGCAGCTTATTTCACGTAGCTTCATGGCTAAAAAACACAGTGCTATGACTCTATATCCCGATCCCTATCGATTCTTCGTGATTAGCATCTGATTATTACAACTCAGCATTTAGGATGAACAGATGGCAGTTGTAGGCCAAGGTAGAATAAAAAGAGTATCTAAAACATCTGATTCTGGTGCTATTCTGTCGCAACAACTCGGCAGTCAGGATGGAGATATGACAATTTTAGGCCAAGTCAGAGTAAAAACAAACTCATCCCATTTCTATCCAACTCTCAGATCCAAAAATCAACCGTTACTCCCAGTCCTTCATGTATGCAACATATCAGCTCTTGAACTGTCTCCATCTGTCTGTATTTCCTACTGCCTATGATCTCCAGTCTTTCAATTTTTTTTTTTTTTTTTTTTTAACAGAACGGAAGAAGGAAAAACAAATGAGGAAAAAAAAAAAATCCATACACCAGACTACTGGTGTCCTCCATTCATAAAATATCTGTAACAGTTAGACTTGAACAGTTGTGGGTTGAAATTTGGAGGAAAACAACTCTGGGGAAGCGAGTTCCAGAGAGATGCAGTTCGGGGAATGAAAGAATTCTGATAGGCAGAAGTTCTACAATATGGTTGAGTGACATTCCAGTCATGAGCGCTACCAGATGCCCGTGTAGCACGAGGGAAGGCATGGAGAGGCGGCACCATGGACGCAACCTCGTCTGAGCACTTGCCAAAAAAATATCTCTAAAATAATGCAAGGGAGGCAACATTCCTTCTTACTTGCAGGGGAGGTAGTTTATATGTAATGGCAGGGTTGTTAATGATTCTAACAGCTTTATTCTGAATTTTGTCCAGTTGTCTCAATGCAACCTCTCCACAACCATTCCACAAGGGTGAGCAATATTCAAGCTGAGAGCGCACATGACTCTTATAAATTATAGCTAACTGCTCATCGGTGAAGAAGTTACGGACTCTGTACAATAATCCAAGTTTCTTTGAGGCAGCCTTAGCAAGTGATCTGACATGAGAGGTCCAGCTGAGGGCACTGTTAAGTGAGACACCAAGAATTTCAATACTTTTGGAGATGGGAATATTAGTAGCAGTGAAAGTAATGTACGAATCTGGCAATATCTGTCTATTAGGAAACTGTATATATTTAGTTTTACTAGCATTAAAAGAGACAAGGTTGTTTTGTCCCCATTCACTGATTGTAGCTAGATCTTTATTTATGGAGATGGCTGTACTGAGTTGAGAGGTAGAGATATTAGACTTTGTAAATGGATGTCTGAGTGTGAATGAACTATGTAGTGTTGAGTCATCTGCATATAAGTGAACGGGGTTGTGAGTGACAGATAAGAGATCATTAATATGAACCAGAAATAGGGTTGGCGCCAGAACTGATCCCTGCGGCACGCCGGCGTTAATTGAGTGGAAATTCAAATATACATCATCTACTTTTACTCTTATATTCCTGTCACTAAGATAAGAAGAAATCAAAGGAACAAAAGACGTTAGTCCATAGCAAGGGAGTTTGGACAGCAGGGAACGGTGCCATACTCTGTCGACAGCTTTAGAGATATCAAGATCTACTGCATGAGTTTCTCCAAAAAGATCAATTGATTGGTGGATGGTATGAGTTAAGAGATTGAGTATGTCAATGGTGGATCTTTCGTGGCAAAAACCGTATTGTCTATCACTAATTAAGTTGTTGGATTCAAGATGTTTAACCTGCGGCGTCCCGTCGACGTACTTCCACGTCCTCATGTTATGTCACAGCTAATCCCGTCGACGTACTTCAACGTCCTGCAATTGCAAGGTTCATAATTTCCACAATTTTCAAAATTCGCGCGAGATTTTCGTTTCGCCCAGGTACCCAAGTCTCCCCTACCTGCCGCCAGGCAGGCAGCGTCCTAGACCACGCGTGACCCGCGCTCACCCTTGTCTCGGTCACTCACCTGCTAGCAGTGACCCAGGTCAGACATGGCGCGGAAAGGTCTCGCAGACGAGGAAATCGCATCCATCCTGGAAGCCTTCACTGGAAACAGTGATTCTCCACTCGATGATGATGTGGTGGATTGCGATTACGTGCAGCCAGAGGAAGAAATAAGTAGCAGTGATGAGGAGGTCCCTTCGCCCCAAAAAACGCGGTATGTGACATACCGTAAGGCAAGGGAAGGCCAGCCTGCTCCCCAACCACGTGCACAGCTATCTCTCCATCCCGAATCTGATGAGGACGAGGATGAGGACGATGAGGATGACGGAGGCCTAGGACGTGATATCGCCGCGTGGTTGGGAAAAGAGAAAATATCACCACGAGGATCAGAAGGTGGGGCGAGACGACACATAAGGTATGGTGAAAGTACTTTGTCTGGGGAAGTGGCAAGTGGTGTGGTGGGATTGCTGGGAGAAAGGGAAAGTGTTGTGGCGGCAGCGCGGGGTGAAAGTGAGAGTGGTGTGGGGGTAGTGCGGGGTGAAGGGGCAAGTGGTGTGAGGGAGGCAGCACGAGCACGTGGTGCTCGTAGGCCTAGGGGAGAGGAGGTTGAGTCACTCCCCAGCACTTCTTTCGCCCCTGAATATTCCCAAACTTCCTCCCGACAGCCCCAGGATGTGGGGAAAGGAAAGAAAGGGAAGGGAAAGGGTAAAGGAAAAGGGAGAGGGAAGAGAAGTGCGAGTGATGAGAGGCGCCGCTCTCCACCTCCCCAACCTCCCCCACCACCCTCACCTCCCCACCCTGACGAAGGGGACGATGGTGACGTGGCTGGAGACGGTGGTGTCACGTGGAACTGTGAAAATGGGAGTAATTTTACTCCCATCATTCACCCTTTCACTGAGGAGTGGCGGTCAGGTTGCACGGCTCCAGGTGTAAATGCAGGTTCGTCACGGGTGGATTTTTTCAACTTGTTCTTTGGTGAGGCGTTTGTGGGGCGCATAGTTGAACAAACAAATATTTTTTCACAATCACAGCGCCGTGAAAGTGAACGTTTGGGAACCACGAGCAGGCATTCCCAACAGTATGACTATCCCGTGACTATTTCAGAGATGTTCCTATTTTTGGCCCTGGTAATCTTGATGGGTGTGGTAAGGAAAAACCAAATTCCTGCCTACTGGACAACTGACCCAATCATCCTCACACCTTTCTTTGGAAAGGTGATGAGTCGTAACCGATTTCAGTATATTCTCGGCCGCCTCCACTTTTTTGATGCAGATGATCCAGCCAGTGCAAATAACACTGATAAAATGAGGAGAATTAGGCTGGTATTTGATCATTTACGGGAAATGTTCCGCTCCTCATTTTATCCCTACAGAGACCTCGTCATAGACGTGAGTCTTGTGTTGTGGAGAGGCAATATTTCCTTTAGGCAGTACATACTCAGCAAGAGACACCGTTTCGGGTTCAAGATCTTTGTTATGTGTGACTGTAAGACTGGTTATGTGCAAGACATAGTCTTGTACACGGGCGCACAGACAGATATAATAGAAGATCGGAGTATAGGACTCTCTGGGGCCGTGGTGAAGACAATAATAGAAGAGTACCTTCATCGTGGTAATGTGTTGTACCTGGACAACTGGTACACTAGCCCTCTTCTTGCTAGGTTCCTCCACCAACACGACATCGGAGTCTGTGGTACAGTCAAGAGAAACCGTCGCCATATGGTCAAGATAGGGAGGAAACTTGACAAGAACGAGGTGGTTTTCTTCCAGGCCAATAACATCCTTGCAACCCCGTGGAACCACAACAGGGAAGTTTGCCTCCTATCAACTGTTCACAGCCCCCTGATGCACCGCACAGACTCCGTGGATCACCGTAGCGAGAGGAGGCGCAACGTATGGAAACCAGAGTCTGTACTTGCCTATAATCTGAACATGAGGCAAGTTGATCAGTCAGACTCGATGATTTCAAGTGTTGACTGTGCCAGGACCACGATGAAGTGGTACAAGAAACTCTTTTTCCACTTGCTCGACATCACGGTCCTGAACGCCCACTACCTGCATGCAATGACCACCGGAGTATCCGAGACCTTTGAGGGGTTTGTGAGGGAGCTGGCACGTGAAATAATCGCCAAGCATGCCCAGAACAGACTCACACACCGCACCCGCACCCCCATGGCTGCTCAGACTCCCCTACGTCTTGCAGGACACCACTATCCCAGCGCAATCCCTTCCGAACCAAACTGTCGTAAACCCCAGCGTCGCTGCCATGTATGTAGGCACTCGACAGTCAGACCATCCACTCAGAGAAAAGACACAAGATACGAGTGTGTCGAGTGCAATGTTGCGTTGTGCCTTCAGCCTTGTTTCAAGGAGTATTATACTTTCCTACACTACTGAAACTGTGTGGGAAGGCGAAATGACGCTCATGATAATGGTAAGGCCAGTCAGTAGGTGCTAAGTCAAATATAAAGTTGAAACGAGTGTTATTTTTTCAGAAAAGTAATGTATAATTTGAGAATTAGTGTAAGTGGAAAGAATTGTTATCAAAACTACACCCACTGTGTAAATCTGGTCAGTAAATATGTGATAGCAAGGAAATAAAGTCGAAACGGGTGTAATGTTAGCATGAATAAAACGTATAAGTTGAACACTAGTGTAAGTTTTCATAATTGATGTCACGAGTACACCCACATTCTGGTCAGTAAGTATGTGATAGGAATTATATACAGTGGAAGATGTTGTAATGTTAGTAGTAAGGTATTTTATAAGTTGAATACTAGTGTAAGATGAAACAAATGATATCGCGATACACTCCCTGTGTAAGTACACGCAAATATGACGCTCAGTTCCATTGTAAGTTCAGAAATGATGTGATATCAATTATATCAAGTGTAAACATGTGCAATGTTAGTGTAGAATTATTATATAAGTACAAAAATAGGTTGTAAGTTGAAATAGTTGTCATAGCGACTTCACCGTGTGTGTTATTATGCGCTATTATTACGCTATATATTTACATAAGGCCTGAAATAATCTCAAAACAGTTCTATAAAGTTGAAAAGTGTATAATAATATTAGAAAAGTATTATGTAAGTAGAAGAAACACAATACGAGTTGAAACAACAGTCACAGCGAGTTCACTCACTACGTAAATAAGCGCTAACATTACGCTAAATGTTATCAAAAGGCCTGTGAATACGTAAAAACAGTTCAATAAAATGTAAAATGGTATAATGTTATTGTAGAAGTATTATGTAAGTAAAAAAAATTATATGTATCATGATTTTAGAATGTTAGCGATTCATCGTGACCAAGTTGGCCGATTTTGCTCGTTTTTCACGATGGTACAATGCTTATTTCTGCTCTATTTTTGTATAAAATCCAATATACTCTTTTATCACATGTTTTTATGTTTGTAATGAATACATTTCTACTTACTTTCATTGGTTTCCCAGACTTATAATACCATAGAAAACGTTTGAGGCTCAGACCGCCTAGGGAGAACACGGGGCCAGGTGGGACCAAGGCATACCTGGTTAAGCTAATTAGGGACCCTGGGGACCAATTTCTTTGCCACTGACCATTGTTTCTGACCAAAAGCGAAAGTTTAAGCAAAAAAAAAAAAAGGGTCGAAAAATGGTCGGGATTGGGGGGTACCAGTGGTCGAAAAGTGGTCGGGACGGGGCGGGTTAACAATATGCTTATTAATTAAAGTTTCAAATACCTTACCAAGAGAAGATGTGACAGCTATTGGTCTGTAATTGGAGGGGTCAGACGAACTTCCTTTCTTCGGAACTGGGTGGATATTGGTTTCTTTCCATGAATTTGGGAATAAAGAAGTACGTATGCATAGTCTGAATAATTTGGCTAGGACAGAGGCAAGTTCAGGGGAACACTTTTTCAAAACAATTGGAGGAATTCCATCTGGGCCTGGAGCTTTGTTGGTAGGTAAATTGTCTAGGATGGATTTTACGAATCTTGTCTGTATTTTAAGTGGGGCAATTTCGGGAGAATCAAGTTCCAGTACTGAGACATTCTGGCTGGTATCATCTATGGTAGAGTTTCTGGCAAAGGTACTAGCAAAGATATCTGCTTTCCCACGTGGGTCATTTGTAATAATGCCATCTGAAGATTTTAGTGGGGGAATGGAAGATGACTTGTTAAAGTTATTATTGAAAGAATTAAGAGTTGACCAGACTATTCTATTGTCATTAGGGTTGTTAAGTAGTTTTGATGCTTGCTTTTGAAGAAAGTTTGATTTAGATAGATTTAATACAGCTTTTGCATGACTTCTAGCAATTTTAAATTGGGAGAGTGATTCAGATGTTTTTGATTTTAAGTAAGAGTTATATGCTAATGACTTTTGGGCTATTGCTCTGGCACAATTGCCATCAAACCATTTTGGAGAGTTTGATCTTTTAGTGAACTGTTGACTTGGTATGAATAAATCCATACCAGCTAGTATTAAGTTGCAAATGTGGGACTGGGTAGTATTGTGTCCAAGCATCTCGAAATGATCGGATCTTGAATTTGGCTTTGTTATAATGTTTTTGTTTTTTTGCTTGGAGGGAATGATTATGCGGGCTCCTGGCCTTTGGTTTCTTCTTTCTTCCATAAGAAAAATAGGGGGGGAATTAATAAGACGCTCCCCACTCACCCTGAAATTGGTGAGGGAGAGGACAGTAGTGACGGTGATGATCATGGGTGTGTTGATGCAGGCCGTGGTGTTAGGCAGGGAGTACTTCATCCACTTTTCATATAAACCCGATTCCACCAACACCATGGCACTGCGAAGAAGAACAGGAAGAAAAGAAGCGGAGAAGAAGAAGAAGAAAAGAAACAACATCAGCAGCATTAACCTCAAGATCATCATCGTCATCATCAATATCAGCATCAACATCAACAAAAAGTAGAAGACGATCACAGTCATCATCATCATCATCCATATCAAAATCAAAAAAAAAAAAAAAAAGTAGAAGAAAGATGAAGAAGAAAAAGAAAATGAGAGAAAAAAGAAAAATGGAGAAAAAGAAAGAAAAAGAGCAGGAGGAGGAGGTGCAGGAGGAGGAGAGGAGGAGGAGGAAAAGGAGGAAAAGGAGAGAGAGAGAGAGAGAGAGAGAGAGAGAGAGAGAGAGAGAGAGAGAGAGAGAGGAGGGAGGGAGTACACAAATCAAGTAATTCCTTCACTGCAATAACATTATTCATTTCCACATGATACTACAAAGCGACTTGGGTTATATATGATCTTTAAAAGTGAATGAGTTGATGATGATTATCTATCCCTACAATTTCGAACAATCTATTGAACGGTAAATAAAACATCTTGGGGCAGCGAGAATATAACAGTCATCATAGTAGTGATTAGAAGACAGGTACACCTCCGGACAGAAATTCGTGATACACGATAATCTGCCACTAAAGGTCAGGTTAATCGCACACGTCTACCCCCAACCTAACTCCCCCTCCGTACCCCAACCAAAACACTGATTTATTAGGCGGATGGATCGGAGATGTAAAGCCTCGCTCACTCTCACGTCTTGCCGCATGTAATGTTACTTTCGTTAATCTTACTATTAGGTGTATTATCAAGCGCATAGATCCATCTTCAGTTCCATGAGAAGTGATTATATCGAAGTTTTAGCAGATTTCAATATAATGACCTTAATGTATAGAGTCTGGTTTCCAAATAGTTATCCAACGTGTTCTAAGCGATAAACTAAAATCCAAGTAACAGTTAAAAGTTCTATGGCCAGATAAGTCCCTCTCTTGCCTTGTCATGTGGACAGCCACATATACACTCACCTACTTATCCACCCACCCACTCAACCCATCCAACACAACCCATCGACCTCACCCCTGCCACCCACCCAGCCCATCGATCCCTGCTATCCACCCCGCTAACCCACGAATACCACACACGAAGTTCACCCAACAATGTCACTCAACTCATTTACTCATTCACGTCTCCACCCTGAACCCATCCAGCCATCCAACCCAACTACCCAATTAGATCACCCCGACCACTCAACCGTCTCAGCCACCCTGGCGACCAACGGTGCCCACTCACCCTGGCAAATCACTTTGCCGACATCCCGACAACCTAGCTTGCCCACCGACCCCTACCACCCACTCTCACCACTCACAAATTCCACCCAAGTGTTCCCACTCATGAATTCCACCAACCCTGGTCACCCAACAACGCCATCCATCTCATCCATCCACACAACTCTCCCACCTCTCCCTGGACATTCCCGGCCCACCTCACCCTGCAGATCCACCCATCCTGTCCACCCACTCCTCTCACCGATCCACCCGCCAATCCATCCTTGATACCAAACGCCATTCACTCCGGCACCCCATTCACCCATCTGAACCCGACTTATCCATCAAACACATCATATCCAAACCTAACTTACCGACCCCTCCCCGACCACCCACACAACGAGCCACCTACCCTCCTAGCCCACTAAACGCATCCAGTCACTAAACAATTACCCTACAAGCCACCCAAAACCACTCCACACACACACCCAACAATTGCCCCCCCCCCCTCCACCATTACCATTGTCCACCCACCCTGGCGATGCACCGAATTAAAACACCCACCAACTCAATCTCATCAACTCCAACCACCCAACCAACTGACTCACACACACACACACACACACACACACACACACACACACACACACACACAAACATGCATAAACAGACAGACACAGACAGACAGAAACACACACACACACACACACACAAACATCCATAAACAGACAGACACAGACAGAAACACACACACACACACACACACACACACACACACAAACATTATTCCCCTATTCAGGAGAGGAAATAAACAGAATCTACTCAACTATAGACCAGTATCTCTAACAAGTGTTGTATGCAAGGTACTAGAAAACTAATGAGAAAACTTTAGGTAAACCAACTGCAATAATACAATATGATAACAGAAAGACAGTTCGGTTTTAGAAAAGGAAACTCATGTGTTACAAACCTATTAAGCTAGTATGATAGAGTTGCAGAAACACTACGGAAAAGAGAAGGATGGGTGGACGGTATCTATTTTGATATTAAGGAGACATCTGACGGAATACCGCACCAAATACTTCTATGGAAGCTGTACCATCAAGGAGGAATCCAAGGTAATCTGTTCTGTTGGATGCAGGATTTTCTCAGAAAAGGGAAATGAGAACAGTACTAAAGAGTAATTACTCATCATGGAGAGATGTGACTAGCAAAGTTCCACAGGGCTCAGTGATGGCACCGATTATGTTTTTAGTATATATTAATGATATAGGCTAGAGAGGAATATTTGAATGGGATGCTATCTAAATATGTTTGCTGATGCAAAAATACAAAGAAGAATTACAGACTCTTGGAGAGAGCTACAAGAAGAATAAAATAAGCTTCATAAATGGAGCAATAGATGGCAAATGGAAGTCAATGTGGACAAATGCCATGTAATTAAATTTGGTAAAAGTGGAAAAGCACCAGATCAGGATTATAAGATGGGAAGTTCAACCCTACACATATCATAAAAGAAGGAGGACCTAGGAGTGCTTATCAATAGCAGACTTTTTCTCTGGCAAACCACATAAATGAGAAGGAACGAAACAAGCACACACTGCTTGATAATATGAGAATAGCATTCATATATATAAATGAAGGCATGCCGAGAAAGATAATTACCTCATTCATCAGACGAACCCTCGAATTTGCATCAGTGGTCTGGAATTCTCATCTCAAAAAACACATAGATAAAATTGAAAAAGTACAATGGGCTGCTAGAAGATGGGTACCAATCTTAAAGGATCTAAGCTATGAAGAAAGACTAGAAAAACTGAACCTACCAATACTACAAGAGAGAAGGAAGAGGAAACATGATGACTTTATATGAATACATCTCAGGGAAAGAAGGAATAGACAACAGTGAGTACATAACCTATGGGGAAGCATCAGCAAGAGGACAATGAAAAAAAAAATGTATAAAAAGGGAGGTGAGAAAGACGTAAGAAAATTCAGTTTTCCAAATAGGGCAATTATTGATCAGTGGAATGCGCTACCGAATGAAATAATGCGTGCCAAAACTAGTCATAAATTTAAGGATATGTATGACAAAAATGGTTTAATACACGGGACAGTACGAACTTGACTCATTCCTATAGATATACAATTAGGTAAGAACAATTAGATAAGAACAGATATAAGCACACACACACACACACACACACGTAGAAGGGTGGGAAAGGAGGGAGGGAAGATTTGGGGACGGTAAGGGAAACGGATGATATGTAGAAGTGTCTTGTTCTGTTCTAATAGCAGCTTGCACAGTACATTGACTCGTATCTCCGACATATACCCTTTAATTCAGCTATATTATGGATATATTTCCATTAGGATTTCATGATATGCTATCCAATTGGCAATAGTTTTAATGAGCGAATACTTTGGTAAAATATTAAATATCTTAACTATTCTAGTTTCAGTATTACATGCTGTTCATACTGTTCAATGATTATACGATCAAAGATCAAACAGTAATTCGTAAGGAGTGGGGCCAATCTTCCTCGGGGATAAACAACCACTGAGGATGATTAATGAGTGAAGTTGTTGTGAACTACTCTTTACCTTTGTGCGTGCGTGTGTGTGTGTGTGTGTGTGTGTGTGTGTGTGTGTGTGTGTGTGTGTGTGTGTGTGTGTGTGTGTGTGTGTGTGTGTTTTCGTCTGTCTGTTTATGCATGTCTTCTGTGTGTGTGTGTGTTCTTACCTAATTGTTCTTACCTAATTGTATCTTTACAGGAATGAGTCAAGCTCGTACTGTCCCGTGTCTTAAACCATATTTATCGTACCTATCCTTAAATTTGTGAATTGTTTTGGCACACACTATTTCATTCGGTAGTGCATTCCATTGATCAATTGCTCTGTTTGGGAAACTGAATTTCCTTACGTCTTTATCACCTCTCTTCTTATGCAGTTTTTTGCAGTGTCCTCTTGCTGATGCTTCCCCATATGTTAAGTAATCATTTATGTCTATTTTCTCCTTCCCTGATATGCATTTATATAGCATTATCACGTCACCTCTTTTCCTTCTCTCCTGTAGTGTTGGTAGATTCAGTTTATTTAGTCTTTCTTCGTAGCTTAGGTCCCTTAAGTTTGGTATCCATCTTGTAGGGGCCCTTTGAACTTTTTCAATCTTGTCTATGTGTTTTTTTGAGATGAGGACTCCAGACTACTGATGCATACCCCAGGGTTGGTCTAATGAATGATGTTATTATCCTTCTTAGCATGTCTTCATTTATGTATGTGAATGCTATTCTCATATTTGCAAGCAGTGTATACATGTTCCGTACCTTCTCGCTGATGTGGTCAGTCGGAGATAGTCTGTTATTGATAATCACACCTAGGTCCTTCTCTCTTTCTGATGTGTATGGGGTTTTATTTCCTAAGGTATAATCCCAATCAGGTCTTTTTCCACTTTTACCAAATTGATTACATGACACTTGACCACATTGAATTCCATTTGCCATGTATTACTCCATTCATGAAGTTTATTTAATTCTTCTTGTAGCTCTTTACAAGAGTCTGTATTAGTAATTCTCCTTTGTATTTTTGCATCATCTGCAAACATATTAAGATAGCTTTCATTTCCAGTGTTACTGTTTATATCATTTATAAACACTAAAAACATGATTGGTGCCAGCACTGAACCCTGTGGTACTCCACTAGTCACTTCTTTTCATGATGAGTAGTTTCCCCTTAGTACTGTTCTCATTTCTCTTTTTATGAGAAAATCTTACATCCAACAAAACAGTTTGCCTCGAATTCCTCCTTGATGGTACAGTTCCCATAAAAGTCTTTGGTGTGGTACTGTGTCAAATGCTTTCTTGAAATCTAAATAGATACTGTCCACCCATCCTTCTCTTTCCTGTATTGTGTTTGTTACTCTGTCATAGTAGCTCAACAGATTAGTAACACATGATTTTCCTTTTCTGAAACCAAACTGTCTTTCTGTTATCATACTGTGTTCTTCTAGATGATTTACCCAAGCTTTTCTTATAAGCTTTTCTAATACCTTGCTTACAACACTGGTCAGTGATACTGGTCGGTAGTTGAGTGGATTTTGTCTATTTCGTTTCTTGAATAAGGGGACAATATTTGCTTTCTTCCAAATATCAGGTAGTTTACCTTGACTCAAGGATTTCTTGAAAATTAAAAATAATGGTTTACTTAACTCCTTTGCACATTCTCGTAGTACCCAACATGAAATATCATCAGGACCACTTGCTTTTCCTCTGTCTAATTTACTTAACTCCTCCTGTATTACTTTTTCTGATATTTGTATATCTGGTAGTATGTGTGGACATGCATGTTCCACATAGTCCCTCTCAATTTTTTTTTCTTCTGTAAAAACTAATTGGAAATTCTTATTTAGCGCTTCACAAATATCTTTCTCTTGTGTATAGGTGATTCCCTCGTCCGTAATGGATTGTATTATATCTTTTACTTTGGTTTTGCTTCTGATGTAGCTGTAAAATAGCTTTGGTTGATCACTACTTTTATTTATTATATCCTCCTCAAACTGTTTTTGGGCTTCCCTCCTTATTCTTGTATAATCGTTTCTTGCCTGTTTGTAATTATTATACGCCCTTTCACTATTGTGTATTCTGTATCTATTCCACAACAAATCTCTTCTTTCTTTTGATTTTTTACATTCTGTATTGAACCATTTCTGTATTTTCTTATCTGCTTCTTTTTGCTGTGGGATGTACTTCTGGACTCCTATTTCATAAAATTCACAAAATTTTTTATATACAGCATTTAAATCTTGAAGACAATGATATTAATCAAATGTGGAGAGAGGTAAAAGAGGTTTTGCATGAGAGTGCTAAGGTTACTATTAAGAAAAAGGGAAAAGCGAGAAGGAAAAAGTGGATGTCAGATGAAACATGGAATGTAATTCAGAAAAGGAAAGAGGCTAAGTTAAGAAGTGAAGAACAACATGTTGATGGCCAGGTAGTTGAAGTACTTAGAGCAAAGTACTGGAGTTTACATTCTGAAGTAAAAAGACTCGTTAGACGTGATAAGAGGAGACTATATGATGAAAAGGCGACAGAGACAGAAATTAAATTAAGTAAAAATGACGGTCAGAGCACAAGAGCAGCGTATCAGACCATAAAGGAGTTAACTGGAACTGAAAAGAGAAGGAAGGAAATACCTGTACGAGATAGAAATGGTAGTTTGATGACTAAAGATTTGGATATAAAAGGAAGATGGAAAGAGCACTTTGAATCTGTTCTAAATAGACCAATCCCAGCTGAAAAGGACATTTTGCCAGCCGAGAGAGATTTGCAGATAGAAACAGGGGATATAACTTTGGAAGAGGTAGCAAAATCTATAAAGGAGTTAAAGAATTTTAAGGCTCCAGGTGAGGATGGAATATTCCCTGAAATGCTTAAGGCGGAAAATGACGAGTTGATGAATGCGCTTTTGAAACTTTTTAATGTGGCTTGGGATAATGGTGGAATTCCAGAAGAGTGGAAAAATGGAGTGATAATAAAAATACCCAAAAAGGGAGATTTAAGTGTGTGTGGCAATTGGAAGGGGATAACTTTGACACCTGTAGTTGCAAAAGTCTTTTCCAAAATCTTGTTGAACAGAATAGAGCCAGTAATTGATAAAATTTTAAGAGAAGAACAAGTGGGATTTAGAAAGGGTCGAGGTTGTAATGATCAGATTTTTATTGTAAGGCATCTAATGCAACAAGCTAATGAGATGAAAATGCCACTTAACATGTGTTTTGTGGATTTTGAAAAGGCGTTTAATAGTGTTTCACGTGGAGCTATGTTGAAAATTATGAGATTCTATGGTATACCAGAAAAGTTTGTAAATATTATTAGAAGCCTGCATGAAGGTACTTTTTGTAAGGTAATGGTGGGTGGTTCTTTGAGTGATCCATTTCAAGTTAGGTCAGGAGTGATTCAAGGAGGAGTTCTTTCGCCATTGTTATTTGTTTTGGTTATGGATTATGTTATGAAAAAGGTTGTAAGGAGAACAGGTGCAGGAATTAACTGGAAAGAGAATAAGAAGCTGATGGATTTGGACTATGCTGATGATATTGTACTGATTTGCGGAAGTATTTACTAGATGCAGAGGGTGCTCGATTGTCTGGTGGAGGAAGGAGAAAAAGTGGGATTGGTAATAAATTGTGGAAAGACTGAAATTATTAATATGAACGTGGAGAACCAAATCGATTGTGTAATTGGGAATAATGTGGTGAAGAATGTAGAAAACTTTAAATATCTGGGAACGATTGTATCATCTAATGGATCATTAAACAATGAAATTGAGGAGAGGATTAGACAGGCTTGGCGAGCTGTTGGAATGTTGAAATCTGTTTGGAATAATAATATGCTTTCAGTACATACTAAAGTGAAAATTTACAAGTCCATGGTTAGACCCATTTTAATTTACGGGCATGAGTCATGGTACAGTACAATTGCAACAGATCAGAAAGTATTAGGATTTGAGAATAAAATACTGAGAAGGATTCTTGGGGTAAAGTGGCAAGACAGAGTTACAAATGAAAGAGTAAGGGATATTACGAGAGTGGAACCAGTTAATGAATATGTGAGACTGTCTCGCTGGAAGTGGCTGGGGCACATATACAGAAAAGAAGGTTGTTTAATACAGGATGTGCCAGAGTGGATTGCTAGAGGAAAAAGAGGTAGAGGTAGGCCGAGGGAAACCTGGTTGAGGACAATGAAAAAAGAAGCAGGAGAGGAGTGTTGGTGGGACCTGAAGGAGATGGCAAGAGACAAATATTGGTGGAGAGAGTTCATTGAGACCCTATGCATCCCGTGGGGTGCCACAGGAAATGATTGACTGATTGATTGATTAAATCTTGTCCTCTAAGCTCACTTTCCCAATCAACTTCTAAGAAATACTTCTTGAGGTCTTGATAATTTCCCTTTTTATAGTTTAGGCTCTTTTTGTAACTTTCATTGCTGTTAACTACGTCATATGCTATCCTAAAGTTGTAATTTAGTACTGCATGATCGCTTTTGCCTAGTGGAGGGTGATATATTAAACTGTCAATATCATTTTCTTGCCTAGTAAATATTAGGTCTAGCATTAAAGGTACATCGAGTCCTCTTTTTCTGGTGGTTTCCCTCACATGTTGCGTTAGGAAAAACTCTTGCACGAGATCTAGGAGCTTTTGGTCCCAACAGCTTTCTTGGCTAGCTATATCTAGAGTATTCAATCTATATTTGTATTAAAATCTCCAGTTAGTAAAATTTTTTCCGATTTCTCTTCCATTTTATGTAGTAATGATCTTAAACTCTGAATTGTACTCTCTGCCAGGTCCTCATATTCGTCTCTTTCCCATGTGATTGATCTGGGTGGCATGTACAAATTGGCTACAATTACTTTCCCTTAAGATGTGTTGATCTCTACTGCAATCAGTTCTACTTGTGATGGTATATCTATTTTATTTCATTGCCTTTTAGATTTTTCTTAGTTAATATTATAATTCCTCCTCCTTCTTTTAAATTTCTGTCTCTTCTCTACATATCGTATTCCTCTAAGTTTAGTATGTCATTGCATATCCTTGGTGTTAATTTTGTTTCAGTTAGGCATATTATATGTGGTTCATTTTCTCTGACATAATCATTCATCTCTAGTAATATAGATACCATTCCATCCACATTTGAGTACATCAACTTTATCATCTTGTTTATATACTTGTCATGACATGGTTCTACTACCTTCCTCCTTTTCATTCCCTCCTGTTTGTATACCACTTTCGTACCTGCAATCCTATTACTTTGTAAAAAAATTTGTTCTTCTCCTCTTCTGATCTTCCCTCATTTTTTGTTTTTGCTTCCTCCCTCTTCTCTTTCAGTAATTCCAGTTCCTCTTGTGTTAGGCATCTTTTTATCCATACATTTTTGAACTCCTCTTTTTCCATAAGATTCTTTGCATTTTTTAGTATCTCCTCCATAGTGTTTACACTCTGGAAAGTTACCTTTAAAGGTCTTGTCTTGCTTTTCTTGTATTTCCTTAACCTTTTGTGTTCCTCTATATCTTTACTACAGATTTCCTCTGATACTTCTTTCAGTAAGCTCATTACATTTGCCATCTCCTTTTTGTCTCTAGTGATCTTGTTTTTTACTTCTTCCTCTTCTATACCAGTGATTACTATAGATTTGTTTATATCTACTGAATCTCTGACTAACTTTGGGTTGTTTTGAATTATTTTTTTCACTTCCTTTTTAATGATTTTTTCCTCTACCCTTGTTTCTAAGTCTTTCTTTACTTTCACCATTTCAGCATACGTGGTTTCCACATCATTTTTGTAGCTTTGCACAGCTTGTGTGTGTGTGTGTGTGTGTGTGTGTGTGTGTGTGTGTGTGAGTTGGTTGGGTGGTTGGAGTTGATGAGGTTGAGTTGGTGGGTGTGGTAGTTTGGTGCATCGCCAGGGTGGGTGGACAGTTGTAATGGTGGAGAGGGGGGGGAGGACAGTTGTTGGGTGTGGTGTGTGGAGTGGTTTTGGGTGGCTTGTAGGGGTAATTGGGTTAGTGAGTGGATGCGTTTGGTGGGCTGGGTGGGTAGGTGGCTGGATGTGTGTGTGGTCGGGGAGGGGTCGGTAAGGTATGTTTGGATAAGATGATTGTGATGGATAAGTCGGGTTCAAATGGGTTAATGGAGTGACGGAGTGAATGGGGTTGGGTAAGAGAGGTGGATGGGCGGGTGAGTCGGTGGGAGGAGTCGGTGGGAGGAGTGGGTGGACAGGATGGGTGGATGGGCAGGGTGAGGTGGGCTGGGAGTGTTCCGGGAGAGGTGGGAGAGTTGTGTGGATGGATGAGATGGATGGCACTGTTGGGTGACCAGGGTTGGTGGATTTCGTGAGTGGGAAGGGTGGGTGGAATTTGTGAGTGGTGAGGGTGGGTGGTAGTGGTTGGTGGGCAAGGTAAATGGTAGGGATGTGTGGGCAAAGTGAGTCGCCAGGGTGAGTGGGCACCTTTGGTCGCCAGGGTGGCTGAGATGATTGCGTGGTCGGCATGATCTAAGTTGGTGGTAGGGTTGGGTGGCTGGATGGGTTCAGAGTGGAGACGTGAATCAGTAAATGAGTTGAGTGGCACTGTTGGGTAAACTTCGTGTGTGGCATTCGTGGGTTAGTAGGATGGATAGCAGGGATTGATGGGCTGGGCGGGTGGCAGGGGTGAGGTCGGTGGGTTATGTTGGATTGATTGAGTGAGTAGGTGGATAAGTAGGTGAGTGTATTTGTGGCTGTCCACATGACAAGGCAAGAGAGGGACTTATGTGGCCATATAACTTTTAACTGTTACTAGGATTCTAGTCTATCGCTTAGAACATGTTGGATTACTATTTGGAAACCAGACTCTATACATTAAGGTCATTGTATTGAAATCTGCTAAACTTCGATATAATCACTTCTCATGGAACTGAAAATGGATCTATGTGCTTGATAATACACCTAATAGTAAGATGAATGAAAGTAACATTACATGCGGCAAGATGTGAGAGTGAGAGAAGCTTCATATCTCCGATCCATCCGTCTAACAAATCAGTGTTTTGGTGGGGGTAAGGAGGGGGAATAGGGGGGGGTAGACGTGTCCTATTAACCTGACCTCTAGTGGCAGATTATCGTGTATCACGAATTTCTGTCTAGAGGTGTACATAAAACATCTTGGGGCAGCGAGAATATAACAGTCATCATAGTAGTGATAGGATGACCAACAGTCAAAAGTAATGGGTTGGCAGGTCACTGGTCACAGGCTAGTGCACCTAACTAAATGTTACAATTTAATCATATATACCTACAACTCTCAGATGTTCCATTGGCCAGGCTTTAGAGTTTGTGTTAAACTACCTTCCCATGTTAATATCCCTTCACACATAGTAAGAGTCAATACTTGACGACTGGCAGTTGCTCGGAGTAGATTAAAAAATTATTTCGTGAGTAAAATGCTTGAATTTAGTCCCTGTGAATCATATGTTTTGTATTTACCTACACTGTTAATTATAGTATATTCTTATGAACAGGTATACTCGTATCTTGTACCGCACCATAATACGTAAATATTAGTCTACCATGTCAAATGTATGCATGTTTCTGTGCTCATTCATAAAATACCTGCATGGCGGGATGAGCCCTACACCACCACCCCAGGAGGAGAGTACAGGGAGGTGACCCCCACCTCACGAGGAGATGACGAGGATGCTGTTTCACCTAATGAGCTTTCCAGGCAGGAACTGCGTATCTCTCCCACGACCCGACGCCCCTCTTCCCTGCAGCCAGACCGCCGGGCAGTGTGCAGTGTGAGTGCACTTCACTCCAGTGGAGGAAGCACTCGCCAGAATCGGGGTGGGACTTCTACATACAAAGTCCCAAGCAAGCCCTCGGACGCCGTGTCCACCGGATTGGCCTCTATAAAAGGGGAGGACTCTGCTAGAGCCTCCAATCTTGTGACACCGCAGGGAAGCAGCAGCACAGTAGCGTCCACTGGGTCTACTATGGGTGGAGTGACCACCGGTTCTTAACCCTCTGCCACCCACCTTCGGGAGCCAGAACGTCATCACGTCCAATGGACGACCTTCGCCGGGACTCCCCAGGAGGGAGGTGGGCCCAGGGATAGACTCTACCCGAGCTACCAACTCGGAACAGACCACCGGTCGTCCTCCAAGCTGCTCTGGCCACGACGGCTGGAGGACAAACTCCATCAGAGCTGCGGCTTAGGCCAGGAGAGCCCACCGGGCCTCCCCCTCCCATCATCCCCGGAACAGGTGCCCCAGTCCCGACAGCAGAAGAGCAGACACCATCGGAGCTGCAGGAGTAGCCAGCAGAGCCCACTGGGCCTCCTCTTCCCGCTGTCACCAGGTTACACGGTACCTGGAGGAGTTCCCTCAGGTTCTCCCTCCGTCTCTGTCTCGAGTAGGAGTTCAGGCAGTGCCTACTGGGTCTCTCCAGCCGAAGGAGTGCGCACCGTGTCTCCCTCTTGCACCCTGGTTCCGAGTTCCAGTAGGGACCGTTTGGCCCACCAGGCTGGGGAGCAGACCACCAGTCGCCCCCACCCATGATCTCCGGAGTTCCTACTGAGGGCAGCACCTCTTGCTCAGCCCGCCCTTCCTGTGGCCGAGTGAGGCGCCCCTCTCCCTGCTTCCCTCCTCCAGAGGGTGGGTACTGCTCCCCCGCAGGTACCCTGCCAGAGACCAGCCAGGGCGAGACGACCCTGAGGCCAGGTGTTCTATTGCTGCAGCCCCTCCTTCACCACCCCTGGGTGCTGCCAGACTCCCCCATAGCAAAAGACCGCAGCCGACTCCTGACGGCCTCCTCCCCCAGGTGAGACCACAGCCCTTGGAGCCGAAGAAGCACCTCCGACACCCACCACAGTCACCGGACCTTCCCCGGCATAGCTGGCTGCAGCCCGCCCCTGATGGCCGCCCCTGCTGGATGGGACCGTGGGCCAGTTAGGGTGCCACCCTCTCCTCAGCCGACCCTCTGCCCAGGCCCAGCCAGGTCCGCCCCCAGGACTCTGACCATGACGAAGGGCCAGCGCTGTGCTGCACGCCTCCTGGCCCTATTCGGCCCTAGTCCAGAGGGCCCCACCTCACCCAGGCCCCTGCAGAAAGAGGGCTGCCTACTCCGCCACCCACCAGCTCCCGTAGGACCCGTGGCAACCTCACAGATGACCTACACCCGGACTATACTCCTGACACCACGCCCCCGATGCCTGGCCGCCACCTGCAGCTATCGGTGTAAGGGCCTCCTGCCCGGTGCGCCCTAGTGCCCCTCTCCGCTGGCTCTATGAGTAGAAAGACCCAGAGGTTGTTGTTTGTCCCTTAGTGATCAAAAGACAGGATCCCCAGGGAACCAGCCTCCCCCCAGTGTCCCCCCCTTTTCCCTCCCCTGATGTGGAATCAATGAACTTGCCGCCACAGGGAAACTCATGCAAAGTGTGAGACGAGAGGCCCTGGGCTGTCCCAAGGTATGAACTACCCCCCCCAGTGCTATACACAGCGGACTCTCTCACTCGGTACCAGTGCCGTGACCACCCCTTTCTATTGTCCACATAGTTGTCGTATGTTCTCCTCCCCCCCTTCTCCCCCCTCTGGACCAGTCTAAGTCCATGTATGCCGAGTGTATATATATGTAAGGTATGCTTCCTGTGATTTGCCCATGTGGGGGTACTATACCACAATAGCCCCCCCTCCGTCCTTGTCACGCAAGTAGACAGTAAGTGATATATTCTTCCGTTCTCTGTCACGTGCACGTAACATAAGGGTAGCTAGGATATCGTCCATGTCACGTGGATGTGTACAACTAGCATAGGGTGCCATTCATGTCACGTGAACGTGTATGAGAATTGGAATATACTCCCATCCATGTCATGCACTGTATATACTGAAATAAACTGGATTGTAAATGCTATATACACGGGAACAGAGCACACCTGGTATATTGTATGAGATGTATGTGTATCACTATGTGGAAATTGCCCTGTACAAGAAGAGGTATATTACTGTGTGTTGGTCAAACTCTCTGAACTAGGTGGAGATATTTAGTGTAGGACATAGTCTTCCAAGTCATATTACTACTTTTTATCACTTAGGTTTTGATCATGGATTGTGGTGTATAACTGGTTGTTGTCAATATATCCGTGTGCCTTTGACCAGTCGTGTTTGGACTTCCCTTCCTTGTCTATGACTGACCCGGTCAAGAATAAAGAACCAAGACTGCACCGTATCCGAACCCGAGAAGTTGGGGCACAGAATACACTGCCTAAGACTGGTGGCTAGTGGTGGTTCTTGATCTGGCAGTAGAACAGCAAGGAGGGAGAAAAATTAGCAACATGTTTGCCATGCCATGTGTGCAACTCCCTAAGATCGATTACAAATTCTATGACATACACACCTACGTGTCCATGATCAAAGCTATACTAGATATAAAAACGACTGCAAGAAGATAGCCGTTACACTCCCCCATCTTGGAAAAATCGTTTCCAGTATTGCCACGAAAATAGTCCCGGAGTTGAAATGGGACCAATTTCAACAAACTGTGACACAGGCTGTCACCCCCTGACTAGGGAAAGTCGTCATTTTTACCCAGGTGGATGCACTGACATATAATGGGAATGTAGATACCCTCCTCCAAACTTAACGTCTTGTTGCCACTGCCTACCTGGAGGCAGATACCCAAACCCAGGACCAGCATGTGTTCAACACTCTCCTGAGGATACTCCCCAGCGTCGTTAGGGAACACTTCACCATATACAACCTGACTGGGGATATCGACAGACATCCAGCTGGTGAGGCGCCTACTCGCCGCCCGCACCACCCCTC
Organism: Coenobita brevimanus; assembly: GCF_032717465.1. NCBI lineage: Eukaryota > Metazoa > Arthropoda > Malacostraca > Decapoda > Coenobitidae > Coenobita > Coenobita brevimanus. The sequence continues at coordinate 11,187,771 of NC_137013.1, forward strand.
AGCAAATAGGGGTGGTAAGTAGAGTCCCCACCTGCAAATCACCCCCCACTAAACCACGGCCACCCCCCTGAAACATGTCGCCTCCGGAGCCTCCCGCTTTACCAAGAGTCATACCCACCAAAAAACACCTCAGTCCCAGGGAGATGTCCAACCTCATCTCCATTAATCCCTGGGAGTTCTCTGCATGCAGCCACTGCTGCCCCATATAGGGTATCCAGGAGCAGCTGAAGGCTGCCAGATGCAAGGCAACCAACCAGGGGCGCAGCAAAGTGTCGGCCATCGAGGATGACCAACCAGATGAATCAACCCTCCCCACTGACGACCCTGACACTGAGAAGGCAGAACTAGGCAGTGAGAGGGAGGGCACCTCACCCCAGCTGGATTTTTAGGACTGCCCCCACACCTCCCCACTGTGGCGGGGGCCACCTCGCACTAATATCGCTCCCCCAGTCTACGATAAGCTCAGGCTGAACGGGGTGAAAGCTCAACTGCTGGTTGATACGGAAGCAGCCAGATCATGCTTGTACCACCACTTCTACTCTCATCACTCCAAAGCCTTTGGCCCTCTCCTCCCCACCTTGGCCCACCTCGTAGATGTGGGAGATGGTCCCCTGCCTATCCATGGGGAGACACAGGTCCTCCATCTCCAGACACACCAACAAGCAACCTCCCAACATCAATTCTTTGTTCGACTCTACCTGCCATGCCTTCGACTGTTACCTGGGGCTGGATTTACTACAGAAACTCCAGGCCAACATCGATTGCCACAGATGGCGGCTGCACGTCATTAAACCACCAAATCCACCCCTCACAGCCCCTCTGCACGTGCAACACCATGACACCACCACCCTCACCAGATAACACGTACCCCCATTTCCCTCTCCCCCACTTAGTGCAACCCCCCATCCCTCCATCTCGTTCCCCACCTTCCCCGCTACCATCGCCTCCATTGTTACCATTCTCCCCCACCACGAGGCCTGGCTCCCATTGCGCTGACCCGCCGGAGACCTTGAAGTATTCTCCCTGACTCCCCTGGCAGGCGCCATCACCTCCTGCCTTCTGTCCCCCACCTTCCTCCCTCCCCCCACCTCGCAGCAATCTGTGTGGCTAACCTTTCCACTTCACCCCTCACCCTCCCTAAGGGACTGGTGGTAGGAGAAATGGAAGAGGCTGAGCCCTGTGCTGCCCTCCTCAACCACCCATCCTTAACCCCCCTCTCCCCAGCCACCTCTCACCCCAACAATCAGATGACCTTAGACACCTCCTCCTGGACTTTCAGGACAACTTCTCGTCGGGACCCACAGACATCGGCCACACCACCTTCCTATCCCACGAGATACACATGATAGGACCCCCTATCTGGCAACCCTCACGCAGGAAAAATCCAACCCAACGGGCTGAAGAAGACCAGCAGGTCCAGGACATGTTAGATGCTGGTGTGATATCACCTTCAACCAGCCCATGGTCCTCCCCCGTCATCTTTGTAAAAAAAAAAAAAAAAAAAAGATGGGACACTGCTCTTTTGCGTAGATTACCGCCACCTCAACGATGTGATGATCAATGGCTCCACCCCCTTGCCTAGAATCGACGACTCCTTAGACTCCCTCTATGGGGCATCTTGGTTCTCTACCCTAGACCTCCAGTCATGATACTGGTAGGTCCCTGTCCACCCCGAGGACCAGGGAAAAACGGCATTCTTCACCAGCAACGGGAAGCACTTCGAGTTCAACGTGCTCCCCTTTGGCCTCTATAACGCCCCCGCCATGTTTTCCTGATTGATGGAGTCTGTACTCAGTGGACTTACTTGGGAGATATGCCTTGCCTACCAAGATGACATTATCTTTAGGAAGACCTGGGCTGACCACCTCCAATGCCTATGCCGAGTTTTCTTCAGGATACGTCAAGCAGGGCTTAAACCCTGCCCATCCAAGTGCACCTTGTCCCAACACTCAGTCTCTTTCCTGGGGCATGTCATATCTAGGGAAGGTATATACCCCGACTCCCAAAAACTCAGAGCCATAGCTGAACACCCCTCCCCCTAAATGTGCATGAGGTCCGCGCATTCATAGGCCTCGCCTCCTACTACCGGCGCTTTGTGAAAGAATTCAAGACCATCGCCAAGCCACTACACGACCTCACCAAAAAGGGGGAGCCTTTCACATGGACAGAAGATTGTCTTCAGGCCTTCCGTGCTCTCAAGGACAAATTAATCATGACCCCTATAGTGGCATTTCCCGACTATACTATCCCCTTCTGCATTTTTTTGTATGTGAGGAAGAAAGAACCAAAGGCCGTGAGCCTGCAAGATTGTTCCTTCCAAGAGAGAAACAAAATACGAGAGTAAGCCAAATTCAAGATGTGATCATTTTTAGATGCCTGGACACACTGCGTTTGAAAGACTGTAGATCATAGGAAGCAGTAAATACAGACAGATGGAGACAGTTCCAGAGTTGACCTGTTGCATAAATGAAGGACTGGGAGTAATGGTTAACTCTTGCATTAGAGAGTTAGACAGAAAAGGGATGAGAGTTTGCTGCTAGATGGGTGCTACATGCCCTTCGTAGACGTGGAGGAATGCATGCAGACAGTTTAGAGGAGAAGTGACCATTGAAGTAGCTTGCACACCGATGTGTCAGTAGTGGCCATTGGCACTGCTCTAGCCCAAGTACAAGATGGCAAGGAGCACATTATCGCCTGTTCCAGCCACACCCTCAATCAGGTGGAATGTAACTATGCAGCTACCAGTCAAGAATTCTTAGGCATTATATGGGCACTCGAATATATCCGAGCTTACGTGGCTGGAACCCATGTTATCACTGTCACGGATCACCAATCCCTACAATGGTTATGCCAATCTGACACAGAAAATGGGCTGATGATCCGCTGGAAGGAGACCCATGATGAATTTAATTTTGACATCGCATACTGGCCCAGCAAACTCCACATTAGTGCCGATGCTCTCTCCCGCCTCCCTGTCAATGCCATCCAGGCCACACGCACTCTCATGAAATGCTGAGACCCCCCGATTGGATGCCCACCCAGCTATTCTCCAGGCTACAACAGCACGGCAATTTCCTGTACACCCACTGCGGCCACATCGCCCTTGACCCCAATGCCACCCTGACACTATCACACACCTCCACGCCGATAAGGGAATCCACCTTGGCTCCAAGAAATTGTTCCAAGTTTTCAATGACACCTTTTGGTCCCCAAACCCCTCCAAACTCGTGTAACAGGTCGTGCAATCCTGCTGAGCGTGCGCCTTGGGAAAAGATACCACTAGAACACAAGGCCCGTCCAGCCACCTCATGGCCAACAAGCCCTGGCAACTACTATCCGTGAATGTTGTTGGCCCCCTCCCACCTAAATCAGGATACAGGTATATAACTACATTCGTGGACACGTACTCCAAATTCCTGATCGCGTGCCCAGCCAAAGAACATCACGTCCTCATTGTCGCCGACGACCTAACCCGCCATATATTCCCGTATTTTGGTATCCACTCAGACAATGGTCCAGAATTCATGGATAAAATCTGGGCCAAGTTATCCAACCTCGGGTACAACATCTCCCACTCCTTGCCATACTGGCCTCAAGGAAACCGCATCTGTGAACGCAGTCATTGCACCGTACTCAACCAAGTGTGGACCAGGATCCAAGCCACGCAAAGCGACAACTGGCCAGCGCACATCAAAATAATACAATGGGGCATGAACATCTGCCCCTGCGAGGATGGAATCACACCCCACGAATGGGTATTCAGTAAGGTGCCCCTGCTTCTACCCCTCAGACACCACTTACAGGCCCCTGCCAACCCCACCTCATCCGATCACCTTCACCACCTCAAACAACAGCTCCACCACCTGCAAACTACACAAGACCTAGGCCCCAACACCGCACTTACCAACCTCTACAAGCCGGGCAACTTCATCATGGTCGCCACAGTACCATTTCCACACAAGCTAGCCCACCGCTACACAGGCCCCTATGAGATCGTGAACATCCCCAACCCATACCAGGTCACGGTCAAGTATCACAACACCACCTGCACCTACTGAAACCGCCGCGTGCGTTGCTCCCCAGCACCATACACACCACTACCCCCACCACACCGCCTGCCGACTTCAACCCCAACCTCCTCACCGGATTCGGACAACTACTCCCGCTACCTTTCTCCCTCCTTTTCCTCCCCCAGCACCCTCACCATGTCCACCACCCCCACTCCAGACACCCCCCCTCACTCACACCTCGGCTGCCAACATCCTCCCCTTTATCATGCTCAACCCCCATCCCACCTCCACCCTTGAGCCCTGCGCCCCGCAGACACCCAACACCCCAGCCATCACGCACTCCTCCCACCTCCTCCCTGCCTCCCCCTCCCACAACCACCATCATCCACCCTCTGCCCATGTCCACCCCCGTACCCGCCCCTGCCCCCGACGCTCAACCCCAGCCCCACAGCACCCCTCCGTCGCACCCACACCCCGCACCATCTCTCCCACCACACCATCCACTTGCCCATCCTCAACCTCCTCCTCCCCACCAGCACCATATTAGGTTGCGTATCCCGCCCCCCAACCTGATACACCCACACACCCTCCCCACCATCAACAACTACCCCTAGCACCACTTCCCTCATCCTTGAACTAAGTCATTCCCCATGGAATATCCCTATTACCCTCCCCACTAAGCCAATTAACCGGAGACGGCCTCTTAAAAGCAAGGCAGCCTCACCTCTCTCCAGTCTTCAACCGGACACCATCCATCGCTCCTCTCCACCCCTGCCACCCAAGATGATGATAAAACATATTTTCTGGACCCCAAGCCTAGGGCGCAAGTGCCACCTCAAGGGCACTGCGCAGCTCCTCCACCTTCTGTGGCACACACCCCTTCTATCCACCCTCACCATCGTCTACTCCCTGTACCAGCAGCCCAACCAGCAAACACTCCACTGGACGACCCTCCTACGCCACCTCACACTCTCGCACTGCACCCCACCCGTCGACTTTTACCAACTCCAGTCACGGGGACGTGACTTCCACCCCCGCGACGGTGGTGAAATACCTGCATGATGGGGTGAGCTGGCACCACCACCCCAGGAGAAGAGTACAGGGAGGTGACCCCAACCCCACAAGGAGATGATAGGGAGGCTGCTTCACCTCATGAGCCTTCCAGGCAGGAACACCGTATCTCTCCCATGACCTGACGCCCCCTCTTCCCCGCAGCCAGACCACTGGGCAGTGTGCAGTGTGAGTGCACTATACTCCAGCGGAGGAAGCACTTGCCAGAATCGAGATGGGATTTGTACACGAGTACCAAGCAAGCCTTCAGATACCATGTCCACCAGATCGGCCTCCAGAAAAGAGGAGCACTCTGCTAGAGCCTCCAGTCTTGCAACATCCCGAGGGCGCAGCAGCACAGTGGTGCCCACATGGTCTACTGTGAGTGAAGTGATCACCGGTTGTCCATCCTCTGCCACCCACCTTCGGGAGCCGGCAGTTCGGCACGTCCTATGGACGACCTCAGGAGGGAGGTGGGCCCAGGGGTAGACTCCGCCTGAGCTACCAACTTGGGACAGACCACAGGTCATCCCCCAAGCTGCCCCAGACATGACGGCTGGAGGACAGACTCCACAGAGCTGCGACTTAGGCCAGGAGAGCCCACTGAGCCTCCCCCTCCTGTTGTCCCTGGGACAGGTGCCCCAGTCCCAACGGCAGAAGAGCAGACTCCACTGGAGCTGCAACAGTAGCCAGGAGAGCCCACTGGGCCTCCTCTTCCTGCCATCACCAGGTTCCACGGCACCTGGAGGAGTTCCCTCAGGTTCTCCCTCTTGCTCTGTCCCCAGTAGGAGCTCACGCAGTGCCCATTGGGTCTGTCTGGCCGAAGGAGTGCCCACTGGGTCTCCCTCTCGTGCCCTGGTCCGGAGTTCCAGCAGGGACCGTCAGGCATGCCAGGTTGGGGAGCAGACCACCTGTCACTCCCCCTCTGCAACCCCCTTAGTTACTACCAAGGGCAACGGCTCTTGCTCAGCCTGCCCTTACTGTGGAAGAGTGAGGAGTCCCTCTCCCTGCTCCCCTCCTCCAGAGGGTGGGAACTGCTCCCTTAATGGTAACCCACCAGAGACCAGCCAGGGTGAGACGACCCTAAGGCTAGGTGTTCTGTCACCACAGCCCCACCTCCACCACCCCCAGATGCTGCCGGACTCCCCAAGAACAAGAGGGCCGCTGCCCACTTCTGACGGCCTCCTCCCACAGGCGAGACTGCAATCCCCGGAGCTGAAGGAGCACCTCCGATGCCTGCTGCAGCTGCCGGACCTCCCTCGGCGTAGGTGGCCGCAGCCCATCCCTGACGACCACCCCTGCCGGACAGGACCACAGCCTAGCTAGGGCGCCGCCATCTACGTAGCCAACCCTCGGCCCGGGCCTAGCCAGGTCTGCCTCCAGGACTCCAACCACGATGAAGGGCCAGTGCCATGCTGCGTGCCTCCTGGCCCTATTTGGGCCTAGTCCAGAGGGCCCCACCTCACCCACAGCCCCCGCAGAAAGAGGGCTGCCTACTCCGCCACCCACCAGCTCCTGTAGGGCCCATGGCGACCTCACAGATGACCTACACCCAGACTACACTCCTGACAGACTGTTCCCGACGCCCGGCCGCCACCTACGGTTACTGGTGTAAGGGCCTCCTGCCAGGTGTGCCCTAGTGCCCCTCTCTGCCAGCCCCATGAGTTGAAAGACCCTGAGGTTGTTGTTTGTCCCCTAGTGACCAAAAGACATGAACCCCAGTGAACCAGCCCCCACTGTGTCTCCAGTGTCGCCCCCCCCCGTTTTCCCTCCCCCCGTGTGGAATTAGTGAACTTGCTGTCACAGGGAAACTCACACAAAGTGCGAGTTGTGAGGACCCGGGCTGTCCTCAAGTGTGAACTACCTCCCTCTGTGCTATATGCAGCAGACTCTCTCAATCAGTACCAGTGCCATGCCCCCCCCTCATGTCCCCGTAGTTGCCGTATGTTTTCCTTCCCCGATTCTCCCCCCCCCCCTCCCGACCAGTCTAAGTCCATGTATGCCGGGTATATATGCGTAAGGTATGCTCCCTGTGATTGCCCCATGCAGGGGTACTATACCACAATATGATATATTCTTCCAGTTCTCTGTCACGTGCACGTAACATAAGGGTAGCTAGGATATCGTCCATGTCACGTGGATGTGCATAACTAGCATAGGGTGCCGTTCATGTCATGCGAACGTGTATGAGAATTGGAATATACTGCCGTCCATGTCACGTGCTGTATATACTGAAATAGTCTGGATTGTAAATGACCTATATACGGGAACAGAGCACACCTGGTATATTGTATGAGATGTATGTGTATCACTGTGTGCAAATTGCCCTGTACAAGAAGAGGTATATTACTGTGAATTGATCAAATTCTCTGAACTAGGTGGAGATTTTTAGTGTAGGACATAGTCTTCTGAGTCATATTACTACTTTGTATCACTTAGGTTTTGATCACGGATTGTGGTGTGTAATTGGTTAGTGTCAATGTATACGTGTGCCTTTGACCAGTCGTGTTTGGACTTCCCTTCCTTGTCTGTGACTGACCCGGTCGGGAACGAAGAATCCAAGGCAGCACCATACCTGAACCTGAGAAGTCAGGGCACAGAATACGCAGCGTAACAATGCATATATATTTTTTCTAATTAGTACAACTAGTACATTAAGGACTGTTACTTTCTAGGATACATATCGCAGCTTGATTCTTTAGCTCAAGTTTGGGTTCTGCGCCAAGCATCAAGAATGAAGCCTATGCAAGTAAAATATGGCAAAAAATTTTCAAAACTAAATGGTATTTCCTTCTAACCATTATATTCAATGTTTATGTTCTAGCAAGATTGGAGGAGGTGACCGTCATGTCTGTGCCTTGCCAAGTACAACTGCAAATTGGATTCCTGTTCTAAATGGGACACAATAAAAGATATAAAAATAAAAATAAATAAATAAATAAATAAACAGCAACATAAATTCTTTTCCATGAGTTACTGGACCTAAGAGGATAACGAAAATGTATGTCATTAAGCCGTTACAATTTTTGTCAGTTTTCCTGCCGTTACACACGCCTCCACCAACCTTCAGAAGTCACTCTGACAAATATTTTATTCTTAAAAGATGAGTCACCTGTGTTTGTAATAAAATGGAGGGATGCACTGACATACTGACTGATTGAGTGATTGACAGGTAGACAGACCATTGTTGTCAGCACACTTACACTTTATCCATGGCAGGAGCGAGAGGGCTATTCTTCTGGGCCAACATACTAAATGGCAGTGGTAAGTAGCTGCTCCTGCTCATGTAGAAATCGCACTGACCTGTCGACAAATAGCACCATGGCCGGTATTCTCATCTATTAAGGAAGCACCGTATTACCTTTTCCTTTGCGATTTATTTTTGGATATGGCTGACTGATAGCTTTTGGCATGTTATCTATGCAGACCATGGCAATATTAGAAAGATTTATGTTACACGCACCGGGACAATAATGTGTAATATGCAAAATAAGTCGCTTAAGAAAAGTTGCTAGGGAGCTTCCATAACTGACGAGAATACGAACCCATGAGTATTCTGGTATGTGATACTCAGACATACTTACGATCGATTCCCCGTCGTAACTTAGATATGGATTTGTAGTAAGAACTACTGTAGACAAGATGTTGCACTCCTTTCCCCGATCTTCCTGCAGAAAACAGTTATAATCTGCAGTAATTTTCGTGTCGCAGCTAGGATTTATGAAGTTAGAACACGACACAGAGGAATGTTCCACGGCCTCCCTGCCCTTCCTGCAGATCAGAACCTGAGTAAGGACACGGCATTGATCGAAAGTGCGTTTGTGTATCCGGGCCTTTTTCATGAGAATCGATTTCAGCCTCCAGTAATCAACCGATATAGGCAATTATAACCATGGCAGCTCTGCAGTGGCTGAACATTAAATAACAGTTTTCAGTGGCATATTCTGCAATGCTCTCAGAGTCCTTATTAACACATTTTCGTTTGTACTACTTGATGTTTTCTTCCACACGAAAAGATGTTACAACAAGTCTCGTATCCACTTTAAAAAAAGAAGCTAAGAACACTTCATGTACCAGTGTCTTTCTCCTCTCTGAAGGTACACCTCCGGACAGAAATTTGTGATACATGGTAATCTTCCACTAGAGGTCAGGTTAATCGCACACGTCTACCCCCTTAACTCCCCCTCCTTACCCCCACCAAAACACTGATTTGTTAGGCGGATGGATCGGAGATATGAAGCTTCGCTCACTCTCACATCTTGCCGCATGTAATGTTACTTTCGTTTATCTTACTATTAGGTGTATTATCAAGAGCATAGATCCATTTTCAGTTCCATGAGAAGTGAGTATATAGAAGTTTTAACAGATTTCAATACAATGACCTTAATGTATAGAGTCTGGTTTCCAAATACAGTAGTTATCCAACGTATTCTAAGCGATAGACTAAAATCCAGGTAACAGAGAAAAGTTATATAGCCTGATAAGTCCCTCTCTTGCCTTGTCGTGTGGACAGTCACATAGACACTCACCTACTTATCCACCTACCCACGCAACCCATCCAACACAACCTCACCCCTGACACCCACCCAGCCCATCGATCCCTGCTATCCACCCTGCTAACCCACGAATGCCACACACGAAGTTCACCCAACTATGCCACTCAGCTCATTTACTCATTCACTTCTCCACTCTGAACCCATCCAGCTACCCAATCCAACCACCCACTTAGATCATCCCGACCACTCAATCGTCTCAGCCACGCTAGCGACCAACAGTGCCCACTCACCCTGGCGACTCACTCTCCAAGCACATCCCGACAACCAATCTTGCCCACCGCCCCCTACCACCCACCCTCACCACTCACAAATTCCATCCACCCTTCCTACTCAAGAATTCTACCCACCCTGGTCACCCAACAATGCCATCCATCTCATCCATCCACACAACCCTCCCATCTCTCCCTGAACACTCCCCACCCACCTCACCCTGCCCATCCACCCATCATATCCACCCACTCCTCCCACCGACCCACCCGCCAATCCACCCTTCTTGCCCAACCCCATTCACTCCTCCAACCCATTCACCCATTTGAACCCGAATTATCCATCAGACTCCTCTTATCCAAACCAAAGTTACCAACCCCTCCCCGACCACACACACATCCAGCCACCTACCCACCCAGCCCACCAAACGCATCCACTCACTAACCCAATTACCACTATAACCCACCCAAAACCACTCAACACACCACACCAAACAACTGCTCCCCCCCCCCTCCACCATTACCACTGTCCACCCACCCTGGCCATACACCGACCTACCACACTCACCAACTCAACCTCATCAACTCCACCCACCCAACCAACTGACTCTCTCTCTCTCTCTCTCTCACAGACACACGCACACACACTGAGAGAGAGAGAGAGAGAGAGAGAGAGAGAGAGAGAGAGAGAGAGAGAGAGAAACAAAACATGAATAACAGACAGACAGACATACAGACAGACAGAAACACACACACACACACACACACACACACACATGGATATGGAGACAGGACAACACGAGCATTGCTCAATTCCTTTATACTACAA
>NC_137013.1:11208421-11213421 GCF_032717465.1 Coenobita brevimanus
AAGAGTTGACAATCCCGCTCTGAACAACAGAAAGGACGACTTACTCTACTATAACGGTAGAAGGGGGACTGAGGCAGAACACGCTCGTGATCAAACATGCAGCATACTGTGCATTAAAATTACACAAAGGATGATGAAATCATAGGCTATGTAACACCTCCCCACAAAGAAAAAGAAATTTACAAAGGAAATTTCTTATTACTCTAAAAAAATCTGTCTAAAGTCTAGATAAGCAATCTGCAATAACATTTTCTTTCCCCTTGACATGTTGTATGTCTAATGAATACTCCTGAAGAAGTAGACTCCATCTTGTCAATCTCTGATTTTTATCTTTAAACTTATTAAGGAATTTCAGTGGGTTATGATCGGTATAAATGACTATGGGGTCAAAACCAGAACACAAATAAAATGAAAAATGCTGTAAACCCAAAATCAAGGCCAAAAGCTCTTTCTCAATAGTTGAGTAGTTCTTTTGAGGTGGAGTTAACTTCTTACTGTAGTATGATACAGGGTGTTCAATACCCTGATCATCCTCTTGCAGCAAAACAGCCCCAGCTCCTGTATCACTTGCATCAACAGCCATCTTAAAAGGCTTAGCAAAATTTGGAGTAGCGAGCACTGGCTGACTTAATAGGATAGCTTTAAGTTTGTTGAAAGAGGATTCACAGTTATCGGTCCAGACAAATTTAACTCCCTTTTTCAGTAGGTCTGTAAGTGGTGATACAAGAATTGAAAAGTTAAGAACAAATCTCCTGTAATAACCTACCATTCCCAAAAATCTTTGTAGCTCTTTCCTACTTTTAGGTCTGGGAAGATCACTTACAACCTGAACCTTAGCTGCTGGTGGGGCAACATGTCCATCACCAATTACGTACCCAAGGTACTGAACTTTAGCTTGACCAAACTCACACTTTGATAAATTAGCTACAAGATTAGCATGAACCAAACGCTCAAGAAATTTACTGACATGGCATAGGTGATCTTTCCAGTTGTCACTGAAGATTAATACATCATCAATATAAACAACACACCCTGCCATACCCTCTGTTAGAGCATTCATGAGCTTCTGAAATGTGGCTGGTGCATTCTTCATACCATATGGCATTACAGAACATGCAAAAGTCTTTCCTAGTGTTACAAAACATGAGATCTCCCTAGCACGTTCAGTCATAGGTACTTGCCAGTATCCCTTTAACAAATCAAACTTACTTATGTACCTAGCCTTTCCGATCTTGTCTATGCAATCTTCCACACGAGGGAGAGGGTGTGTGTCTGTTTTGGTTATCTGATTAACACGTCTGTAGTCAATGCAAAGCCGCTGTGACCCACCTGGCTTAGAGACTAGAGTGACAGGAGAACGCCACTCGCTCTGACAGGGCTCAATCATTTTGTGGTCCAACAGGTAGCCAAGCTCTTTCTGGATGAGAGGAACTTTCACTGCGTTCACACGGTAAGGAGGCAGTTTAATTGGCTTTGCGTCGACATCATGCATCAACACAGTGGTTCTTCCTGGAGTAGCACGGAACACTTGCGGGTACTCCTGCAGTAATGCCGAAAACTCCTGCCTTTCCTCGGGAGGTAGATGAGAAAGCTTAGTCTGGAGATCATTCATTATATCAGGATTCTTCCCCAAACTATCTCTCAGGCTCATGCTGCATGGGAGAGCTTCACTTGCAGACTCAGGTGGAACAGCTACAGTGCAGACTGGGTTATTTTCGTCCCGCCTGTGATATAACTTCATCATGTTGATGTGACAAAGTTGCTTGTTCTTTCTACGATCTGGTGTGGCGATGACATAGTTGACATCACTGAGTTTCTTCTCCACGAGATAAAGACCACTAAACTTGGCTTGAAGAGGTTGCCCATGAACCGGTAGCAGAATCAAAACCTGATCTACTGGCTAAAAGTGGTGTAACCTGGACTTCTTATCATACCAAGTCTTCATCTTCTCCTGAGCAGCTCCTAAATTCTCTCTTGCCAGCTGTAAAGCAGTGGACAGCCGTTCTTTGAACTTCATCACATACTCCAGCAGGTTGACGTCATCTTCCTCCGACAGCCAGCATTCCTTGAGTAGCTTAAGGGGTCCTCTTACTTCATGGCCAAATAGTAGTTCAAAAGGTGAGAAGCCCAGTGATTCATTTGGAGATTCTCTTGCGGCAAATACAACAAATGGAAGACCTTTATCCCAGTCTTTCTGATGTTCCAAACAGTATTTCTTGAGCATCGATTTGAGTGTTTGATGATATCTCTCCAACGCTCCTTGGGTCTGGGGATGGTAAGCTGAAGACGTGATCTGGGTGATGCCCAACTCTTTCAGAGACTGCTTGAAAACATTTGACATGAAATTACTTCCCCAGTTGGACTGTACCTCCTTGGGCAGACCAAACTTTGTGAAGAACCCTAGCATTTCCTTAACCACGTTCTTTGCTGAGATATTTCTAAGTGGAATGGCTTCAGGATAACGAGTAGCCATATCAATCAGGGTCAACACATAAGAAAATCCTGAAGAAGTATTAGGAAGAGGGCGCACAATATCCACCAACACGCGGGTGAAAGGCGCCTCAAAAGGAGGAATGGGAACTAGAGGTGCAACCTTTTCGGTCTGATTACACTTCCCCACAACTTGACAGGTGTGACAAGACTTACAACACCAGGAAACTTCCCTGAATATACCTGGCCAGTAGAAGTGTTTCAAAATGCGTGCCACAGTCTTCCTCACTCCAAGGTGTCCTGCCAAACTGGAATCATGAGCCACTCTAATGATATCCTGCCTACAAACACGAGGGATGACAACTTGATGTACAACCTCCCATTCACAGTCGGCTGATGCTGCTGGGGGTCTCCACTTCCTCATAAGTACTCCTGACTTTATATAATAACAAGTGGAAGCACCAGCTGACTCTTCCTCACTGCAAGTAGAGTTAGCTAGACCTTTCAACTCAGGGTCAGCAACCTGCAACTCAACCAACTCTTGTCGAGACAAATTATCAACACTACGGGGTACTGCCTCATCTGGTGAGTGGTCCAAATTAGCAAGAAAAGTGTCAGCTAGGATAACATCATCATCATCATTATCCTCTAAATCACCAGTAACTTTAGACTTAGCCCTAGTGACAGCACATGCAGGGAACACATCAGGGACATCACAATCCTGGGCCGCAGCCACTGGCTCACTAGACAACTGAGGAGCTGGACACACTTGACTTCCACCAATATCATTTCCAAGTAAGAAAGTTACACCTGACATTGGGAGTGTCTCAACCAACCCAACCATAACGGAACCATTAACAAAACCAGACTCTAAATTCACTCTGCACAGAGGGACAGAGAAGTAATTATTCCCTACACCTTGTAAGATTACAGTTTCATCAGAGGAATTAGCATTAGAGCCTAGAACACTGGTCAGCATAAGGGATTGGCAAGCACCTGTATCACGATATATTTTAACTGATTTCCTGTCATTACTGTCCAGAGGACTGACAAAACCATCAGACAGGAAATTAGCACATGAACTCTTGAGAGTGTCACCCACGTTACTGCTCAAAAGAGGAGCTTCATCATGAGGATTTAATTTACCCCTCAAAGCAGGTTCAGTTAACTCAGTTAAAGAATTCTGGGTACTCTCAAGGGTGGACAATAGACCAATTGACTGAATATTTAAAGACTCCTTTTTGTTCACATCACGCTGTCTCCTGAAACATTTCTCCGTAGTATGACCAAGCTTACTACAATAAGTACATTTACTTTTCTGAAATCTAGAGGTTGGGCTGGTATTTACTTCCTGAGAAACATCATCTTTAGTCTCTTTCCTGTTACCTGTACTCTGAGTAGAGGCAACGTACTCACTCTTAGCTTTCCCTTTTTCTTTAGAATATCTCTTGTGAGTGAGAACATATTCATCAGCTAAAACTGCAGCATCAGACAAATTATCTATTCTTTTCTCATCAAGATATAGGCTTACATCTTTACTAATACACCTCTTGAAGTCCTCCAGCAAAATCATCTGCTTAAATCTGTCAAAATCAGAATCCACATTCTTAGAATTTAATCACTGCTCTAACAGATCTTCTTTGATTTTTGCATACTCAACATGGGATTGCTTATCTTGATTGCAAGTTGTCCTAAATTTTACTCTATAAGCTTCAGGAACAAGCTCATAGGCCTTAAGAATCAAGCTCTTAACTACATCATAATTATCAGATTGAACCTGAGGCAAAGATGCATAAGTTACTTGAGCTTAACCGGTGAGAACAGTTTGAAGGAGTACTGGCCAATACTTTTTGGGCCAATTAAAACCTGTAGCTACCCTGTCAAACAACTGAAAATACTTCGTTAAATCAGATTCATTAAAAGAAGGGACAAGTTTAACATTTTTAGCCACATCAAAATCATCAGAGCTAGATGATCCAGTTCCACCTAGTTTCATGCGATACTCATGGTCTGCCTGAATCCTAGCAATTTGGACTTGTGCCTCAGCCCCCTTAGAACGGGCCTGAAATTCAGCCTCCTTAGCACGAGACTCCGCCTCCTTAGCCTGAGCCTCATGCAGGGCTAGCTGTAACTTAGCTAATTCATCTGCGTTTGCTCATTTGGAGTAGTTACATTAAACAAGCTTTCATTAATCATGTCAACAATTTGATCTTTAGAATGTTGAGAGCGAACAGCAATTCCCAATTGTTGAGCAACAAGCTTAAGTTCATTCTTTGTTCTGTTTTCTACATCACTCACTGTTTGCACATTTGACAAAAAATCTTTGGCCTCATCAATCGTAGTAATACTAGAAATCATGAATAAATCACAGTCACAAAATATCAAGCAATATCCTTATGATAATATCCTGAATATCCTGATAAGAGGTCGCCAAATTTATGTTACGGAACAGAGAAAGATAATGTACACTTTCAGTGAGAATACTAAAAATCACTACTGTCCGTAAAGTTCCAGGTTCAAAACAAAGAGTTAGGTAAAATTACAAGTTAAAGTTTAATGCACAAACTAAC
>NC_137013.1:11218421-11253421 GCF_032717465.1 Coenobita brevimanus
CTGAGAGGAGTGAGGTGGATCAGGAGTGAGAGAAGCAGTCAGGGAGATAGACGGAAAGTTGAGAAGCTGAGGATCAAAGAAATGGCAGATGAATACAGGACCAAAGGAGAGGATGAGTTAGAGTTACTGAAATGGAATGAAATGGATCTGGACAGACTGTGGAATGCATATAGGGATTGCTTAGCTAGAAATGTTAAAGCGGTGTGTGGTGTGGCAAGAGTAACAACAAAGAAGAAAGGTACGTCATGGTGGGGTGAGAAGGAAGAGGGCGATGGAGGAAAAGAAGTGGCTAAAGTGGTTACAGGATAGGGGTTCAGTTGAAATAAGAACTGAATATGTTGAGAGCAAGAAGAACGTAAAGAGACTAGTGAAGAGGAAAAAGAATGCAGATCTAGGAAGAAAAATGAATGCGAACTACTCTGAAAATAGAAAGTTATTCTGGAAAGAGGTGCAGATATGTAGAAGTGAAAGCAAAAAGAAATGGGATGGTGTGAAGAATGCAGGTGGTAGATTATTAACCCATGGAGATGAAGTAAGGACCAGATGGAAAGAATATTTGAAAGCCTGATGAATGGAGATAGAGAGAGCAGAGCAGCTGTAAACATGATTGGTTTTGGGGGTGTGCAGAGGAGGAATGCAGTGACAGGAGACGTGACACTCGCACAGGTGAAGAGTGCTGTGAAGTGGCTGAAAAATGGGAAAGCAGCTCGGGTTAATGACGTGTATGTAGAGATGCTTAAATGTAGTGGAGAAAATGGAATGAAGTGCTTGTTGGAGATATGTAAGAAGGCATGGATGAGTGAGACTGTACCTGCAGAGTGGAAAAAGGGTGTGATTGTACCCCTGCACAAAAATAAAGATGAACGAAGTGAGTGCAAGAATTATCGTGGCATAAGCTTACTGACTGTGGTAGGGAAGGTATATGGAAGAATTATTATAGAGAAAGTAAGAGAGATATCAGAAGTCCTAGTGAGTGATGAACAGGGTTGCTTTAGGAGTGGAAGAGCATGTGTGGACCAAATATTTGCAGTGAGACAGATAGTAGTGAAGGCTTGTGAGAAGGACCATAAGGTGTTTATGGCATTCATGGATCTGGAAAAAGCATATGACAATGTGGACAGAGAACGATTATGGAAAGTTTTGCGCATGTATGGTGTAGAGGGTAAGCTGCTAGGTGCCGTCAAGAGTTTTTATGATGGTAGTGAAGCATGTGTCAGGGTTAATGAACATCTAAGTGAATGGTTCACGATCAGTGTGGGCGTGCGACAAGGTTGTGTGATGTACCCATGGTTGTTCAATGTATATATGGATGGGGTGATGAAAGAAGTGAAAACACGAGTAATGGAGAGAGGGATTGCATTGATAATGAATGGTGATGGATGGAATATCTCAAATTTGTTGTATGCTGATGATGCAGTACTGCTTGCAAGTACCAGACAAGAACTTGGTCGGCTAGTGCAGAGTTTTGTTGATGTCTGTAAGCATCGTTCCCTGAGAGTAAATGTAGAAAAGAGTAAAATGATGGTTATTGACAGAGAAGGTGACTCCCAGAGCAATTTAACAGTGAATGGAAAGAGACTGGAATTGGTGAGAGAGTTCAAATACCTGGGTACAGTGATAGAGAGGAGAGGAAAATGTGCAAAAGAAGTTGAAAGTAGAGTGACACAAGGAAGAAAAGTAGCTGGTGCAACGAAAGCCTTGGTAAGAAACAGAGGCTTGAGTGTTGCAGCTGCACGAGGCTTACATGAAGGAGTGTTAGTGCCAACTTTAACATATGGATGTGAGACGATGGTCTGGCATGAAAATGAAAAGTCAAGAGTAAGAGCAGTGGAGATAGGACTGCTGAGGAATGTATGTGGAGTACAGAGGGTGGATAGGATACGAAATAATGTGATTCGTGAAAGATGCGGAGTGAGGAAGTCGGTGGACACCAGAATTGAAGAGAGTGTACTGAGATGGTATAGTCATGAGGAGACAATGGATAACAATAGAGTGGTGAAGAAGGTGTATCTGAGCGAATTCGAAGAAGGGAGGAGACGAGGTAGGCCAAGGAGAACATGGAGAGATATGGTGGATGAATGTGTGAGGAAGAGAGGTTTGGAAGTCTGTGAGGCTAGAGAACTGACAGGAGATCTAGCTGGCTGGATGAATTTTGTGAGAAGTGCATGATCAGGGATTTTTGCCGCCCCTTTTTAACGTGGCAGCATCTGGATTCACTCTGTCGGATACGATTATGTGAAGCTACCGAACATGGTGAATGTTTTTGGCGTATCCGATAGAGTCAGGATTCCTGGGGCTTGAATGATGTGTGAATGGAAGCGTGGCCCATTGGATTGGACAATTTTGGGCTCTCTGGACATTGCTACTCCTCACCCTGCTCTTAGGTGGGAAAGGAGGTTCGGATGATGATGATGATATATATATATATATATATATATATATATATATATATATATATATATATATATATATATATATATATATATATATATATATATATATATAATCACCCATTTGAGTACCCACTGAAGGACCGGCCTATCCCGACCGAAGTGGAGACGATACAGCCAATGTATCTCTACCAAGTGGCTTAGGCTCTCTGGTAGATATTGTATGTAGGGTGAGAAGTGCTTGTAAATGTCATTGTAATGTTGGAGTGGCTTTGGACGCGTGTGTGGTCTGTGAACCAAGTGTAATCGGCCCGTGCAAGCCGACTGGGTGCAAGCATACTTCATAGCATGCGACACTGGCTCAACCACAGGACCTCTTATGTCCGCCAAAGCAGTACTTGGCCGGGGGAACACTCCCAAAGTTTATTACCCTGGCAGGGCGCGAACCCTGTTCTCCCATGTACGAAAATGCACACTCTACCACTGTGCCACAGAGGCTCCATATATATATATATATATATATATATATATATATATATATATATATCTATTGCCAGACGCCTCAATCCCGTTTGGGGTGGCCACAAACAAATCGCCTCCAAGTCGCCCTGTCCCCAGCCATTTCACTCCCCTGCTCCCAACTCACACACCCCTCTCTCATATACCTCTCCACCCCATCTCTCCATCTCATCCTCGGCCTCCCCCTCCCTCTTTCCCCCTACACCTCACTCACATACACTCTCTTCGTCAGTCTTTCACCCTCCATCCTCTCCACATGGCCAAACCACCTCAGTGTGTTCCTCATAACGCTTCCTATCACATCCACATCAACACCACAACGCTCCTTTATATCCTCATTCGTCAGCCTGTCTCTCCATGTGACTCCACAGGCTCCTATTAAATAACTCATTTCCACGGCTCTCACTCTTGACTTGTGTCCTTCCAACAACGTCCAAGCTTCACTTCCGTACGTTAGAGTTGGTATCACAATACTGTCATGTAGTAACTTTTTCACTTCCATGCTCACTTCCCTGTTTCTTATCACTGCTTTCAAAGAACCAGCAACCTTTCTTCCCTGCTGTACCCTTTCAAGCACTTCACCCTCCAAACCTCCATCCTTACTCATCATACTACCCAAGTACTTAAACGTACTCACATTTTCCAATTCCTCACCATCCAACCTCGCTGCACATTCACTGACTTCACCTCTCTCAAAGACCATCACTTTACTCTTCCCTACATTCACCTTTAGATTCAGTTTCTTACACACTCTCTCAAACTCATCCACCAAGCCTTGCAGCTCCCCTTTGTCTTCACTCAACAACACAGTATCATCTGCAAACAACAGTATAGGGAGTTTCCAAACACTATCCTCTCTCACCAGGGCCACTCCAACATCCACTACCTTACCTTGTACCTCTTTTATTACCCCATCCATGTACAGATTGAACAACCATGGAGACATGACACATCCTTGTTTCAACCCAACTTTCAAAGAGAAAAATTCACTTAGTTCACCATCCACACGCACTGCAGCCTTTGCACCATAGTACATACTCTTCACAGCATTCAACAACTTCCCATCTACTCCATATATTTTTAACACTTTCCACAATCCTAGTCTATCCACCCTGTCATATGCTTTCTCCAAATCCATGAAAGCCGCATACAACTTCTTTCCCTTCTCTAGAAACTTTTCCACTAAAGATCTGAGAATGAATATCTGATCTACACAACCTCTTCCCTTCCTAAAGCCTCCCTGTTCTTCTCCAACTAATTTCTCTGTTCTTTCTCTAACTCTGTCAATAAGTATCCTACCATACACTTTTCCTATTATACTAAGAAGACAAATGCCCCTATGATTACCACACACTTCTTTTTCCCCTTTTCCTTTGTACAAGGGAATAATTATACCTGACTTCCAATCCTCCGCGACTCTACCTTCCTCCCAGGCCAATCTGCACATCTTCCACATCCATTCTACTACTATCTCTCCCCCATGCTTCAGCATTTCACCACACACTCCATCAATTCCTGGGGCTTTCCCTGATTTAACTTTCTTCATTGCTTCCACAACTTCTATCCTACTGATTTCTTCCTGTCTTCTCACCTCCCTTCTTCTCCCAGCCATTCCCCAGCCACTTATACTCGCATTACTTCCATCCTCCACGTTCAACAATTCCTTAAAGTGTTCTCTCCATCTGCTCACTTTTTCTCCCTTCTCCACTAGTAATCTACCATTTTTATCTTTCACTCCCCTGCTAACTTCACTTCCACCCTGTCTTACTCTTTTCACCTCTTCCCAGAACATTTTCTTACAGTCCCTCCACTTTACACTCAAATTCCTTCCAAATTCCTCATCCACTCTCTTCTTACTCTCTCTTACTAATCTTTTCACCTCTCTCTTTCTTTCTACATATAACTCTCTCTTCCGCCTCTCAACTTCTTCCACGCCCCTATTTCTCATCCATTCATTGTATGCTTTCTTCTTTTGTGCCACAGCCCGTTTCACCTCTTCAGTCCACCACGCTGTTCCTTGCACCCCCCTCCGTCTTCTCTTCCTTCCACACACCACATCACATGCTGCACATATTTCTTCTGTAAATATTCTACATACACCTTCCACGTCCCCCATCTGCTCCAATTCATATTTGCCCAATCGTTCCTCCACTACTCTCTTATACTCTGCCTTTTTCTCATCCTCTTGTAACCTTTCCACTCTCTCTGCAACTACTCCTTCCTCTCGTCTTTCCCTTCTTCTATTCCTCCATCTTACTTGAACTTTAATTCTGGCCACCACCAAGTAGTGGTCAGAAAGTCCACTCCCCCAACCTCTATAAACTCTTGCATCCAATATACATCTTCGCATCCTTTCATCCACACACACATAATCAATCATTGCCTTCCTTTCACTCAGTTCACCACCCACCCTTCTCATCACTCGCCATGTATACCTGTGGATCATTTTATGCCTGAAGAGGGTATTAGCTATCACCAACCCCCTCCCAGCATATATATATATATATATATATATATATATATATATATATATATATATATATATATATATATATATAACCCATTGGCACCCAGTGTCCTCAATATAGGACTAAACTGGGCATTTTCAAAATTTAATAAAGAAGGGAGCCCCAAGTAGGGACCTATGAGCTTTGCGACTATGAGCCGACAGGCGGAGGGCGGTATGCCTAGCACCCTTCCAGCAAAATCCCTCGCACAGGAGTTCCAGGATCCAATGGGTTTAACACTGACAAATCTATTAGCTTCTTTAACCTATTGGCACCCAGTGTCCTCAATATAGGACGAAACTGGTCATTTATAAAATTTAATAAAGAAGGGAACCCTCAGGTAGAGACCTATGAGCTCATGATTGTGAGTCGACAGGCGGAGGGCGGTACGCCTAGCACCCTTCAAGCAAAACCCCTTGCTCAGAAATTCCAGGACCCAATGGGTTAAGTATATATATATATATATATATATATATATATATATATATATATATATATATGTGTGTGTGTGTGTGTGTGTGTGTGTAGCAGGTGTTCCCGGTGTTGCCCATGCCAAAAAGGTGAACATTCTAATCTAATTTGTTCTGGTTCAATCTTTCTTTCTATTCCAGAAAGACTATGTACATCTCACGGTTTCAAACAGAGATTATAAGAGGTCCAGGACCTTTCTATTTTAGTTTTTGCAGACTAACGCACAGTACTTGGGTGCTCTTGTTTACCATTACCGGTGACCTCAAATGACCTCGGACTGGTGACCTCAAAAAATCTCGGAGGTCAATCTCACATTGCCTATGTCTGAACTGAAGGTCATGTGAGTCTCCATGTGAAATATTGGGTTGCTGGGTTCAGTCGTTTGAGCATGAATTATCAGTGACCTCAAATGACCTCGGAGGTTAACCTCACATAGCCTATGTATTAACTGGGGGTCATGTCAGTCTTCGTGCCAAAAATTGGGCTGCAAGGGTACCCGGCGCTGCCTGGGCCAAACAAACAATCAGTGCAGCTCTTTTATATAGATAGATGGATAGGTAGGTAGGTAGATAAAAGAGAATGTCTGTGTCTGTCAGTGTGTGTGAACTCTATGGAAATCGAGGGGGATGCAGATAGAACTCTAATCAGCTCTAATAGATGTGCAAGTAACTTTTTAAGGCGAGTTTAGATGTATACATTACAGTCGAAAAAATTGAGAAGCATTGCTAAAGTTGCAAAAAGCTGGCTTTTCTTGGAGTCTCTCTGTTGGTTCATATTGGAGCTACGAGTTTTTGGTGCATCTAACGACGCTTTTCGGAGTGTAAGTGCGAAGCAGGCCAAGTGAGTGGCACAAGCACAACGATCAGAGACTCATCTGAGAATCTGAAGGTTGGGCATAATTCACGTAAAATGATATATATATATATATATATATATATATATATATATATATATATATATATATATATATATAATGAGGGGTTGCGCATCTTAAGGTCCCAAGCTCCATAAAAAAAAAAAAAAATGCCAGAAATTGCCTCCTAGGGAGGTGATTTTATAGTGTCTGTAAATTACGTTAAGTTGTAATATAACTATAATCTAGATGTAAGATAGGTGTAATTTAGTAATTAAGGACAATTTAGTATAAGTGTGAAAAAATGTAATCTAGTATAAGTGTAATATAAGTGTAGTATGTGTGATTTTTTTTTTTTACATTGTAGAAATAAGTTAGGAGATGGATAACTATGTATTATGTAAGTCGCATTAAGTATTACAGCAGCCGACCACACTTCCTCCCTCTCCTTCCCTCCCCCCCTCCATAAAACACACTCGTAGCTGAGTTTGGTGAACATTTAAATTAGCCGAGTCTCCATAATGTTCCAATTAAGTAAATTCAAAGATATCTTTCAGTCCTAATCCATTCTATTGATAGAAATACTAATTGAGAAAGTGCCAGAAGGGGAGAAGCAGTTCATAATATCCTGTGTATTGTTAATCTCAAAATATCAGTCGTTGTGCGCATTACCAAGCTAAGCTTAACCGACAAAATAACTTCTGAACGTCATGACGAAAACTTAATATGAAGTGATGAGATTATCGATAATACTCAAATTTTTCACCATCGTCATATAATCTTTGTGAGACACTCTAAGCTCTAAAAAGGTCAATCCCCAAATGGGTGATACAAGACATGCTTGTTAAGTAATAATTGTAACCGGAAGTTGACATCCTTGGATGCAATGGGACCAGTATCCTAGCTTATATAATTCGAGAGCACACTATGAGTGCGTGACTCTACCATCAGTTCCCGGTCCATCTGCAGGTTAGTGATAAAACCCTTATATTCTCCCCCTCCGTTTTTTTCACATTGAGGGTTATGGAGGATGGAATAATTAATAGTTGTGTCCAATAGCAAAAATTCTTGCGTGACTCTACCATCAGTTCCTGTTCCATCTGTAGATCTTAACCCATCATGTCCCGAGGTTTTCCGCACCACCGACATCCCCCAGTCCCAAGCTATTTTGGAAAATTTTTTTTTTGGCTAAAACTTCCGTTTTGGTTGAGGAACAAAGGAAAATCACCAAGAAAGGGCTTACCGTGGGCCATAAGTGGTTGGAACAGGTGAGGTCCCCCGCACCAGGTATCGTATTCTATCATTGAAGTGTGAGGTGCTCACGTTTTCTATGGTAGGAAATATTGGGAGAAACAACAAACAACACCTCTATATTTATTGAATTTGAACTAATAAACAATAAGAGTAGCAATATAATGGATTTCAGACACATATATATGAAAAATAAGCATTGTACCATCGCGCGAGCATAGCGAGTTAGGTTCGTGTGGTAACATGCTATATGCTAAGTTTCTTGTATCAGTCAACATATCATTTTTTCTACTTGTATACTTCTGTTTCATTGACATTTTACCTATTTTTACTGTTTGTAAATGTTTTCAGATGTTTTCATTCATTATGATGACATGCAGCATAAGTTTTGCGCACATCGGCTTACTAAGTGCACTCGCTATGACTCGTATTTCAACATACCCAATTGTTTTATCACTTTTCTATTATTTTTTCCTTTACATAGTACCTTTCCTCCACCACTGTAAATGTTTTCAATTATTTACATTCATTACAAAGGCATTTAGCAAAACGCTAGCACATATTCACGTAGCAAGCACAATCTCAAACACTCGTGTGTCATCTTCTACTTTATTTTTTCACTCCAATTATACTTTCCCACTTACATTACACACGTTTACACCCCTATACTGCACTATACATAGTTCCTGACATTATTTATTCAAGTGAGCGTCAGAATATCACATGAAAATACCCTCGCAATGAATGTTTCAACCAACATAATACTCAAACACTTACATACAATTTCTTCACATATATTACACACTTTCCCACTTGTTGACTTCTATTTTCATAATTACGGGCCTTATTCATTCAACTGAGCACCAGGATATCGCATCTCTATATACAAGCTAGGAACATTTTGACAGAACATATTTCAGCACTTACAATAATTTGAACTTATATTATACCCGTTTGCATTTCCAATAATAATATTTACATATTTACGGGCCTTATTTATTACATTGAGGGACAGAATATCGCATAATAAAACCCTCGCTAGGTATGTTTCCACTTACAGCATTTTTATACACTTACATAGAATATTTGCACTTATGTTATAACCATATGCACTTTATACTAATATTTTCAGATCAACATGACTGATAATTTCACTGAGCGTCTGTTTGTCGCATTTACTTCATAGTTTCAGCGTCCTATTGCATTCACACCATATTAGAATTGCATCAAGGTGTGATATTCGCTGACACATGGGTGAATACAGAGACCCACGTCACACTCGACACACTCATAGCGGGTGTCCTTCCTCTGTGTGGTGATTCTCACCCGGGAATTGCTACACACGTGACACATGCGTTGGGGCCTAGGTCTGTTTGGCTGGGGAGGGATAGGTGTGGGGAAATGGCAGCCGGATATTCTCAGGGGAGTTTGGGGAATAGGGGCAGTGCGGGTGCGATGTTGGGGCCTTTCAACAGCATACCGTGCAAACATCTCTCTTGTGAGCTCCCTCACGAACCCTTCAAAGATTTCCTGAACTCCTGTTGTCATGGCGTGAAGGTGGTGGCAATTCAGAGCAGTGATGTCTAGCACACTCTACCGTCGATATCATGGAGTCTGACTGGTCCACCAAGCGCATGTTTATGTTATAGTCCATGACACACTCAGGTTTCCAAATGTGACGCCTGTTCTCGCTCTGGTAATCAACGGAATCAGTATGGTGCATCAAGGGGCGGTGAACCGTTGACAAGAGGCTCACTTCTCTATTATGGTTCCACACAGTTGCAAGGATGTTGTTGGCTTTGAAGAAGACAACCTCATTCCTGTCAAGTTTCCGCCCTACTTTGGCCATGTGACGCCGGTTCACCTTCATGGTTCCACAGGTTCCCGTTTCATGCATGTGAAGATAACGAGCGAGAAGAGGGCTAGTGTACTAGTTGTCCAGGTAGAGGATGTGACCACGATGAAGGTAGTCTTCTATCATTGTCTTTACCACTGCTCCCGACAGTCCAATACTCCGATCTTCTATTATGTCTGTCTGTGCACCGGTGTACAAGACTATGTCTTGCACGTATCCAGTCCTACAGTCACACATAATAAAGATCTTGAACCCAAAACCGTGCCTTTTGCTGGGTATATACTGCCTAAATGAAATATTACTTCTCCACAACACGAGACTCTCGTCTATGACGAGGTCTCTATAGGGATAAAATGACGAACGAAAGGTTTGCCTTAGGTGGTCAAAGACTAACCTAATTCACCTCATCTTATCTGTGTGGTTCACATTTGCAGGATCATGAGCATCATAGAAATGGAGGCGACTTAGAATTTGTTGAAACCGATTACGGCTCACGACTTGCCCAAATATTGGTGTAAACATAACAGGGTCCCTTGTCCAGTAAGCCGGAATTCTGTTTTTTCGTATAATACCCATCAAAAGGACCAGGGCAAAAAATAGGAACATTTCTGAAAGGGAGACAGGGTAATCACATATGATAGAATGCCTACTCCTTGTTCCCAATTTTTCACTCTCAAGGCGCTGGGTGCTTGCAAAAAGGTTGGTTTGGTATACAATCTGCTCCACGAATGCCTCACTAAAAAACAGGTGGAAAAAATCCAACCTAGTGGAATTATGGTGAATTCCGGGAGCAATGCAGCCAGAGTGCCCCTGCTCAGTGAAGGGGTGAATGTGGGGAGAAAAATCACTCCCATCCTCCCAATTCCATCCCACAAATCCCTCGTCCCCATCATCCCCATCACCACCTTCGTCTGGGTAGGAAGGAGATGCTGGTGGGGGAGGTTGGGGAGAAGGAGTGCGGAGGGCTTCTCCATTCTCACTCCTCTTCCCTCTGCCTTTACCTTTTCCCTTTCCCTTACCCTTGCGGCCTTGAGGAACATTAGGGGGCTGTGGAGATGAAGTTGGGGAATACTGGGGAGCATATGACATGCTGGGGAGTGGTTCCTCCCCTCCTTCCCCCTCCATGATAACACCACGTGATTTTTCATGCACCCTAACTCACCCACGTGTTTGGGGATATTGGGGAGCATAAGATGTGCTTGGGAGTGGTTCCTCCCCACCTTCCCCCTCCATCACAACCCCACGTGATACAGAACGCACCCGCACTCGCCCATGTGATACACCCTGCCGCCTCACACTACCTAGGGAGAGCAATGACTCTCTCACCCCACTCTCACTTTCCATACTCCTCCCTGCACTTTCCCTTTCTCTCCCCACTCCCTCCACGGCACTTCCTAACTCCCCAAACAAAATTCTAGGCCCATACCTGCTCGTCTGATGTGGTGTGCACTCGGAGCCACGATGAGTAATTACCTCACGTCCATACCACGTGACGGCACGTCCCACGACTCCGTCCTCGTCCTCATCCTCGTCCTAGTCATCAAATTCGGGTTCCACATCACACTGGGGCTGGGCATAGGATGTTGCACGTGGTTTCTTGGCCGGCTGCCCCTCTCTAGCAGCACGGTAAGTCACATACTGCCGCTTCCTGGGGGACGGGACTAATTCATCACTGCTGGTGGTTTCCTCCTCCTCTGGCTGCACATAATCTTTGTCAACAACCTCGTCATGCAGTGGGGAATCACTGTCACCTGTAAAGGCGTCCAGGGCGGCTTGAATTTCGACCACTGTTAGACCTCTCGTAGCCATGTCTGAGCAGGACCGTTGTTAACAGGTGAGTGGACGAGCCGTGGGTTAGCGCGGGTCGCGTGGGGTCGCCGATTGTCCCCGCCTGGTGGCAGGTAGGGGAAGGTCAAGCGAGGATACGTACCGAAAATCAAGTGCAAAATTTGAAAATTGTGGAAATTATGCACGACATACCGGTATGTCGCCGGGACTGGCAAATGCAAAACGTTGCAACGTACCCATACGTCGACTGGATGGGGCGGGTTAACATCAAGCAAGTCATAATCTGCCAGTCACGTCACCATACTTACAGACTTTTCATACCCCGCCCCCATTCGTTGTGTTAGGCAAAAATCTAGATAACTGTACATTAACATAAGGCGGGGAGTTTTCTTTATTATAATTCATAAGGGGAATAATGTAATCAGAATGGATTTACTGGGATAAACTTGTGTTCTCATTCTAGGAAGATTTGTAAGCATTTAGTCAGGTCATCTGTTTTTTACTGTTAAGTGTATTGAGTGGTTATGAACAGGTCTCACCAATGAATTGACATTTTATTGTTGTCAAAGGTACAGAGTGTATGATTAAGAAAGTGGCATTTCATATTGTTTAGTATCGTCCCTTCCCGAGTCCGCCAGTGACCAAGAAGGACGACGCCCAATGTAGCCAGCAGGTCATTCTGATTAAAGTGATGTTAGAGGAAATAGTAACGAGAGAAGTGAGTAGAGTTTAAACATTTGTAATATCATTAAAATTAAGGCAACATCCCAATTTGGGGTTTCCAATTACCTTTCTCTGATAAGCATGTAATGGGCGGCCCGCAAGGTGTAGTAGGGAGAAAAACAGACTCGTGAATCTGAGCCAACCTAAGCATTGTGCTACCCTATTCAGCCAAAAATTTGATCCTAACTATTTGGACACATAATGGGTAATTCATTAGTATCTACTTCGAAGTAAAGGGGATTAAATCGCACCAAATAGCTCGGACTTTACACTAAAACAAGCTCGGTTCCTTAATGGCAGGCATGCTGGTAAGTTAAAAGGAATATTACAAGGTCAATACATGACTGGCTTAGCCATAAGGAAGATCAAACTACCACACCTCCCATCCCCCCATAACCTGTAATAAATACCTTATCTGAGCACTGATAACTAAAATTGTTCCGTAACTTTTCGCTGTTTTACTCAGTTCCCATTATCATACTGACCCTATTAATAGTCTCAACTTTAAATTCAGTGCACTACCCTGGGGGCCGGTGGTGATATATAAGTTGTTTCTGCAATACATTGAAGGTGACTTAAATATTTTCTAAGCATCACACTGGTTGTATTAAGTGGCGTTACCCCCTAAAGTTAGGATCATTATACTGGTGGTCAGCGGTGCTATATATTATATTTCTAGCAATACACTGGTGAGCAGTGACATTTATAATAAAAATAACAATTCGCAGCATTACAATTTCTGGTGTTTTTTGGCATGTCCAACACTTAAGAGGTGCAACCCCTGTTGCATGTCTTAACCCGTGGGTTACGAGCCACAGCTCAGGTTGGGTAATGTTGCATTGCAAGCCACAGCTCAGGCCATGCATCACCATAAACAATTCCACCACAATGCAAACGTACGCATGGCGCTACTCAAAGACGGAGAGAGAGAGATTATCTCTTTTCATCAGATGATGGCCTGCATGTTTATCTTCATGTTTATAATAAACAAAAACAAAATAATTTGTCTTATTTTTTCACTACTCCCATATGTAAACATACACATGGCCCTATGCAAAGACAGAAAGATTTTTTTTTTTTTTCACCAGATGATGCCCTGGATGTTTACCTTCAGGTTTATAATAAACAAAAACTAAAACAAAAAAGAGTCCTTCGTTTCTTGCGCATCCTGGGGTGGGATAAAAAAAGGATAATTGCGCAATCCATGGGTTAAGGGCCCATCGTGCCATTAAAAAAAAAAATCGTTAGAAATCATATCGCAAGATGATATCAGATTTTTTCTTAATGGTGCATTGGGCTCTTAAGATGTTTGACCCCTCACATACATATATATATATATATATATATATATATATATATATATATATATATATATATATATATATATATATATATATATATTGCCAGACGCCTCAATCCCGTTTGGGGTGGCCACAAACAAATCGCCTCCAAGTCGCCCTCTCCCCCGCCATTTCACTGCCCTGCTCCCAACTCACACCCCCTCTCTCATATACCTCTCCACCCCATCTCTCCATCTCATCCTCGGCCTCCCCTCCCTCTTCCCCCTCTACCTCACTCACATACACTCTCTTCGTCAGTCTTTCGCCCTCCCTCCTCTCCACATGGCCAGACATATATATATATATATATATATATATATATATATATATATATATATATATATATATATAATCTCTCATCTCATCTCATCAGCCACTTCAGTGTTCACTGCAGGACCGGCCTATCCCAACCGAAGTGAGGACGATACAGCCAATATATCTCTACCAAGTGGCTTAGGCTGTCTGGTAGATTGTATGTAGGGTGAGAAGTGCATGTAAGTGTAATTGTAGTGCTGGAGTGGTTTTGGATGTGTGTGTAGTCTGTGAACCAAGTGTAATCGGCCCATGCAAGCTGACTGGGTGCAAGCATACTTTATAGTATGCGACATTGGTTCAACCACAGCCCCCCTTGTGTCTGCCAAGCAGTTTCAAGAGCTCTGCATGCATCCTCATGGATTTCCAAAGAGGATAGAAATACAGAGAGACAGGCGAAAAGACATTATATATATATATATATATATATATATATATATATATATATATATATATATATATATATATATATATATATATATATATATACACACACACACACATATATATATATATATATATATATATATATATATATATATATACAATATCTATTTGCCTCTCTCTCTGTACTTCTATGCCCTTTGGAAATCAAGGCAAATGCATCAATAACTCTTCAAATATCTCTAACAGGTCACACTTTGCACGACGAATTTAGATGTGTATATTACAGTTACTAAAGTGACACACCTGATGGGCAATTTAGAATTAATTAAAAATCTTCAAGTCAACATGGTGGAAATTTAGTAGTCAGTTACCACAAAGGTTTTACTTCTACAGTCATGCCATTATTAGCTACAACGGGTCAGATGGGTGGACTGATTGGTGAGGTGGGTGCAAAGGGTTGAATGTACAGGTGCATATGAAAGGGCAGGATGGGTGGGTGGGTGGGCACAGATGAGTAAGTGCGGTAAGACAACGTGCGTAGGTGAGTGAGAGTGAGTGGGTAGGAAGGGTGAGTGGGAAGGTTGTGGGTGGATGGGTAGGGTAGGTGGGTTGGTGGGTGAGTGGATAAGCAGGGTGCATAGTGAGAAAATAGGTCCATGTTAGGAATAGGTGCATGGGAAATATATCCCTGGGGAAATGGGCCCGAGGAGGGACTTATATTCAGCGGGTAAAATAGAGTCTCAAGTGTCTTTTCCCACAAGGGAAGTTGTCATCGGAGTCCCAGGCAATGCCGGTATTGCACAACCATTGGGTTTTACCCGGACAGTGCAGGGAACCCCTGTTAGTGAGTTATATATGTATAACATTCAAGATATGCACAGTAAACGAAATAGAGACGTAATTAACCCGCCCCATCCCGACGTTTTCTGGGCAGTGGTATGCCCCAGTCCCGACATTTTTGGACCTTTTTTTTTTTTTTTTTTGGCTCAAACATCCGCTTTTGATGAGAAACATCGAAAATTCATAGGCAAATCGCTCACCTGAGGTTTAAAATACTCGATCCAGGTAGGAGTACCTCCTTACCTTGCAGGCTTTTCTATCAGGCTGGCTGCAAAGAAAAATAGTTCTATGGGAGGATAACTATTCTACACCACTCATAAACCGTATTTATTTATTTATTTGGTACGAATTTATATGTAGTACGAGATTATATTGGTTTTCAAACATTAATATAGGCATTATAAGCATTATTTCACTCACTAACTCATCACCATTCCCGACCTGTTTTTGCCACATTACCTGACCATCATTTCTGACTGTTTCTTCCTCTAATGTTTGTCCTCCTCATTGTCATCGATTGGGGAATCACTCTGGCCTGGCTTTACTGGCCAGGTCACTGATAACAGGTGAATTGCTGAGAAAAGATCATGCAGGGGGGGGGTAGGAGATCATGCTGGGTAAAGCATTGTCCCTGCCTGGCATCTTGTACAGGAAGGTGTCCCGTGTATACATGCCAAAAATCACTCGCGAAAATTGAAAATTGTGCAAATTAGGGTCCTTGCAATGTCCTTGCAATGTTGCTGCGTTAATTTATGTCTCCATGATATAAGTGCACATCATGTGAGGACGTGAATTCACGTCTCCGGGACGCGGCGGGTTCAGTTAGCACAAGCATTATTGCAAACTCTGCAATAAGTTACAAGCCTCTATTCAGAAATATTGCTTTGGAAATACTCTAACTCTTTCTGAAAATATAATGCTAGACTACAGAACTGGAAAATTTTAACATCATGATAAACACATATTGGAGACGTCAAGATGTAGCAACGTGTTAGCAGTCTACCTTAACAACTTTAGCAGCCAACATCTTGAGAAATTGCAATGATCAGTTGAGATCGAAACATAGTAACTGATGTTGAGGTCGCCGTTCAAAAACCAATATCCGTCTTTTCCCTTCCTTCCCTCCCCCATACCCACAGCACACCCCTTCTCTCACTAAGGCTGCTTTCACATGAGTGGTTTCTCCCGCAGGGGTTCTTGTCATGTGGTTTACAAATACATTGAGTCCAGTGGAACCGTTTACACGAGGCGGGAGCGGCAAAATAGCCAACGGCAACCACCACCGACCGTCTGGATCTCTAAACTGCGGTGGCAGTAAAACTACCAGTCAGGTTGGGAGGTCATGTTTTGCTATAGGTTCGTTCACACGAACCATTTTGCCCATGGTGGCAGTTAGGTTTCAGCTTTGGGACAAACAACACCCAACCAAATGCTCTGCAATATCAATAGCTGGCATGTACTATAATCGCACTTTGGTGTGCGGTGGACGTGCCAGAGACTGCTCCTGTAAACACTGCGTTTATAGCAAGATATA
Source organism: Coenobita brevimanus (assembly GCF_032717465.1). Lineage (NCBI taxonomy): Eukaryota > Metazoa > Arthropoda > Malacostraca > Decapoda > Coenobitidae > Coenobita > Coenobita brevimanus. The sequence continues at coordinate 11,235,192 of NC_137013.1, forward strand.
GAAAAAAGGAAATAGAAAAAAAAAGTAGATTTACATCAGCTAAGCATTATATTAAAGAGAGTTGTATAGTACAAATTCTGCAAGAATAAACAATTATATTCAGGGTCTCTCAAGATGGCGACAGGATTCACAGGAGGACTGGAGCATAGAGACAAAGACAGTACGGACATCTCAGGATCAACAAACAGAGAAATAGTTAAAGATAAGGACAGTGATCATTATTACTGTCGGAAATGCTGTTCAGAAGTGGATACAGAGGATAAAGCTATGTGCGTGAGGTATGTAGCTTTTGGTTTCACATCACCTGTGAAAAGATTCCTAAGTCTGTTTACAATCATATGGTTAATGAGCAGTCCTCTGAATAGTTTCAATGGATATGCAGCTTATTTGATGTCAGATATGAGAGAATATGCAAGCATGTTATGAAGATAGAAAGGATGCAAGTAGATCTCAATGAACAGCATGATAAATTAGCAACTGAGGCTAAGAACATGACTCAGACTAATCAACTACTACGAAGTGAAACATTTGCCAAATAAAGGAGGTGGAAGATAATGCCTCTAAGTTTAAGGAGATGGAGGATAAAATTTCTTTATTTAATGTGAGCCTGGATAAAAAGGGATCAGTGCCTGAAGGTCAGTCTCAGGAGAAGCAGTCACTTGAAGGCTTAGATTTGATTCACGAGCTGAATGAGAGAAAAGCATGTGAAAACAACATTGTGGTTTATAATATTAACCCATATACCACGGGGTTGTTTTGGCTCAACTTGCGTGTCCCGCGTGCATATTCGCCTCCAACGGACTCTCAAAAAATATTTGCCAAAACTCAGTTATTAGTCCTAGAATATTATAATTATATATGCTTATGGCAAATACCTTTAGCTTTCTCCTGGGATATTTGTTGAGCCTTCGTCAAGTACCATAGGACTTGTGGAGACTTCTGAATTTGGGTAACGAAGTGTCCACTTTACACTTCCCGACACCCCGTAATATGATTACCACAGCCGGATATTATCACTAGATACACTATTCTATGATTTTCAGATAGTTTGGAATCCATACTCCAAAAAAAAAAAAAACACTGTGAGAGCAATGAAAATTACGAGCGCAAATGACCTTCCCACTTGCGCTCGTTCACCGCTGGTATTCTGTCTTTTTTTTTTTCATAAAAACACTCACACTTTATATTTCTATTACTATATATCACATATATATATTAGCAGTCTTTATCCATAAGTTTCCTTCAGTAATAGTAGTTTATTGTCACTGTGGGCATTCAATTTCTCTTTCAGTAAAATAAGTAGCATTCACTTTCTCGTCCTGTATACTAGCATTGAGAGCGAATCTGTCATTTTCACTCCCACTTTCATAACTCATAGTATTCATACATGCTAGAGTGAAACTTTCACTTTCATTGCTCCTAGTATATATACTCGTATTCTTATATTACTACTCATTTACATTTCTATTTACATTCTCTATTCTATTTACATTATTTACATTTCTATTTTATTTACACTGTGTTATGCATTGTCACTTGCAGTAACTCATAAAACTATTTTCCACTGTTCATTTATATTTACATTCATTGCTTTCACTTGCTGTTTACATATTATTTACATTTCCACTTGCACTGTTTTACTCACCAGAAACATCGTAATCACTGTCCATCATTTTCATTGATAAATTAGTCAGTTCACATTCCACAGCAGTCACTTAGCCCTTTACCCCTTTCCACTCTAGGTTTAGTAGGGGTAGAGGTCACAGGGCCCTTTGCATGGGGCTAAAAAGAGGCGGAATTGGACAGGCGCGAATCCGAATTGGTTTCACCTTGAAAGACGACAGTAAACTGAATGCTGTGGTGGCCTAGGGGGAGTGCAACGCTGCCAGTGTCAGCGTGGTGACAGCTGCTAATATATACGCTATGAAATGATTGGCAGGAAATCTAGACAATACATAATAAATTAAGTAGTTCCAGGTGAATGTAAATATCACTTAGGCTTCTCCCTTCCTTTCTTATATATATTTTTATTACAAGAATAGATTATACGGCATAATTCAAGGGGAAATAAACAGGGAAATTAGCAAATGAGTGCACATGAGGTGTTGTCAGGTGATAATTAGCCAATTCCAGGGGTATGGCACTATCACTTACCTTATTTCTTTTTTGTATATATTATTTGGTATAAGAATAGGGCATAGGGCTTATTTCAATGGATGAAATCAGTGGAAAATTCCGGGGAAGATTTACTTAGTGCAGCACGGCCGGGCAGGTGAGAGGATAGGGTAATGGAGGGGAGGTAGGGAGGGGAGTCAAGAACAGGGAGAAATGGCTAAATTGTCAACAGTGGATGGGAGTACAGATGAGATTAGGAGTGCTGACTAGTGTTGGACATTGGCAGTACTGATAGATGATACAAGCCACCACTTGAAAGCCCGGGCAAATTCAAAATAACAGAATCACAAAAGTGACGCCTAGCGGTATGATCTCTTGCTCCCAAGCGTCACGAAAGTGACGTCCCACAGTTAAGTGGTTAAAGAAAGCAATTCTACTGAGGCTTAAGAAAGATTTCACCATGATCAGGAAGCATCTGAAAGGTTAATTAGATCCTGTAATACTGGTGTTGATAATATTGCAAGAGTTTCACGGCTTGGTCTTAGAGCTGAAGGGAAGAATAGACCTATGCTTGTGGTGCTGACAAGTATATCAGCCAAAATGAATTATTTAGGAATGTGAGAAATTTAAAAGGGAAGCAAGAATGGGCAGGAGTAAGAATTTCTCACGATTTAACTAGAACCCAAAGGGAGGAGGAGAAAAAGTTATGAGACCCTGATCCAGGGGGGGGGGGTGAGAAGCATACGGCCCCCCTTTTTCAGAAGCCAATATATATATTTTTACTATAAGGTTCCCATATGGAGATAAGGTATTATGAATATTTCTGATCTGAAATGTTGTTATGCAAATTTCTCAATTTTTCTGGCTCAAATTACACTGCCATTCTGATGCTTTACTGAAATTCGTTAAAATTTTTGGCCTCTAATTGTGTAATACTTATCCGTGGCAAGTCGAACTTCAGTATTGGCAAGAATGCAATATCCAGGAACAATATCGAGGTGATCTGCTGAATCCATCATGCCTTTCTCAGGAGCTGAGACTATAGAAACGTTACCGGGCAACAGAAAAATCGAAGCCACAAACTATATCAAACCCTTGAGAAGGTGTGTTCAGATGCTCTGCAGAAACTTCTCAAACGTTGTGGTTATACTTCACATTCTGCTGACTGTCTGCGTGACTAATGCTAGATTGGAATGGGCTAATTCTGCCTTGAGATACGTGAAGAATGTATTCAAAAGTTCCATGAGTGAACCTCGCCTCAATTCCCTGATACCATGTATATCCACAGGGATATAAAACTGGATTATGACAAAATCATTGAAATGTATGCTAGGAGACATCCTAGACGTATGTTTTTCATCAGTCTGTTGGCAAGCAAGTAGATCTTGATATTGATGGCTCAGTTTACTCAATGAATGGCCATGGATCTACTCATTGATATTGTGGATGCTGTGATCATGAAGATTGTTTGTCAGTGTCATAGTGTAATTATTCATTTACAATCTATTTCTGAAGTTGGTTTGGTCACACAGCATCCTTCTGAAACATACAAGCATACACAGTTCTGATGAAAACCCAGCATGCAATCATCTAATCAAAAGGATGATTTGTTAGTGAGCTTGGTTGGTACGATGCATCACCGCACTGACACACACACACACACACACACACACACACATGAATACTTCCGGTTGGGCAGGGGACTATGTACGCACACTGCCCCTGGACCTGAAAATGCTAATCACGCCCCCCCCCCTTTTATAAAACACTGGATCCGGCCTTGGTTATGGTCAGAAGCCAGAGTCGTAAATGAACAGGGTATGAGGTCATGGGGCCACCTTGGGGAACGAGAGTCACGAAGATGAGGGGAGGAGGAGAAGTCAATCAGGAATAATCAAGAAGAATAATATTGTAAATAGTGTAAATAAGTGATTTATGTTTACAAATGCAGATGTGTTAAGCTCAGATAAGCTAGATGAATTACGGAATAGGACTAGTGCAATGAAGAATAAGCCAACAGTATTTGCCATTCAGAAAGTCAAGGCTAAGAACCAAATGTATGAGAAGAGCATGGAAGAGTACCTAATTAATGGATATGTGTGTCTTGAGAATAAAATACCCAATGACACAGGTAGAGGTCTTTTGATATATGTTGATAAAAATATTAAATTCAGGATAGTAGATCTGAAGTCCAGGTATACTGAATATCTGTGTATTGAATTACTGGGAAGTGATAGCAATGTGCTCTTTGCATCTATTTATCGGAGTTCAAGTTCAGGTGTGGATAATAAGGAAGATCTATTAAAACTACTGGATGAAATATCTGAATTGAGAGTAAGATATAAAGTGCTAGCCGGAGACTTCAACCTACCAAACATTGACTGGAGTAACTGGAGTCTGGAGGATGGAACACCAAAATTATGCTTTCTATGAAAGAGAATTTATGGAAAAATTAAGGGATGGTTTCCTAAGCCAACATGTATATGATATAACCAGGTTTAGAGGTACTGCTAAGGGAAATGTTCTAGACCTTTTACTGTCAAATGATGAAACAATAATCAGTAACATAATGATGGAATGTCCAGTTGGTAAAAGTGACCACACAGTTATCTATTTTAGCTGTGATCTGGAGGAGGTCAGAAGTGGAAGTAAGAAAACTATACATGTATGAAAGACGTAATTATGAGGATCTCAGGATGAGACTGGACCAGCAGTGGAAAGAAAAATCATCATCTGAAAGAAATATAGAGGATAAATGGAATGTATTTAAGGATACAGTAATAAGGACAACGGAGGAATTTGTACTAAGAAAGACGATAGAATGTGGATCAAAAGGTCACCTTGGTCATCCAAATTAACCCGCCCCGTCCCGGCCACTTTTCGACCACTGGTACCCCCCAATCCCGGGCATTTTTCGACCTTTTTTTTTTTTTTGCTTAACACGTTGACCGCTTATCGGGCCATCGATGTACCGAGCAGAAGTTTCCCCCTCAGCGTATTGGTACATCCTTGACCCGAATGTCCCTTTTCAAAAACTTTTGAAAACGTGAGTATATAATCAATATTTATTTCCATTTGCATTTATTAAAGCTACAGATGTGCTGCAATGGTATTATTTAATACAAAAATACTTATACATAGGTAAGTTATTGATTAATAATCAACTAAAAATTTATTTGTTTTTCGTTCATCATTTTTTATACAAAATCAGTTTTCACACAATACAGTTGGCTCAAATGCATTATAATCAATATCATAGAAAGGCAGGTATCAAATATAACACTTATGAATGCATTTCTTGTATAAAGAGTAAAAAATCAGCACTCCGTTTTAAAAAAATTGAGATAATATTTCATAAAATAAAACATAGTTCCAAGATGCACAAGAAGCCTGGTAACAATTTATAAACAAAGTAAATGAATTACATAATGTAACAGTAAGTAACTGTAAAGGAAAATACTGCTAAATTTAAAAAAAATCTAAAAATTTTAAATCTTATGATAAATGAAGGTTATATAAAACATACAAAAATAATTAACTATTACACTATATGACTCGTAATTTGCAAAACTGAATATCAAAATATCTAATTTTTGCCCTGTATTATATAACCTATTAGTATGAAGCTGCATGCTTTTCATTGAAACATGAAATACAAAGGTGGGGTTGTCCACACCCAACACAGAAGGTTGATACTCTCCTTGGAGAGAGAGAGAGAGAGAGAGAGAGAGAGAGAGAGATGTGCAGTTTATTGAAATAATAAGACATATTTTATAGGTACTAACAGGTATATACATTAGAAAATACACATTTTTCTAAAGTAATGAAATGGTACATCAATGCACCAATTCGCAGAGCAACAAGATATCATCAGTAGGTCGCGTATTGGTACCCAGATGCACCGAGGCAACCTCGGTACATTGATGCACCAATACGCGAGGGGAGAAAAATATATTAGTGGTCGGCGATTCGGTATACATATGTACCACGACTTTTACTGCTCTAACAAATGCACCACCCTCTAAGAGTGAATCATACCTCCTCTCCCTCCGAAAGTCCGACGGACACTGGCAGGGGAGCGAAGTGAAGTTGACGCTGGGAGGGCGAGAGTGCAGGGTTGCCAAACGCGGCGAACGTGTTAAACCTTCGCTTTTGGTGAGAAACATCGAAAATTCATAGAGAAATCGCTCACCTGAGGATTAAAATACTCATTACAGGTAGGAGAGCCTCCTTACCTTACTGGGTTTTCTATCAGGCTGGCACCAAAGAAAACGAGTTCTATGGGAGGATAACTATTTCACACCACTCATAAACGGTATTTATTTATTTACTGTTACGAATTTATATGTAGTACAAGAGTATATTGGTTTTCAAGCAGTAATATAGGCATTATAAGCATTGTTTCACTCACTAATACCTGACCTTTTTTTGCCACATTACCTGATCATCATTTCTAACTGTTTCTTCCTCTAATGCTATGTAAAGTTTGTCCTCCACATTGTCATTGATTGGGGAATCACCCTGGCCCTGAATTTCGTACCGTGGCATGACATGGCTATACTGGCCAGGTCACTGATAACAGGTGAATTGCTGAGAAAAGGGCCTGCAAGGGGGGGGAGGAGGTCATGCTGGGTAAGGCATTGTCTCTGCCTGGCATCTTGTTGAGGAAGGTGTCCCGTGTATACGTACCAAAAATGACTCCCGAAAATTGAAAATTGTGGAAATTATGAACCTTGCAATTGCAGGACGTTGAAGTACGTCCTCGGGATTAGCTGTGACAAAACGTGAGGACGTGGAAGTACGTCCTCGGGACGACGCGGGTTAAACCTTTCCCAGGAATAAAAAATTACGAGCAAAAATCAAAAGGAAACAGACATTATGGAGTATTTTACAGCAGTTAAAAGAATCCCAATGTTCACAAGATGACAATGAAGATCTTTCCAAAATTGAAATGGAATATAGACGAACTCGAAATCAGGTCAGCAGACAAACACGAAAGCTGTAAAAATGAAGAAGGGTGTAGCAAGTACGGCAAAGAGTAATTCTAAAGTATTTTGGAAGTATATGCAGACCAGTATAAGATCAAGAGGGACTATAGAGAAATAGTACAACAGTGACTACATGACAGGAACAACAGTAGTCGACAAGGAGAAAGCAATGATCCTAGCAGACCATTTCAGCAAGACATTTTGTGATGAACCAGAAGGTGTAGTACTAGGAATGAACACAGGATGTTGTCCAGTGAAAAATAACGTACAGATAGGTGTAGGGAGATTAATGAAGGCAGTAAAGAATCTGAAGGTGGACAAGTCCCAAGGTCCTGAAGGAATACTCACAGATTCTCACAGATGTCTACTGCATGGAGGCTTCCTCTAATCCTGTACGTCCAGCTCACTACTACTCAAGCTAGTCATGTCAGCTGGGCGGTCGAGGCGGCTATACTCCAAGCATGCTCTACAATTATCTTCTTTTATCCTGATTGGCCCATAATATGTCTAACTTCTTTTCAAAGTCTGTCAGTGACTCCGCTATTACCACTGAATCAGGAAGACCATTCCATACATTAATTACCCTGTTACAGAAAGCATATTTGCTGATGTTCAGTCTTGCTCATTGTTTATAGCTCTTCTTGTTATGTTCCCTTGTAGTCGAGTCTTGCCGGATAAAAATACCTCTGCACACTCCTTATCGTAAAATACCGATAAAATTTAAAAAACCTCTATCATATCACCTCTTATGCATCTATAAGCCAAAGTGGGTAAATCCAGCTTCTTTAACCTCTCCTCATAAATTATGACAAATCTCGTAGAGCAGGAATCAGCTTCGTCGCCTTCTGCTGTCTATTTTCTATTGCCTCAGTATCTTTCATCTTATAAGGACACCAAACCTGATTGACATATTCAATATGTGGTCTAAATAGGGCAGTAAACAGAGGTTTAATGGTTTCTTCATTCAGAGCAGAGAATATTGTTCTTATGAGGCCCCCAATCTTGTTTGCCTCATCTATTTTCTCTGCCATATGTTCTGAGACTTTTCAGTCACCATCAATCACCACACCCAAGTCTTTTTCGGAATGTATATCTTTCATTTCTTCCTCCATCTTATTATTATTTTTTTTTTCAACATTAGTCCTTCCAGTCCCCATATAACTGCATTTTGCGGGGAGGAATTTCAACAGCCATTCTTGAGACCATTTTCTGATTTCTACTATAACCTCTTGCATCCTGTTACAATCGGCATCATAATAAATTTTTGTAAAAATCTTTGTGTCGTCAGCATAGAGATAGACATCGCAGTTCCTTACTGTCACGAATTCGCGCGATTGTGTATTTATACAAATTCGTGACACTGTACTTTGGTGAGAAAACCACGAACTCTAGTGGAATTCCTACTGGGCATCACTCAGTTCACCTGTCCTCATATGCACTTTGATCGGGATGGTTTTCAGAACATTTGTTACTGTTTCATAAGTGACCATTCTTATGCACGACATTAGTGCATTCACTGAGTGATTTTATTGTGTGTGCATATCGTTCACTCTCTCTCCATTGACCGTTGAAGTTAGGCCATGCCTACTTATGGCGAACACGGCCATCTCTCACCCCTCTTCCCAGTTTGAACTTAATCAGCACTGGACCGCCTCGAGTGTAGGATTGTTTGTGTCCAGTGTAGAGAGCAGCATCTCCGTTGTACAGCAATTTCCTAGATCTCCACCTAGACAGTGATTGGTGAAGTGAGCTTAGTAGCAATTAGCAGGGCTTGGTGTTTCAACAAGCAGACACCCAGTCTTTCGTAGCTTCACTCCATTCCATCCACTGACCAGTATTTCCATTTTTTTTTTCTAGGCTTAAGTCTGATCAGCTTCGGAATGAGCGAGTGAGTTTATTTCCTTTGTTATTTGAATTCATGGGTCCCTCTGTGACCGTTAACCCGCCCCATCCCGACCACTTTTCCACCACTGACTCCCCCCAATCTCGACCATTTTTGGAATTTGTTTTTTTTGGCTCAAACCTCCGCTTTTGGTGAGAAACATCGAAAATTCATAGAGAAATTGCTCACCTGAGGTTTAATATACTCGAAACAGGTAGCAGTACCTCCTCACCTTACTGTGTTTTCTATCAGGCTGTCTCCAAAGAAAACGAGTTCTATGGGAGTGTAACCATACAACACCACTCATAAACGGTATTTATTTATTTATTTGGTACGAATTAATATGTAGTAAGAGAGAATATTGGTTTTCACACAGTAATATAGGCAATATAAGCATTGTTTCACTCATGAAACACATCAACATACCTGACCTTTTTTGGCGACATTACCTGATCATCATTTCTGACTGTTTCTTCCTCTAATGCTATGTAAAGTTTGTCCTCCACATTGTCTTCGATTGGGGAATCACTCTGGCCCTGAATTTCGTACCGTGGCATGACATGGCTTTACTGGCCAGGTCACTGGTAACAGATGAATTGCTGAGACAATGGCGTGGTGGTGGGGGGGAGAGGTCATGCTGGGTATGGCTTTGTCCCTGCTTGGCATCTTGTAGAGGAAGGTGTCCCGTGTATACGTACAAAAAATCACTCGCGAAAATTGAAAATTGTTAAAATTAGGGACCTTGCAATTGATTTGCGTTTATGAACATCAACGGGATTGGCAGTGACAAAATGTGTGGACGTTAATTCACATCGACGGGACACCGCGGGTTAAATCCCCTTTTGAGTTAATTTTGAGACTCATATAACGTAAATATATTTTATTGTAATTAATAAATTTACAGTTCTTTTCTTTGAGCTTATGGTAATTTAAACTTGTGTTTTGTTTCTCCACATTAAGCTTACTTTAGTTGCCACTCCTTGTTTGCACAAACTCTTTGCACTGTTCACAACTGGTATTTAACCCGCCCCATCCCGACATTTTCTGGGTAGTGGTACGCCCCAGTCCCGACATTTTTAGACCTTTTTTTTTTTTTTTTGGCTCAAACATCCGCTTTTGGTGAGAAACATCGAAAATTCATAGAGAAATCGCTCACCTGAGGTTTAAAATACTCGATACAGGTACGAGTACCTCCTTACCTGACTGGGTTTTCTAACAGGCTGGCACCAAAGAAAACGAGTTCTATGGGAGGGTAACTATTTTATCCACTCATAAACAGTATTTATTTATTTACTTGGTACGAATTTATATGTAGTACAAGAGTATATTGGTTTTCAAACAGTAATATAGGCATTATAAGCATTGTTTCACTCACTAACTCATCACCATTCATGACCTTCTTTTCCCACATTACCTGATCATCATTTCTGACTGTTTCTTCCTCTAATGCTATGTAAACTTAGTCCTCCACATTGTCATCGATTGGGGAATCACTCTGGCCCTGAATGTCTTTAGTGGCCAGGTCACTGGTAACAGGTGAATTGCCGAGACAATGGCGTGCAGGGGGGGGGAGAGGTTAAGCGGTGTAAGGGATTGTCTCTGCTTGGCATCTTGCAGAGGAATAGAGGAAGGTGTCCCGTGTAAACGTGCCAAAAATCACTTGTGAAATCACTCGCTAAAATTGAAAATTGTGCAAATTAAGGACTTTGCAATGTTGCCGCGTTAATTTACGTCTCCGGGATATGAGTGCACATCATGTGAGGACGTGAATTCACGTCTCTGGGACGCGGCGGGTTAAGCCAGTTTTTCCTTATTTAAACTTAAATCCGTTGTGCCAGCCATGATTTAAGCACCGGCAAGAACCTGTCCATTATTATTAGTATTAGTTATTGATTGTCAGGGGTGGAATCACTTTTTCAAGAGGCTAGCAGTACTAACAATCAGCGCTCGTGAGTAAATAAGTCTCTGCTGTGTACTCTTGAGAAGGTTTATAAATTCCTGTCCTTAGAGAATCGGCGAATCAAGCCAACATAAAGTAACACTTACTACTTGATTTTCACAAGTCATTTCCTTGTCTCTACTTTCAAGGAATATCAAGCAATTTTAAATTCTTAAATTCACGTCCCCCCGTAACATCTGGCGACCTTACCAGGATATTAACTCCTAGCTCTAAAGTTAATACCGAAATAATACTCACCCACACCTAGGTATTTGTTATCATTAAAGTCTATAGGCACTATCTTGCTGGTGGTTATTGATTCATCTCTATTAATTTTACATAATAGTTTTCCCAGTAATTTTCTTATTTTCTTTCTTTACCAGTTTAACTAGATATAACTGGTCACCCCTAGCCTGTGCCTATATTCTTTAATTTTGATTATTAGCATTTGTCTGCGAAACAGCAGTCAGTACTCAGTCTTTAGTCTACTCAGCCTTAATTGAGTTAGCATCATGGCTACTAATATATATGTAAAGGAAGCCAAAGATATGGGGCTTACTGACTCTGAGGAAATTAAAGATTATGTGCTCTCACGGTTCACTCTTGAACAGCAGCATGAGAGTGATGCCCGTGAGGAGCGTAGAATTCAACACGAACATGAGTGAGAACAGAGTGAATATAAAGTGAGAGCAGCACGAGGAATGCGAGAGAGAACATGAACACGACCGAAAACAATGCAAACAACACGAGCAAGAACGTAAATATGAGCAAGAACAACGTGAAAGAGAACGTGAATACGAGCAAGAACAACGTGAGAGAGAGCGAGAACACGAACATGGCGAGTGCGAGGTACGTGAGAAACATGGGCACGAGATGCTGAAGTTCAAGCGAGACTCCTTGACTTCAGGCACATCTGGTGCAGCCGACCTGAGCTCCACGAGTGCTCTTCGTGCACATGTTCTGGCAACCCCATGCCTCAAACTTCCTTCATACAAGGAAGGCGAGCGAATCCAGCCATTCATAGCTCGTTTCGAAGACATGGCGCAGCTGTACCAGCTGAATGAGGCAGCTAAGTGGCTCCAGTTTCTTAGCTTGTTTGAGGGCCCTGCCCTCGATATTCTCCACAGAATTCATGGAGACAATCTCACTTATGAGATGATGAAGGCTGCACTCATCAAAGCGTACGGTCTCACAGTTGACGACGCCAGGAGTCAGTTTATGAGGGCGCGTCTACAAGAAAAGGAGACTGCTGTTCAGTTCCTCGATCAGCTTACTGCTTACTTAGATGAGTGGATGGAGAAAGATGAAACCCCTCGCACGCAAGAGGGGATAACTGACCTCATGCCGTGCATGCAGCTAGAAAAGTCGTGGCATGCTGAGCTTATGGCTCAGCTTAAGATCTGCCAGGTAAGGGATCCCAGCCAAATGGTGGAGAAGGCTGTTGCATTCTTCACTGTGTATGGGTACCAAACTCGTAAGCAACACACTTGGAACTGGAAAGCTGATAAGCCTGGGAAACCATCTCGCACTGAACCCCAGCATCAAGGCCATTCTCAGAATAATGGCCAAGGTCCAAGCAAACCGCATAAGAAGGACCAGGGGCCGAATGTTCAGCAACCTGCTCAGAAGCAGTACAAATACCCTAACCAGCAGCAGTATCAGCCACGCGATCGACAGATGGGACAATCCTTTTCAGCACCAGCCCCAATGTATTGGAGGCAGGAGGCAAACGCAGCCTTCATTCCACAACAAGCGCACAGTGGTGCCGTCCCCATCAGTACAGGTACTTCTCCACAGTTTACTAGTCCCCCAGTGACAGTGAACTCTCCACCACAGGTGGTCAATGCTTCAACTCCTCAGATGGTGAGCAGGACCCCTCAGGCATCCAGTTCTCAGGGTGCCACATTTGCTGCATTGTTCGTTCTGCATTCTTATCAATGGCTGGCTGCTTCCTCCACGGGCCCTCCCACAGGCAACAGTGCTGTCCTTGTTCAGCCAGGGTTTGTGGAAGGCATTCCTGTAAAGGTCCTGAGAGACAATGGTTCTTCAGGTTGCTCTGTCAGGCAGAGTCTAGTTTGGCCTGAGGAGTACACAGGTCGACAGATCCAAGCCCAGCTTATTGATGAATCATTGAGATTGTTCCCTGAGGCACGTATCCAGGTGGCATCTCCATTGTACACTGGTACGACACTTGAAGTTGTCATGATAGAACTTTTGTTTGACCTAATAATAGGCAACATACCAGGTGCCAAGCATAGTTGCACCGTAGATGACACTACTCAGACTTTGGCTGCAGTATCATGAGCCATGGCCATGGCTCCAAACTTTGTCACCCCAGTGACCATTTCATCGCTGCAAGATCTGATTTGTGGCCAAGATAATGTCCAAGAACAACATTCTGACCCACACTTGCTGCTGTGCGGAAGAACAAATGGGTAGAGTGATTAAGTATTCACAGGGAGGTCAAGCCAGGTTCCTTCTTAAACAAGGACGGCTCTACCATGAGTCACGAACACCCCAGGGCGAGGTTCGACTGGAGTTTGTCATTCCCGCTAAGTATCGCCGAGCAGTGTTAGAATGGGGTCATTGTTCAGCGTCAGAAGGACACATAGGCAAAACGAAAACCCAGGACCATATCCGTACTGACTTTTTCTGGCCAGGAATGGGACAGGAAATAGATAGGTCCATACGTTCCTGCAATTTGTGTCAACATTCCACCAATCAGGGACATGTCCTTCCTGTGCTGTGTGAATCCAAACCCATAATCTCTGAGTCAATTGACAGACAGGGCAGTGGTAATGTGGGTGCAGACCTGACGTCTCACCTGTTGGCCCCACAGGACACATTATGTCCAGGGCCTGTACATACTTATGTACCGTAGGTTAAGGGGAAAGTTCGTGACCCTCGCAGAGGCAATCCAAGGCTGTGTCTGAATTACCTTGTGGAGTGTCTCAAGCTGTGGGCCTCTCTTAGGATTTCCGGAGAATGCACATTATCCACAAGAGTGTTCACACCATGTCGGGTGTTAAAATATGACCTGCCCAAGATTGCATAGAGATTCTCATCTTGCCGATATTAATCGTTAGTGTAGAGTTAGGTTAACCAGTAAACTGCCCGTTCTCAGAGATTTACGCAAGCTGAGGACTACGTTTCCTGGTTAATAATGTATCCGTTAAGAAAAGGATAGCATACTTTTTGTAGCATATGTACTGACTACTAGGCAGAGAGAGAGATTGTAATTTAATAAAAATTGTTTGTCGCACTGACACTTTTGATGTTACACCTTGATTGATTATCACAGGTAGAGCTGGTGGGTGTAGCAGTTTTGTCGTAAAGATCAGCTGATCGTCTCTGCTGCATGCTGCTGCCTCTTCTCTTCTGCCTCGTCGTCTCCATTTATTATTAATTTGTATCATATCATTTAACACATAGGTTCAGTTACACTACAATTGTCACAACTACACTGTGTATCACATACACCACGCTATATAACAATTAGTTGTTAATGTAAATTTAGGGAATTTTCGCTCAGTTTGACCTGAGTACAGGATTTTTCACCGTCGTCACAGTTTTTCCTCAAAATTGCTTCTATTAACGTAAATACAAGTGTTTTTTGCTCATTGACAACCGTGATTTTCTTTTCTAGCGGGAATGTACACACACCACAGTGTGAATCTTCTGTGACTGAGTTGGGATTTATATGTATATATCGTAAAATTTTTCTCAAGAAAAATTTCATTTTGATGGGGCGTAATGTCACGGATTCGTGCGATTGTGTATTTATACAAATTCGTGACATTGTATGTTGGTGAGAAAATCATGAACTCTAGCGGAATTCGCAATTTGCATCACTCAGTTCAACCGTCTTCGTATGCACTTCGATCGGGGTGGTTTTCAGAACATTTGTCACTGTTTCATAAGTGACCATTCATATGCACAACATTAGTGCTTTCACTGAGTGATTTTATTGTGTGGGTATATCATTCGCTCTCTCTCCATTGACCGTTGAAGTTAGGCCATGCCTACTTCAGGCTGACACGGCCATCTCTCACCCCCCTTCCCAGTTTGAACTCAGTCAGCTTTGGACCGCCTCGAGTGTAGGATCGTTTGTGCCCAGCATAGAGAGCAGCGTCTCCATTGTACAGCGATTTCCTGGATCTCCACCTAGACGGTGATCGGCAAAGTGAGCTTAGCAGCAACTAGCAGAGCTTGGTGATTCAACACATAGACGCCCAGTCTTTCGTAGCATCAGCTCCATTCCAACCACTGACCAGTATTTCCGTTCTTTATTTTCCTAGGCTTAAGTCTGATCGGCTTTTCAATGAGCAAGTGACTGTATTTCCTTTGTTATTTCAATTCATGAGTCCCTCTGTGACCGTGAATTCCCCTTTTGAGTTCATTTTGAGACTCATATAACGTAAATTTATTTTATTGTAATTAATCAATTTACAGAATACTGCCACCGTAATCCCTGCGTGTCGTAAAAGGCGACTAAAAGGGACAGGGTGAGGGAACGAGGGACCCCCTCCTCTGTTTTTTAGTTCTTAAAAAGAAACAGGCTAGAGAAAGGGATGGGGGATTACGTTATCCCCGTACCCTGAAGATTGGGTCTATGAATGTGCGTGGATGTAGTACAATTGAGGCTAAAAGGAAGGAGATTGGGAGAATATTTGTGAGAATAAAGTTGGATGTGTTAGCTTTGAGTGAAACGAAGATGAACGGGATGGGTGAGTCTATGTTTGGAAGTGTGAATGCAAGATTGTCAGATGTTGATAGAGGAAGGGCAAGAGGTGTGGCTGTGTTAGTGAGTCTGGAAGTACAGCAGTGTGTGACTGAATGGAAGGAGGTGTCATCAGGACTGATGTGGGTGAAAGCAAAATTTGAATGTGAGTAGTGGGTGTTTGTGAGTGCATATGGGCCTGGTAGTGAAAGGGATGAGGAAGAGAGGGAGTCATTCTCGAATGATGTCGATGAGTGTCTGCAGAGTTTTGGAGTAAATGTGAGTGTGGTTATGATGGGAGATCTGAATGCTAGAGTGGGAAATGTAGCAGTTGAATGTGTAGTTGGTATATATCGTGTGCCTGGAAGAAATGAAAATGAGGAAGAAATGAAAATGGGGAACGAATGATAAGGATGTGCGTTGAGCGAGAGATGGTGAGTAGAAATAAGCTGTTTGGGAAGAAAGATATTTATAAGTATACGTAGGTGAGACAGAAGGGTGGAGGGGTAGTTGATAGACCTTTGATGGACTATGTGGTTTTGTCCAGGAATGTAATAGGAAGATTGTTGGATGTGAGAGTTCTGACAGGGGAGGGTGGAGGTATGTCTGACCACTACCTGGTGGAGGAAAAGTTAATAGTAGGTAAGAGATGGGTGAGAGCTAGGAGGATTAGGTGTGGCAGGGAGGTTTTGAAAGTGAGCGAGTTTGATAAAAGCGAGAAAATGATAGAGTATCAAGAGAAATTGAAAGATGAGTGGAATGCAGCAAAAGATCAGGAAAATGGCAGAGTGGAGGAGGAATGGCAGTTGTTTAAGAGTGTTGTGGTGGGACATGCTGAAGAGGTGTGTGGTGTCAGATGTGTGGGTGGTAGTGTAAGAAAAGGAAGTGAATGATGGTGCGAGGAAGTAAGTATGGCTGTGGCTGAGAAGAGACATGCATATGAAGTGTGGCTGCAGAGGAAGGATGAGGTGTTATATGAGAGGTATAAGGAAAAGAGGAATAGGGCGAGAAGGGCTGTGCGTGATGCAAAAGTGGCAGTAAATGAGAGGTGGTGTATACGGCTGACTGAGAATTTTCAACAGAATAAGAAAATGTTCTAGAAGGAGGTGAAAAGGGTGCAAAGGGGAGAGTCTGGGAAGGAAGAGAGAGTAAAAGCAGAGGATGGAAGGATGTTAATTGAGATCGATGCAGTAAGGAAGAGATCGGCAGATTATTTTGAAAGATTGTTAAATGTAGAGGAGGAAAAGGTGGCTGAGATTGTGGCGGATGGAAGGGTGCAAGGAATAAATGTGTTGGGAGAGTTCAGTGATTCTTTGATCACGAAGGAGGAAGTGGAGAAGGCAGTAAAGGAGATGAAATCAGGGAAACCTGCAGGTATGGATGGGTGAGCTGTGGAATGCCTGAAGGGTGGTGGAGTGACTATTGATGACTGGTTAGTAAGATTGTTGAATGTCTGCCTTGTGAAAGGTATGGTGCCAATTGACGGGGCAAGTCCTTGTGCGTGTGGTCCCGTTGAATAAAGGCAAGGGTGATAAATATGAATGTACTACAGTTAGGGTATAAGTCTCTTGAGTGTTGTAGATAAGGTGTATGGTAGAGTGTTAATTATGAGAGTTAGAGAGGGTACAGAGGGAGTGATTGGTGATGAGTAGTGTGGCTTTACGAGAGGGAGAGGATGCATGGATCAGGTATTTGCTGTGAGAGAAGTGTGTGAAAAGTATTTAGCGAAAGGCAAGGATGTGTTTTGGACATTCATGGATTTAGAGAAAGTGAATGATAGAATTGATAGGGAGGCTTTGTGGACTGTTTTAAGATTGAATGGACTTGATGGTACGTAACTAAAAGGGGTGATGAGTTTTTATGGAAATAGTAAACCGTGCGTAAGAGTGGGAAATGCTGTGAGTGACTGGTTTCCTGTGAGAGTGAGGCTGCGACAGGGATCTGTGATGTCGCCTAGGTTGTTTAATAATTATATGGGTGGTGTTATAAGGGAGGTGATTGCAAGAGTTTTAGGTGGAGGTCTGAGTCTGGTGAATGATGATGGTGGAGAGTGGAATCTGAAGCAGCTGCTGTTTGCAGATGATACTGCACTGGTGGCTGATTCAGAGAAGAGATTGAGACAGTTGGGAGAGGAGTTTGGAAGGGTGTCTAAAAGGAGAAAATAAGAGTAAAGTGATGAAGTCTACGAGATTGGTAGATGGTAGGGGGATGAATATAGTTTTGAATGGTGAGTTGCTTGAGGAGGTAGAGTGTTTTAAATATTTAAGATCATATGTTGCTGTGGATGGAAGAATAGATGCAGAAGTGAAGTTTAGAATGAATGAAGTAGGAAAGGCGCTGGGAGGAATGAAAAAGGTGTTTTGATGTCGTTTCCTTAGAATGGATGTAAAGAGAAGGCTGTATGAGGGTGTCGTGGTACTGATTGCATTATATGGGGCTGAAACATGGAATATGAGTGTAGCAGAGAGGTAAAGTTTGAATGTAATGGAGATGAGGTGTCTGAGGAGTATGTGTGGAGTGACGCGTATGGATCGAGTGTGAAATGATGAAGTGCGAAGGAGAACTGGAGCTGTTCGGGAGATGGCT
>NC_137013.1:11258421-11691375 GCF_032717465.1 Coenobita brevimanus
AGTAGGGGTAGAGGTAACAGGGCCCTTTGCATGGGGCTAAAAAGCAGCGGAATTGGACAGGCGCGAATCCGACGTGGTTTCACCTTGAAAGACGACAATAAACTGAATGCTGTTGCCTAGGGGCAGTGAAGGGCTGCCAATGTCAGTGTGGTGACAGCTGCTAATATATACGCTATGAAATAATTGGCAGGAAATCTAGACAATACATAATAAATTAGGTAGTTCCGGGTGAATGTATATATCACTTAGGCTTCTCCCTTCCTTTCTTATGTATATTTTTATTACGAGAATAGATTATACGGCATAATTCCAGGGGAAATAAACAGGGAAAATTAGCAAACGAGTGCATGTGAGGTGTTGCCATGTGATAATTAGCCCATTCCAGATGTATGGTGGTATCAATTACCTTTTCTCTTTCTTTTTTATATCATTTTGTATAAGAATAGGGCAAAGGACACATTTCAATGGATAAAATGAGTGGAAAAATCCGTCCAGCATTTGTGTAGTGCACCGCAGCTGGTCAGGTGGGAGGAGAGGGTAATGGAGGGGAGGGGAGTCAAGGTCAGGAGAAAAATGGCTAAATTGTCAACAGTGGATGGGACTACAGGTGACATTAGCAGAACTGAGTATAACTGGACACTGGTAGTACTGATAGATGTTACAAGCCACCACTTGAAAGCCCGTGCGAATTCAAAATAACACAGAATCACACAAGTGACGCCACGACGTATGATCCCTTGCTCCCGAGCATCACAAAAGTGACGCCCCGCGCTTAAGGGGTTAAAGTTCCTTGCAATGTTTCTTTATTCATCTCCCTTCTAATTTCCTTCCTCACCTGATTATTCGTTCTCTTATACTCCAGTAGCACTTCATCACATTCTCAATCCACATCTCTATTGTCCTTTCTCATTTTCTGAAGCCTTTCCCATAACCTATTATTTCTTTTTGTCTCTTTACATAGTTTTCCACTCATGGGTAAGTCACTGTTTGTTCGCTTCCTATGGCCAACTGTACCTTTAAATTCTCTGCATGGTATGCATTCACTGACTGCCTCTTGAAACTTGTATAGAAAACTTTTCCACATCTCATCCATGTTGTATGTATCTAAATATTCTGTCCAATTTTTATTCAGCTCTCTGTTCAGTTCTTCATAATTTCTTTTCTCATAAAGATATCTAGCTTTCTGACATTCTCCTTCATACTGTTTTACTATCTATCTATCTATATACATAGGCTGCTTCCCCCAAGGAAAGGGAGGTAGCCCAGACAGAATGACACACTCCCATTTTACCCATCCACTCAAACACATTCATTCGCATTTTAGCCCCAAAAGCTAGAAGGACAGATCCTCACTGCACCACACTGCATGAGGTCAATTACACAGTGCAATTAGTGACATCCGCAGCAGAGCCTAACAGCAGAGCTGGTTTCCCCCTGCCACATCATAATAGATCCATCCCCATGCTTGCACATGACCTGATCAGCTGATCAGACAAATGCGGAAGAATATCCCCTCAGGGCTGCATCATCATTTATTCATTCACAATTTCTCTCCATTCATTTCTATCATGCACAACCACACTACCTCGCTCAATGGACGTCTACCTCTCGCATCCAACGCTTTCTTCACACTGTCAATCCATCCTATTCATGGTCTTTCTCTCAGCCTTACACTTCTCACATCAGATCTACTTATCTTTTTCACGAATCGCTCATTATCCATTCTCTCTATATGCCCAAACCATTGCAACACCCTCCACTCAACTCGTTCAGCCATCTCCCGAACAACTCAAGTTCTCATTCGCACTTCATCATTTCTCACTTGATCCATATATGCCACTCCACACATACTCCTCAGACACCTCATCTCCATTACATTCAAACTTTACCTCTCTGCTGCACCCATATTCCATGTTTCAGCCCCATATAACGCAGTTGGTACCACAACACCCTCATACAGCCTTCTCTTTACATCCACTCTAAGCGAACGACATCTAATTACTATTTTCATTCCTCCCAGCACCTTTCCTACTTCATGCATTCTAAATTTCACTTCGGCATCTATTCTTCCATCCACAGCAACATGTGACCCTAAATACATAAAACACTCTACCTCCTCAAACAACTCACCATTCAAAACTATATTCATCCTCCTACCATCTACCAACCTCTTCCACTTCATCACTTTACTCTTATTCTCATTTACTTTCAATTTCCTCCTTTCACACACCCTTCCAAACTCCTCTCCCAACTGTCTCAATCTCTCCTCTGAATCAGCCATCAGTGAAGTATCATCCGCAAACAGCAGCTGCTTCAGATTCCACTCTCTACCATCATCATTCACCAGACTCAGACCTCCACCTAGCACTCTTGCATTCACCTCCCTTACAACACCATCCATATAAATATTAAACATCCAAGACGACATCACACATCTCTGCCGCAACCCCACTCTCATGGGAAACCAATCACTCACAATATTTCCTACTCTTACACATGCTCTACTATTTACATAAAAACTTTTCACTCCTTTTAGTAACCTACCATCAAGTCCATACAATCTTAAAACAGTCCACAAAACCTTCCTATCAGTTTATCATACACTTTCTCTAAATCCATGAACGTCCAAAACACATCCTTACCATTCGCTAAATACTTCTCACACACCAGTCTCACAGCAAACACCTGATCCACGCATCCCCTCCCTCTCCTAAAGCCACTCTGCTCATCACCAATCGCTCCCTCTGTACCCTCTCTAACTCTCTTAATTAACACTCTACTGTACACCTTACCTACAACACTCAACAGACTTATACCCCTAAAGCTAGTTCATTTATACTTATCACCATTACCTTTATACAAGTTGCCTAGTCAATTTGCACCATACCTTTCACAAAGCACACATTCAGCAATTTTACTGACCATTGAACAAAAGTCGCTCCACCACCTTTCAGGCATTCCACAGCACACCCATCCATACCTGCAGCTTTCCCTGTTCTCATCTCCTTTACTCCCTCCTGCAATTCCTCCTTCGTGATCAAAGAATCATTCAACTCTCCGAACACACTTATTCCCTGCACCCTTCCATCCACCACTATCTCTTCCTTACTGCATTCATCTCAAGTAACCCCTTAACCGCGGGGATGTCGGAAGAGCACCATGCCCGTCCCGCGGCGATAATATTGCACCTACTGACTTTTTAAAAATATTTGACAAAAATTAGTTATTAGTTCTAGAATATTATAATTATATATTCACATGGCACATACCTTCAGCTTCTCCCGAGATGTTTGTTGAGCCTTCGTCGACTACCGTAGGACTTGTGGAGACTTCTGAAGTTGGGTAACAAAGTCTCCACTTTACACTTACTGATACCCCGTAATATGGTTACCACTGTGTGATATTATCACTATAAACACTGTCCTATTAATTTCAAATAGTTTGGAATCCACATAAAAAAAAAAACTGTGAAAGCAATGTAAATTACGAGCGTATTCGAACTTTCAACCCGAGCTCGTTCCCTGCTGGTATTCTGAGATGGTAGGTTACTAAAAGGGGTGATGAGTTTTTATGGAAATATTAAACCGTGTGTAAAAGTGGGAAATGCTGTGAGTGACTGGTTTCCTGTGAGAGTGAGGCTGCGACAGGGATGTGTGATGTCGCCTTGGTTGTTTAACCCCTACATCGCGGGCTTGTTTACCAATGACTTGCGTGTGCCGCGGGGTTATTTGGGCTCCGACAGACTCTCAAAAAATATTTGCCAAAAATCAGTTATTAGTCCTAGAATAATAAAATTACATATGCTTATGGCACATACCTTCAGCTTTCTCCTGGAATGATTGTTGAGCCTTCGTCGGTTACCGTAGGACTTGTGGAGACCTCTGAAGTAGGGTAACGAACTCTCCACTTTACACTTCCCGACAACCCGTAATATGATTACCACAGCCAGATACAAACACTATAAACACTATTCTACAATTTTCAAGTAGTTTGGGATCCATACTAAAAAAAAAAAACACTGTGAAAGCAATGGAAATTACTAGCACGTCTGATCGTCGCACTGGCACTAGTTCGCTCTTGGTAGTCTGTCATTTATTATTCATAAAACCCCTCACACTTTATATTTCTATTACTATATAACACTTATATATATCTACAGTCTTTATCCATAAGTTTCTTTCAGTAGTATTAGTTTATTGTCACTGTAGGGATTCAATTTCTTTCGGTAAAATACGTAGCATTCACTTTCTCGTCCTGTATACTGGCATTGAGAGTGAGTGTCACTTTCATCTTCACTCTCATAACTCATAGCATTCAGACATGCTAGAGTGAAAGTTTCACTTTCATTACTCCTAGGGTATATACTCGTATTCTTATAATACTACTCCTTTACATTTCTATTTACGTTCTCTATTTTATTTACGTTATTTACATTTCTATTTTATTTACACTGTGTTGTGCACTGTCACTTGAAATAACTTATAAAACTATTTTCCATTGTTCACGTATATTTACATTCATTACTTTCACTTGCTGTTTACACATTATTTACACATTATTTACAATTCCACTTGCACTGTTTTACTCAAACAAAAGATCGTAGTCACTCTTTTATCAATTGTCAGCCCTTTACATCTTTCCACACGAGGTTTAGTAGGGGGTAAAGGTCACAGGGCCATTTGCATGGGGGTGAAAAAAGGCCTTGAAGTCAGCAAGAAGAAACATACGTACCCTCGCTTCGGAAGATGAGAGTAAACTGATAACAGAGGCCCAGCGTGGAGGCCTGCTAAGGGGTTATTCAGAGTTACCAATATTACTTCTTGAAACAGCTAAGTCTAGCACTGATATGATCGGCAGGAAATCTAGACAATACATTATAAATTTGGTATTTCCAGGTGAATGTAAATATCACTTAGGCTTCTCCCTTCCCTCCTTACATGTATATTTATTACGAAAATAGATTAAAGGCCTACTTAGGAGATATACTGTATATTCAGAGCTACCAATGTTAGATCTTGAAACATCTTTGTTTAGCACTGATATGATTGGCAGGAAATCTAGACAATACATTATAAATTAGGTAGTTCCAGGTGAATGTAAATATCACTTAGGCTTCTCCCTTCCCTCCTTACATGTATATTTATTACGAAAATAGATTATAGGACATATTTCAAGGGGGAAAAAACAGCGAAAATTAGCGAACGAGTGCACGTGAGGTGTTGTCAGGTGATAATTAGCCAATTCCAGGTGTATGGCACTCTCACTTATTTCTTTCTTGCATATATTATTTGGTACAAGAATAGGACATAGGGCTTATTTCAATGGATGAAATCAGTGAAAAATTCCAGGGAAGATTTACTTAGCGTAGCACGGCCGGGCAGGCGAGAGGATAGGGTAATGGAGGGGGGGTAGGGAGGGGAGTCAAGAACGGGGAGAAATGGCTAAATTGTCAACAATGGATGGGAGTACTGATGAGATTAGGAGTGCTGACTAGTGTTGGACATTGGCAGTACTGATAGATGATACAAGCCCCCACTTGGAAGCCCGGGTGAATTCAAAATAACACAGAATCACAAAAGCGATGCCCCACAGTATGATCCCTTGCTCCCAAGCGTCACGAAAGTGACGCCTCGCGGTTAAGGGGTTAATATTTGTATGGATGGTGTTGTAAGGGAGGTGATTGCAAGAGTTTTAGGTGGAGGTCTGAGTCTGGTGAATGATGATGGTGGAGAGTGGAATCTGAAGCAGCTGCTGTTTGCAGATGATACTGCACTGGTGGCTAATTCAGAGAAAAGATTGAGACAGTTGGGAGAGGAGTTTGGAAGGGTGTGTGAAAGGAGGAATTGGAAGTATATGAGAATAAGAGTAAAGTGTTGAAGTCTACGAGGTTGGTAGATGGTAGGGGTATGAATATAGTTTTGAATGGTGAGTTGCTTGAGGAGGTAGAGTGTTTTAAATATTTAAGATCACATGTTGCTGTGGATGGAAGAATAGATGCAGAAGTGAAGTTTAGAATGAATGAAGTAGGAAAGGTGCTGGGAGGAATGAAAAAGGTGTTTAGATGTCGTTTGCTTAGAATGGATGTAAAGAGAAGGCTGTATGAGGGTGTTGTGGTACTGACTGCATTATATGGGGCTGAAACATGGAATATGAGTGTAGCAGAGAGATAAAATTTGAATGTAATGGAGATAAGGTGTCTGAGGAGTATGTGTGGAGTGACGCGTATAGATCGAGTGTGAAATGATGAAGTGCGAAGGAGAACTGGAGCTGTTCAGGAGATGGCTGATAGAGTTGAGCAGAGGGTGTTGCGATGGTTTGGGCATATGGAGAGAATGGATAATGAGCGATTGGTGAAAAAGATAACTAGATCTGATGTGAGAGGTGTAAGGCTGAGAGGGAGACCAAGATAGGATGGGTGGACAGTGTGAAGAGAGTGCTGGATGTGAGTGGGATGTCTATTGAGCAAGGAAGAGTGGCTGTGCGTGACAGAAATAAATGGAGAGAAATTGTGAATGAATAAATGATGACGCAGCCCAGAGGGGATTTTCTCCCACATTTGGTCTGATCAGCTAGTCAAGTCAGGTGCGGGTAAGGGTATGGGTCTATTATGATGTGGCAGGGGTAAACCGGCTCTGCTGTCGGGCCCTGCTGCGGATGTCACTGATTGCACTGTGCAGTTGACCCTTGTGCAGTGTGTTGCGGTGAGGATCTGTCCCTTCTCCCCTTTAGGGCTAAGGTGCGAATGAATGTTTTTGAATGAATGAGTAAATGGGGAGTCTGTCATCCTGTCTCGGCTACCTTCCTTTCCTTGGGGGAAGCAGCCTAGGTATATAGATAGATAGACAGATTTTTCCTTTGAGGTTAATGTATTTTAACTCGTGTTAGATTTCTCCACATTAAGCTTACTTTAGTTGCCGCTCCTAGTCTGCACAAACTCTTTACATTATTCACAACTGGTATTTAAACCAATTCTTCCATATTTAAACTTAAATCTGTTGTGCCAGCTAGGATTTAAGCACCGGCAAGAACTTGTCCATTATTATTAGTATTAGTTATTGATTGTCAGGGGTGGAGTCACTTTCTCAAGAGGCTAATAGTACTAACAATCAGTGCTCGTGAGTACTTAGTCTCTGCTGTGTACTGTTGAGAAAGTATATAAATTCTCGTCCTTAGAGAATTGGCAAAGCAAGCCAGTATAAAGTATAACTTACTCTTGATTTTCACAAGTCATTCCTTTTCTCTACTTTCAAGGAATATCAAGCGATTTTTTATTCTTAAATTCACATCCCCCCTTAACACCTACTACATCAGGCAATTTATTTACCCTTTCAGGCACAGTCACGCGATTCGCGTGATATCGGCTTGCATTCCGCCAGACACAGTCACGTGACTCGCGTCTTTAAGGTCCCTTCAAGGCCCAAAAATATTCGTCAGAAAAAAACTTATAGGCCGATTTGCGTGATTTTTTGGCGCGTCTTAGGGTAGCCAAGGCCTACTGGAGGTAAGTCATTGGCAACACTGCTTTGCCTTATCAGCCTCAGCCCGCTCCCTCCAACCTCAGTGTTTGTTGAGTAGTCAGCCAGTGATGTTTGACAGCTCGTGGTTCCCTTTAAATCGGCCATAATTCTCCCCCTCTTGCCCAAGGCAAAGACCCTATTGACTCAGTGAGATAATACATTGTATGTGAACATATAGTGACGTGATATTGTTGATGGAACATTCATATATGTATTGAAAAGCAATTCTGGCCGTTAGCAATCGTTGGGCCTTGGAGCCAGACACATGGTCAGTGTAGCGGGGTTGCACCACTCCACCCCCCCCCGTAGGCCGTATGGCGTGAGTGGAAATACGTATATAAATGAAGCCAAGGCATAAATATATATTGTGTGAAACATACTGTAGATGGCTTGGTGAAATTATGGAGCCAGCAAGCGTTATGTGTGGCATGAAACAGTGTTGTGAAGGGGCAAACCTGAAGTTGGGAGGGGAGAATTACCGGTGTTTTTAGGGCTGGAATTATTGTGATTCTGATAGTGTAAATGCTTATGGAATTGTATGAAATATACGTCAAACAAGCTGCGAGTTTCCGTGAACGAGTGTGGTGTGTGCTAAAAATAGCGTTGCCTCATACTCTCAGGGAGAAGCTGACTCACACACACACTACATAACTCCTCATCTTCAAATCCGTGGTCTAACTGGATCAACACCCCTGGAGGAAGTGAGTTTTGCAAATTTTGTAGATATATGTAATAATCTATTACCATTACCTCTCACACTTTCAGACAAATAACCATTTTCTCCTACAGATTACACATATGAAAGAAAGTAAATCTCCACAGCAGTAACTATAGAAGAGTTATGTTTATGTGTAGTAGGTTATAACAATAGAAAAACATCCATGGAAGATGTAACAGTCTGTACAGATAGGGGAAAAAGAAAGTTAGTAGCATAGTCTTCAGGCCGGTGTGCGAGGAAGAAACAGTGTGTGTAAAAGTTGGTAGCGATCGGAAGAGTAACCTCACTTTGTCGGCCAATTACTCGAAAACTATTAGACTTATCGATTTCCTGTTACAACCATCATCAATACCACTAAATTCTACGTAAGATCAATACCAGAATGTAAGCCTTTGGTAGCGTTTTGGGGGATAAAAGGCGAGAGAAATGTTTTTGTTCCTAGCGGTTGTTGTGTGACATGACAAGCGCTCGGAGTAATAACATCATTTTGTCGGCCAGTTACTCGAAAACTATTAGACTTATCGATTTTCTGTTACAACCATCATCAATACCACTAAATTCTAAGTATGATCAATACCAAAATGTAAGCCTTTTGTAGCGTTTTGGGGGATAAAAGGCGAGGGAAATGTTTTTTTTTTTTCCCTCGCGTTTATCAGTGACATTCGCTCGGAGTAATAACCTCACTTTGTCGGCCAATTACTCGAAAACTATTACACTTATCGATTTTCTGTTACAACCATCATCAATACCACTAAATTCTACGTATAATCAATACCCGAATGTAAGCCTTTGGTAGCGTTTTGGGGGGTAAAAGGCGAGGTTTTTTTTCTTTTTCCTCGCGTTTGTTATCAGTGACAAGCGCTCGGAGTACTAACCTCACTTTGTCGGCCAATTACTCGAAAACTGTTTGACTTATCGATTTTCTGTAACAACCATGATCTATACCACTAAATTCTACGTATGATCAATACCAAAATGTAAGCATTATGTTACGTTTTGTGCGAGAAAAGACGGTGGAAATGAGTGTCTCTTCCCGGCTGTTACCATTGAGAAAGGCTCGTAGTAATACTCTCATTTTCTCTGCCAATTACTCGGAAACTATTGGACGTATCGATTTCACGTTTGAACCATGATGAAGAGCAGGAAATTCTATATATGTACAATACATAAATATGTAATATTTCTCATAAGAATTCGTGGTTACGTAGACGGGAACATTGCGTACGCCATGCGCGCATCACGAAAGTCAATCACGCACGGAGTGCCTTTTACTTTTTTTCGATTTACTCGAGAAATATGAGGCGTATGGGGTTTTCCCGTCACAGTGGGAAAGCTGGATAATGGGGGCATATTACTATGTAATAAAAACGTTAGGTCCCTGGGAAAACTTAGCTCTCAGAGGTCAGTGAAAATTTTTCGAAAATGGCTCTCAGTTTTTGACCATTTCCTCGAAAAGTATACATCGTATCTAAACCAGATTGGTTTCGTTAGAAAGCTGATGAAATTCTCTATAAAAAATTATTAGATCATTTTCCTGTAGGATGGAAAACATTCAAACGGCGATGTTGGGAAGTCAAAAATGTTTACTCGACATGCCTTCCAGGGCTCATAACTTTCTGTGCTGCTGTTTTTCCTGTGTTTTGGTCATGTTTATCAGATAGAACAAACATCCATGCATACCTGGACATAGGTTTCATGGGAATACATTGATTTTTGGGGGGCGAAAATAAGGCAAGAATGTGTTTCATTCGCTCAAATTTGCTCAAATTTGCCGCGCGCGCGCGCTCACCGGCCGGGCGGCTTCGTAGTCGAAATTCCGGGATCAGAAAAACTTATTGAAACTTATCGTGCGCGAAAGGGTTTATGAATATTACAAACAATAGTGGTCCCAGCACAGGTCACTGCAGAACACTACTCACTACTTCACTCCAGGCAGAAGCCACACCATTAACCATCACCCTCTGTTGTCGGTCACTCAAAAATGCCTTTATCTAACCGAGTATATCTCCTGTAATATTATATCCTTTGTTTTTTTTCCAATAGTCGCTGATCAGAAGCGTTCATAAAGTCACAGTATGCAATGTCTATGGCCCCACTTTCATGCAGTATTCTTGTCCATTCGTCAGTAACTTTTATTAATTGTATTACTGTTGGTCTTTTGACAGTGTTTCGAGAGAGACTATGGGGAAGATCATGAGACATTATGGAATACCAGAGGAGTTTGTGAGGGTCATTATGAACATGCATGAGGACACATTTTGTAAAGTGATGGTTGATGGTTGTCTGAGTGATTCGTTTGAAGTCAAGTCCGGAGTAATTCAAGGTGGTGTTCTATCGCCTTTACTATTTATATTGGTCATTGATTACATTATGAAACGCGTTGGAACAGAAACCGGTGCAGGTATACTTTGGGGAGAGAACAGGAAACTTTTGGATTTAGATTATGCAGATGATATAGTTTTGATTTGTGATGGGCCAGAAGAGATGCAGAGAGTGTTGGACTGTTTGGTGAGTGAAGGTCGCAAGGTGGGTTTGGTTATTAATTGTGGAAAAACTGAAATAATCAATATGAATATGGAAAATGCGCAGGAATGTGTAATTGGAGGTATGGTTGTAAAGCAAGTTGATAGGTTTAAATATTTAGGTACTTATTTAGCCAAGGATGGTTCTTTGAACTTTGAATTCGAGCAAAGGTTAAAGAAGGCTAATCAGGCAATGGGAATGCTTAAAAATATTTGGAATAATAACAATTTCTCTGTGCATACAAAAATCAAACTTTATAAGGTAATGGTTAGGAGTATCTTAATTTATGGACACGAGTCTTGGTACAGCACAGTGACTATGGAAAATAAATTCTTGGTGCACTTAGAAGAATATTAGGAGTTAAGTGGTGGGAAAGGATACCAAATAGTAGAATTAGAGAAATAACGGGAGTGCAGCCGATCGATGAATATGTTAGATTCTCACGATGGAAGTGGCTAGGACATGTGTATAGGAGACAGGGAATAGTACGAGGTACACCAGGGTGGGTGGCACTTGGTAGGAGAGGTAGAGGAATGCCAAAAGAGACGTGGGTGAGGACAATGAGACGGGAAGCTGGAGATGAGTGTTCGGGAGATCTTGAGGAGTTAGCACAAGATAGGATGTGGTGGTGAGTTCATCGAGGCCCTATGCATCCACGAGGGTGCCACAGGAAATGATTGATTGATTGATTGACTGTTGGTCTTCCATTTATAAACTCTTATTGTTTTTCACTAAATTGCTTGTTTCCTTCTATATGCTTCATAATTTTTCCTCGTACCAAGGACTCCAATTTTTTGCAGATGACACTTGTCAGGCTAACTGTTCTATAATTCCCTGGGTCGCTCCTGTCCCCTTTCCTATATATAGCCGTAATATTCTCTCCCTTCCAATCTTGAGGGATTTGATGACTCCTCACTGAATGATCAAATATAATTTTTAGTGGGTCCAATATGGTTTCCACTACCTCTTTAACAACTCGAGGATGTATTCCATCAGGCCCTAGTGATTTATTTCGCTTTAACTTATTAAATTCTTTCATTATATTCTCCCTTGTACTCTCCATAGTTTCCAGTCCTGGAAATTGTTTTCTTGTTATTGTAGTGATATCCCCTGCATCTCTCGTGAAGATACTGCTAAAGTATTTGGCCAAAATATCTACCATTTCATTGTGGTCGCTAGTTTTATCCTTCTTCTCCTCATTAGTATATAGGTCAATTATGTTTGATTTATGTTTTGTCTTGGACTGGACATACTTCCAAAATACTTTTGGGTTTTCCTTAACCCCTACACCGGGGGGTTGTTTTTGCGCTGCTTGCGCGACCTACGAGGATATTCGCGCTCCGAATGACTTTTTAAAAATATTTGCCAAAAATCAGTTATTAGTCCTAGAGTATCAAAATTACATATGTATATGGCACATACCTTTAGCTTTGCCCTGGGATGTTTGTTGAGCCTTCGTCGTCTACCGTAGGACTTGTGGAGTCTTCTTTAGTTGGATAAAGAAGTCTCCATTTTACACTTCCCGATACCCTGTAATATGGTTACCACTGCCTGATATTATAACTACAAACACTATTCTATGAATTTCAAGTAGTTTGGAATCCATATTAAAAAAAAAAAAAAAACACTGTGAAAGCAATGTAAATTACGAGCACATACGAGCTTTCCTCCCGTGCTGGTTCCCCGATGGTATTCTGAGGCAGAGCTATTATTTATTATTTATAAACACACTCACACTTTATATTCCTAGTTCTTTATTACACTTATTTATATATACACAATATTTATCTATAAGTTTCTTTCAGTACTAGTAGTTTATTTTCACTCCAGGCATTCACTTTCTCGTCCTGTATACTAACATAGAGAGTGAATCTGTCACTTTCACTTTCATTGCTCCCAGTATTCATACATGCTAGAGTGAGACTTTCACTTTAATTACTCCTAGTATATATACTCGTATTCTTATATTACTATTTATTTACATTTCTATTTACATTCTCTATTTTATTTACATTATTTACATTTCTATTTTATTTACACTATTTTATGCACTGTCACTTGCAGTAACTTATAAAACTATTTTCCACTGTTCACTTATATTTACATTCATTGCTTTCACTTGCTGTTTTCACATTATTGACACATTATTTACATTTCCACTTGCACTGTTTTAGAGTCACCAGAAAGATCGTAGTCACTGTCCATCATTATCATTCATAAATTAGCCAGTTCACTTTCCACACCAGTCACTTAGCTCTTTACCCCTTTCCACATGAGATTTAGTAGGGGTAGATGTAACAGGGCCCTTTGCATGGGGCTAAAAAGCAGCGGAACTGGACAGGCTCGAATCCGACGTGGTTTCACCTTGAAAGACGACAATAAACTGAATGCTGTTGCCTAGGGGCAGTGAAGGGCTGCCAATGTCAGTGTGGTGACAGCTGCTAATATATACGCTATGAAATAATTGGCAGGAAATCTAGACAATACATAATAAATTAGGTAGTTCCGGGTGAATGTATATATCACTTAGGCTTCTCCCTTCCTTTCTTATGTATATTTTTATTACGAGAATAGATTATACGGCATAATTCCAGGGGAAATAAACAGGGAAAATTAGCAAACGAGTGCATGTGAGGTGTTGCCATGTGATAATTAGCCCATTCCAGATGTATGGTGGTATCAATTACCTTTTCTCTTTCTTTTATATACCATTTTGTATAAGAATAGGGCAAAGGACACATTTCAATGGATAAAATGAGTGGAAAAATCCGTCCAGCATTTGTGTAGTGCACCGCAGCTGGTCAGGTGGGAGGAGAGGGTAATGGAGGGGAGGGGAGTCAAGGTCAGGAGAAAAATGGCTAAATTGTCAACAGTGGATGGGACTACAGGTGACATTAGCAGAACTGAGTATAACTGGACACTGGTAGTACTGATAGATGTTACAAGCCACCACTTGAAAGCCCGTGCGAATTCAAAATAACACAGAATCACAAAAGTGACGCCACGAGGTATGATCCCTTGCTCCCGAGCATCACAAAAGTGATGCCCCGCGCTTAAGGGGTTAACGTTCCTTGCAATGTTTCTTTATTCATCTCCCTTCTAATTTCCTTCCTCACCTGATTATTCGTTCTCTTATACTCCAGTAGCACTTCATCACATTCTCAATCCACATCTCTATTGTCCTTTCTCATTTTCTGAAGCCTTTCCCATAACCTAATATTTCTTTTTGTCTCTTTGCATAGTTTTCCACTCATGGGTAAGTCATTGTTTGTTCGCTTCCTATGGCCAACTGTACCTTTAAATTCTCTGCATGGTATGCATTCACTGACTGCCTCTTGAAACTTGTATAGAAAACTTTTCCACATCTCATCCATGTTGTATGTATCTAAATATTCTGTCCAATTTTTATTCAGCTCTCTGTTCAGTTCTTCATAATTTCTTTTCTCATAAAGATATCTAGCTTTCTTACATTCTCCTTCATACTGTTTTACTATCTATCTATCTATATACATAGGCTGCTTCCCCCAAGGAAAGGGAGGTAGCCCAGACAGAATGACACACTCCCATTTTACCCATCCACTCAAACACATTCATTCGCATTTTAGCCCCAAAAGATAGAAGGACAGATCCTCACTGCACCACACTGCATGAGGTCAATTACGCAGTGCAATTAGTGACATCCGCAGCAGAGCCTAACAGCAGAGCTGGTTTCCCCCTGCCACATCATAATAGACCCATCCCCATGCTTGCACATGACCTGATCAGCTGATCAGACAAATGCGGAAGAATATCCCCTCAGGGCTGCATCATCATTTATTCATTCACAATTTCTCTCCATTCATTTCTATCATGCACAACCACTCTACCTCGCTCAATGGACGTCTACCTCTCGCATCCAACGCTTTCTTCACACTGTCCATCCATCCTATTCATGGTCTTTCTCTCAGCCTTACACTTCTCACATCAGATCTACTTATCTTTTTCACGAATCGCTCATTATCCATTCTCTCTATATGCCCAAACCATTGCAACACCCTCCGCTCAACTCGTTCAGCCATCTCCCGAACAACTCAAGTTCTCAT
The DNA here is from genome assembly GCF_032717465.1 of Coenobita brevimanus. Taxonomy (NCBI): domain Eukaryota; kingdom Metazoa; phylum Arthropoda; class Malacostraca; order Decapoda; family Coenobitidae; genus Coenobita; species Coenobita brevimanus. Next base: position 11,273,262 of record NC_137013.1, read on the forward strand.
TCGCACTTCATCATTTCTCACTCGATCCATATATGCCACTCCACACATACTCCTCAGACACCTCATCTCCATTACATTCAAACTTTACCTCTCTGCTGCACCCATATTCCATGTTTCAGCCCCATATAACGCAGTTGGTACCACAACACCCTCATACAGCCTTCTCTTTACATCCACTCTAAGCGAACGACATCTAATTACTATTTTCATTCCTCCCAGCACCTTTCCTACTTCATGCATTCTAAATTTCACTTCGGCATCTATTCTTCCATCCACAGCAACATGTGACCCTAAATACATAAAACACTCTACCTCCTCAAACAACTCACCATTCAAAACTATATTCATCCTCCTACCATCTACCAACCTCTTCCACTTCATCACTTTACTCTTATTCTCATTTACTTTCAATTTCCTCCTTTCACACACCCTTCCAAACTCCTCTCCCAACTGTCTCAATCTCCTCTGAATCAGCCATCAATGAAGTATCATCCGCAAACAGCAGTTGCTTCAGATTCCACTCTCTACCATCATCATTCACCAGACTCAGACCTCCACCTAGCACTCTTGCATTCACCTCCCTTACAACACCATCCATATAAATATTAAACATCCAAGACGACATCACACATCTCTGCCGCAACCCCACTCTCATGGGAAACCAATCACTCACAATATTTCCTACTCTTACACATGCTCTACTATTTACATAAAAACTTTTCACTCCTTTTAGTAACCTACCATCAAGTCCATAAAATCTTAAAACAGTCCACAAAACCTTCCTATGACTTCTATCATACACTTTCTCTAAATCCATGAACGTTCAAAACACATCCTTACCATTCGCTAAATACTTCTCACACACCAGTCTCACAGCAAACACCTGATCCACGCATCCCCTCCCTCTCCTAAAGCCACACTTCTCATCACCAATCACTCCCTCTATACCCTCTCTAACTCTCTTAATTAACACTCTACTGTACAACTTACCTACAACACTCAACAGACTTATACCCCTAAAGCTAGTTCATTTATACTTATCACCATTACCTTTATACAAGTTGCCTAGTCAATTTGCACCATACCTTTCACAAAGCACACATTCAGCAATTTTACTAACCATTGAACAAAAGTCGCTCCACCACCTTTCAGGCATTCCACAGCACACCCATCCATACCTGCAGCTTTCCCTGTTTTCATCTCCTTTACTCCCTCCTGCAATTCCTCCTTCGTGATCAAAGAATCATTCAACTCTCCCAACACACTTATTCCCTGCACCCTTCCATCCACCACTATCTCAGCCTCCCTTTCCTCCTCTGTGTTTACCAATGTTTCAAAATACTCTGCCCATCTCTTCCTTACTGCATTCATCTCAAGTAACCCCTTAACCGCAGGGATGTTGGAAGAGCACCATGCCCGTCCCGCGGCGATAATATTGCACCTACTGACTTTTTAAAAATATTTGACAAAAATCAGTTATTAGTTCTAGAATCTTATAATTAAATATTCACATGGCACATACCTTCAGCTTCTCCTGGGATGTTTGTTGAGCCTTCGTCGACTACCGTAGGACTTGAAGAGACTTCTAAAATTGGGTAACAAAGTCTCCACTTTACACTACCCGATACCCCGTAATATGGTTACCACTGTGTGATATTATCACTACAAACACTGTTCTATTAATTTCGAATGGTTTGGAATCCACATTAAAAAAAAAAACTGTGAAAGCAATGTAAGTTACGAGCGTGTTCGAACTTTCCACCCGAGCTCGTTCCCTGCTGGTATTCTGAGGTGGAGCTGTCAGTTATTTTTCATGAACACACTCACTCCCTTCCCAAATACCTTCTCATGCTGCACTAAGGGTTCCTTTCCCTTGGAGCCAGGACTTACCTGGGACACAGAAGCACTCGTACTAGGGGTTTCTGTCACTGTTTCCTCCACTGCCTCATCCCACAAGTCACCAGAAAGATCGTAGTCACTGTCCATTATAATCATTGATAAATTAGCCAGTTCACGTTGCAGGACAGAGTCACTTAGCCCTTTATCCCTTCCCACACTAGGTTTAGTAGGGGTAGAGGTCACAGGGCCCTTTGCACTGGGCTCAGAAGCGGCAGAAGTGGACGGGCACAAATCAGACATGGTTTCATCTTGAAAGGCAACAGTAAACTGAATGATGTGGCGCATATGGGCAGGGAAGGGTTGACAATGTCAATGTGGTGACAGCTGCTAATTTATATGCTATGAAATGATTGGCAGGAAATACATAATAAATTAGGTAGTTCCAGGTGAATGTATATATCACTTAGGCTTCTTCCCTCCTTTCTTATATATATTTTTATTATAAGAATAGGTCATACGGCATATTTCAAGGGGAAATATACAGGGAAAATTAGCGAACGAGTGCATGTGGGATGTTGCCAGGTATTAATTAGCTCATTCCAGATGTATGGTAGTATCAATTACCTTTTCTCTTTCTTTTATATATTATTATGTATAAGAATAGGGCATAGGGCACATTTCAATGGATAAAATGAGTGGAAAAATCTGTCCAGGATTTGCATAGCAAGGCACGGCGGTGAAGGTGGGAGGAGAGAGTAATGGAGGGGAGGTAAGGAGGGGAGTCAATGACAGGGGAGAAATGACTTAAATTGTCAACAATGGATGGGAGTACAGTTCACATTAGCAGCACTGACTATAGCTGGACACTGGTAATACTGATAGATGATATAAGCCACCACCTGAAACCCCTGGTGAATTCTAAGGAACACGGAATAAAAAAAGTGACGCCCCGTGGCATGATCCCTTGCGCCCGAGTGTCAAACAAGTGACGCCCCGCAGTTAAAGGGTTATCATCCTTTTGTCCTCTGCTTTTACTCGCTCTTCCTTCCCAGACTCTCCCTTTCGCACCCTTTTCACCTCCTTCCAAAACATTTTCTTATTCTGTTGAAAATTCCCAATCCACCGCCTTCCCTGGTAATGATGGGAGATCTGAATGCTAGAGTGGGAAATGTAGCAGTTGAAGGTGTAGTTGGTATGCATGGTGTGCCTGGAAGAAATGAAAATGGGGAACGAATGATAGGGATGTGCACTGAGTGAGAGATGGTGATTGGAAATACCTTGTTTGAGAAGAAAGATATTTATACATGGATGAGACAGGAGGGTGGAAGGGTTGTTGATAGAACATTGATGGACTATGTGGTTGTATCCAGGAATGTAACACTGGTTTACAAAAAGTTTGAGGCATGCATGAAATTATGTGTTCTAACCTAATTTTGGGGTGCTGATTTCAGATTCGAAATCCATTTTCACTCACCACCTCTAATTTTTTAGATATACATGTACTGGATGCATGTACGTACATGTATACATGATATTTGCTCCAAAACTCTGCAGATACTCATCAACATCAATCCAGAAAGACTCCCACCCTTCTTCATCCCTTTAATTACCAGGCCCATATGCATTCACAAACACCCACAACTCATGTTCAAATTTCGCTTTCACCCACATCAGTCTCGAAGACACTTCCTTCCATTCAGTCACACACTGCTGTACTTCCGGACTCACTATCAAAGCCACACCATCTCTTGCCCTTACTCTATCAACACCTAACAATCTTCCATTCACACTTCCAAACTCAGACTCAACCTTCCCTTTCATCTTCGTTTCACTCAAAGCCAACCCATCCAACTTTATTCTCACAAACATTCTCCCAGTCTCTTCCCTTTTAGCCTCATTGTACTATATCCACGCACATTCATAGACCCAATCTTCAGCGTACGGGGATAATTCAAGTCCCCATCCCTTTCTCTGGCCCATCTCTTTTTAGGAACTAAAAAACAAAGGCGAGGGTCCCTAGTTCCCTCACCCCACCCCTTTTAATCGCCTTTTACGACCTGCAGGGAATACGGTGGCAGTATTCTTCCTAACACATCCTGGCCACAGTAGTAGTACCACCCCTTAGTGCTGCCAGATTGTGTTCCACCTGCCACAGGGGAGGGGGACACAATCTTAATCAGAATACGTCCGTGATTATTCCTTCCCAATGGACTTGTTATTTTTATATTATCCACCAAACACTCATCATCAGTAAATATTGGATCTAAAATACTTCCTCGTACATTACCTCTAAATCTTGTTATATCCTGAATAAGCTGTGTAAAGTAGCAGTCCCTTACTTTTTCAACTAGTTCATGATAAAAGGTTTCAATTAACTTATACAGCAGAATTCTCCTAATTCATTCCTAGCAGATTAAAATATCCTATCAAAACTTTGTTTCTTGCATCTTTATAGTTGCTGATTTCATGCATAAGCTCCAGAAGATTACCATTGTTCACTGTGTCACTATTTGGGCTTCTATATATTGATACAATAAGCATATCACCATTGTTGCTTATTTTAACAGCATTATATTCACAAAAACTTTTCTCAAACACAACAGAGGCGTAAAAGATTCCTTGTTGTACTTTGAAAAGCAGCTCTCTTCCTTCATCACTCCGTGAAAGATTTCAATATGAAATTCTACTACTAATCTCTCAACACTAAAATTCTTAGCTTTTACCTCCTGAAAGGGAATCACATGTGGAGAAGAATCCAAATCCATAATCCTCGTTTTTAGTTCATTTCGCGTATCTACGGAAAGTATATCTACATTACTAAACATAACTGTGATATTATTACATCTAGTGACATTATTACTTCCATTTCTTACTGATTGTTGACTCCTCCTTTGCTCTCCCGATCCTGAGATGCCTCGCCCGATACCCTCCTCCTCACCTTCAAGATGTAGCTGTTCCATGGATCTCTTCGAACTACATAAAAATTTCCCGAATTCCTTTCCACCTCATTCTTATCCCTTACTTCCTTTCTTAGATTTGCATCAATCGTTGATCTTTCGTCATGTCACGAGTAATGCTCACTTTCTGATACACTGAATTCTTGGCAGTTTTCAACTTATATTCCCTTGAAGTATTCTATTTTTTAGGCCTCTCAGAACAGTCACAAGCATGGGCCTAGGCTTTTTCTCTTCTCCCATTACATTGGGTTCAACGTATCACCCAATCCTCCTTATTTCAATGATGTCACTCTCAATACATGACAAATTCATTTCCTCACATATTTCAATAAATACCATCTTATCATGCTCAATTTTCTCGCTTCTTATTTGTAAGTTCATACCTTCCTTCACATGCTCTGGTACATTGAACAATACTAAATTATTCACTCATTCCATCTTATTCTGAACCACCTGATTACATATTTTCCGGCTTCCAGGGGTTGTGCTTGATGAACACTTAATTTCTTTGCTTCCTCCTGTGCCATATCTCTACAGGTGCGAGACAAAACATTCTTAACACCTGCGAGTTCACATTTAATACCTTCTTTCACTTCATGACTCATTTCTTCCTTAACTTCATTAAGTATTTTTCCTTTGATGGATTCCACCTGGTTAGCAACTTCTTGGCGAATACTGACACTGATATTAACCATCCGAGGATATTGAAAGAAGCAGCACAGGTTTTGACATTACCACTTACTATACTGTTTAATTATCCTCTGGGTACTGGACAAATACCAGAGGATTGGAAAAATGCCCATATTACAGCTGTACATAAAAAAGGTCTATCTATAGCCCGACGCCCTAATCCCGCAAAGGGTGGCCGCAGACAAAACGCCTCCAAGTCACTCTGTCACCCACCATTTGACTCCCCTCCCCCCAACTCACCCCCCCCTCCCTCATATACCTCTCAACTCCATCCCTCCACCTCATCCTCGGTCTACCCCTCCCTCTCCCTCCCTCCACCTCACCTACATACACCCTCTTAGTCAGTCTTTCATTCTCCATCCTCTCCACATGTCCAAACCACCTCAGTGTATTTCTCCTAATCTTTTCAACCACATCCACATCTACCCCACAACGTTCCTTCACTTCTTCATTCGTCAACCTGTCCCTCCATGTCACTCCACATGCTCCTCTCAAGTAACTCATTTCCACTGCTCTCACTCTTGACTTGTTCCCCTCTTGCAAGGTCCACGCCTCGCTTCCATACGTCAGGGTAGGGATCACAATACCATCATGCAGTGACTTCTTAACCTCCATACTCACCTCCCTATTTCTCATCACTGCTTTCAGTGTGCCAACAACCTTCCTTCCCTGCTGTACCCTTTCACGTACAAAAAAGGTGATCCCGATAATTATAGACCAGTGAGCTTGACTAGCGTTGTTTGTAAAATCCTGAAAGCCATCATTTGGGAGGATATAACTGAACATATGAAAGCCAATATCCTATTCAGTACCAAGCAGTATGGATTTATATCTGGGCGTTCTACTGTTCTACAACTGATAAAAGTAATAGATGATGGACAGAGGCATTAGACCAGAACAAGGCTATTGATGTGGTATACTGCGATTTTTTCAAGACTTCTGATCGGTTTTCACATAGGAGATTAATGAACAAGTTAACTAGCTATGGCACTGAAGGACAATTAAGGACGTGGATTGGAAATTTCTTAACAGGGAGGAAGCAGAGGGTAACAGTTAATGGAGAAGAGTCATCTTGGATGGGAGTTAAAAGTGGCATTCCCCAAGGATCAGTACTGGGTCCTCTGCTTTTTGTTCTATATATTAATGATTTCCCAGAATGTACAACCCACGGCAGTAACATATACCTGTATGATGATGGTGACAAAACATTCAGAATCATTGACAACATAGAGGATTGCCAAAACTTGCAGAAGGACCTAACTAATATGCATCAATGGACTGAGAAATGGCTACTAAGCTTCCATCCAGATAAGTGCAAGTCAATGCGAATTGGTAACATGAATGATGAGGATTACACACACAGGACTGATAATGAGCTATGGAGAACTACAGTGGAGAAAGATATAGTAGTAATTTATAATAAGCTGAAACTTTCAGACCGTATAATAGAGAAAATCAACAAGGCTAATAAGATTATGGGTCTTCTACGACAATCCTTTTCAGCTTTGGATCCCGTAAACTTTAGAAATTTATATGTGACACTGGTAAGACCACATCTAGAGTACGCGAATCAGTTTTGGAAGCCATATCTTACGAAAGACAGAATCGATAGAAAGGGTACAGAGATGAGCAACACGGTTAATACCAGGATTTAAGGATCTACCTTATGAGGAAAGATTAAGGAAACTGGAATTGCCAATTTTGGCTTACAGAAGAGCAACAGGTGATTTAATTGAGGCTTTTAGGATCATGAAGAGTATATATGATGAAGAATGTAGTGAAGGTCTGTTTACCATGAGAAGCGATAGAACAACTACAAGAGGACATGAGTGGAGGGTGGACAAGAGGAGAGGTAGGACAAACCTCGAGATGAGTTCCTCTGCGAGTAACAAATAATTAGAATAATTTACCATTGTGGGACATCAGTGCTACATCAGTAAACCAATCTGAAAGAAGGCTCGACAAGTTCTGGCAGCGTCAAGAATTTATATACAATTATAAGGCACGTATAACCACCTCACACATCCACCATGATTTAGAGGCTCTTGAGCTGGAGCAATAGGTTCAGTAGAGCTTTCTTTCAGAAATCTACTGTGAGTTACTGAGAGTGAGTAGCTATATCTTTTATGAACTCATGACTTTAAATTGCAGAACTGTATCATGACATCATCAGCTTTCAGGTCTTCATACAGAGTGTAAAATGCTCTGTGCAGGAGTCGACTACTGTTTAAGGGATGGATCCAGAATTTTCAATGTTTCTTTTTTTTCATGACCTTGTTCATTAAATAAACACACACAGCTCTCTTCCTCACGTCCTCCATCATGAAGAGACACTAGTAGACCTACTCGCAGCGGCTAAAACCACCCGTGTGAAGGGCTGACCAAAGTCGCACATCCAAGCGAGCAGGTAATACTGCAGCGGCAGAAACCGTTCGTGTGAAAGCAGCCTATGTCCTTGGTAGTACTGCAGTGTTTTGGTACGTGCGTTTTGAGTATCGGGTGCACCAGAACCGAAGCCTACCATTTCGGTTTAGGATAACCATATAAAAGTTTTGGTTCATAACGTGGTAAAAACAATAACGGACGATGAGAAAAAAAAAAGTATAGTATGAATGTTGATAATTTTCCTGTCAAGACTGGAGATGCAGTTACTACCAATGTATAGTCGTGATGTCCGTACGAATTTCAAAGCTTCAAATGCCATCCTTTTACACCAGTGGGAGTCGACATGTAACAAGAAAACATCAAGGCAGGTTCATACAGGCTCAGTCTGTTCGTTGGGTATGTCGACTGTATTAAACAGAGTTAGCTAATTATGGAAATAAGTATGTTTCGTATCAAAAGCATTTTTAATGCAACTTCCATGATTATGTTGCTTAAACGTCATGTGAAGTGTAAGCTTAATAATAAACTAGCATTCATTAAGTCTGTATCCTCGATGTCACCCTTATTATTTTTTTAATCAGTAAAACACATTCACTAAATGCACGATGTGATGATTTTTTTTAAATTTTCCGAATGACATCACTGCCATATGAACAGAAAATCCTACACGTCATCAATTGCCAATTCATATGTTCGTTAATTCTAGGAATGTATGTGGCATGTTGCCTTAGTTGTTGCACACTGCCAAACTCTTCATTTATTCAAATACTGCAGGTACACAGGATGGAGGGATTCACTTTCCCAGACCCGGCTAATCTGCATCTATCGCTAGGTGCCGCACGTGGTAATGGTCGTGAAGAACAGGGAGAGTATGCAGCACGTTTTCCTATGCGAATTCATCCACATCGCACAACTTTTCCTGCCACTGACGGGGTGCGCGGTAGCTCAGTGGTAGGGTGTCGGGCCCATAATTCTGAGGTTGCGAGTTCTTGCCCCGCCCGGTGGCTGCTGTGCTGGGAGGGGTAGAGCTCTCCTGTGACCCTTGCAGGGCTATATGATCTGATGAGGTCTAGCTCGGGGATTAATCCTGCCATTGACAGAGGGGGCAAAAGAGACCATGGCTTATTCATACAGAGAAAGAGAAGTAGATGTTTTGGAGGCAGTTGCAGCTTATCCTATAACTAGTGTTCCTGTAACTGCAAATGAATCAGAGCTTAGTCACTCGCCAGTCTGGAGAGGATAACAAAAAAAAAGTCACTCTATCAGTATAATTTTTGGAGGGTATAGCGTTTTCAGCAGTTACTTCAACAAACAAAGAACGAGGCTATGAGCCACCAAATGTCTGACTAGGCTCATATCTCTGACTTGGGTAAAAGTAATCTTGTTTTCAATGCTTCAAAAACTCAGTTTTTACGTCTATCAACCCCTCAAAATCTTCCACAGGAGAACCCACAGATATTAATAATATCCATCTCAATCCTCCAGCATCTTTAAACATACTTGGGGTTTCGTTCTCTCGGGATATATCTTGAAAAGATCATATTACATCTCTTGTAAAATCTGCTTCCAAGAGATTAGGTGTGTTAAGCCGTCTCCGTACCTTCCTTACCCCTGCACAGTTGTTGACTTTATACACTGTTTTTTTTTGCCCCTGTGTAAAGTACAACTCTCTTGTGTGACGAGGCTCCCCACATACAGCTTTTCTCAACAAGGTGGAGTCAAAGGCTCTAAGTCTCATTAATTCTTCTCCTCGTACTGATTCGCTTCAACCTTTGTCTCTTCGCCACACTATTGTATTTTTATCACCTTTCTATAGCTACTCCAATGGTCACTGCTCCTCTGAACTATCTGCTTGCACCCCCTCCACCACTACGACGAGCACGTAGCACATGTCTAGCAACAAACTCTCATCCCTTTTCTGTCTAATTCTCTAATGCAAGAGTTAACCGTTATGCCCAGTCCTTCATTTATGCAACAGGTCAACTCTGGAACTGTCTCCCTCTGTTTGTATTTCCTACTTCCTATGATCTCCAGTCTTTCAAAAGCAGTGTGTATCCAGACATCTGGAAATGAACGGATAGTGAATATGACTCTCTGTTGTAATGTTTTTTTTTTTTTTTTTTTTTTTTGGAGAGAACGGTTTGCGGGATCCATGCCTTTGGTTCCTTCATCCTAGCATAAAAAAAAAAAAAGCCTGTTCATCATCTAAGACGTCTAAAATTCTATCAGTTGTTCGTAAGTCGGGTATCTCACAATGGTGATGTTCCCGGTACTGTAATGTAAAATCCACCTTTTTACAAAGGAATTTGTGAACACTACGAGTACACGCGAAACGTTCTGATGCCATACAGATGGCTATTCCAAGAACACAGATTCATCTATTTCATGTAAAGAAGCTTGGTTTCATAAGGATTCCATTTATCTTGCCTGCTTGACACTTACCACTTAGTACTGTTATCATAAGTACATTCAGATGATAACAAATTAATTACCTTAGAATATCACAAGCTGTTTGAGTATTAATCATTTAGGATTTCATCGCACCCTCCCTGTGCGATACTCTTTTTTTTGGACTGTATAATGTTGAATCCACTTTCAGCACGACAGGCAGCTTCAACTCGCTTAATAAGTTTTTCTGGGACGAGGAAAACCCGCATGTGCAGAGGTGTATAGGATATCAACATAGAACTGCTTGCATTGCGTGGGATAGTAAACGGGATAATGGATTATTTGTAGGTTCTCGTGTACTCCATGGCTATCCTTTAAGAAATTGGTATTTAATTTCTTTAGCACAGTTTGCCAGATATACAAAATGTACCACTAGCTACACGCAGAAGAATGTGGCTAATGCACGAAGGAGTGTCTCCCATAATAGTGCAATTGTACAGTGCAGATTTATTAAGATGCTAAATAATGTGAACAGTGTATTGAGCGCGTGACTCCCATTCCATATCCAGCACCATCTCTGGATCTGAATCTAGTTGACTTCTTCATAGGAGGTCACTTGAAAACCTGTGTGTCTGAGGATCCAGTTGAGAGAAACTATTTACTTGCACGGATTCAGGAGGTCTATGACAGAATTAGCAATACACTTGAGGTATTCAAACGTGTTAGTCATTTCATTACACGTTGATGTAATCTATGTGTGAAGGTAAAAGCCAGGCACATGGAACATCTTGTGTAAGCTATGTGTCACTATAATACTTCATGTCATTGCTTTTTTTTAACTTCACTAATATAACAGTGGGAATAATAATGTTCTGTAAGAGATTCTTTACTTATACTTTTGTAATTTGACGCTGTATTTCCCTACAACTTATTTATCCAGTTACCTTTAGCTTTTTAAGGTACATAAGCTTTACAATTAGGACAGAAGTACGAAGGCTTTATATCCTCTTCATGACATATATAGGTTTCATCATTGTCCATCATCCACTGTTATTCAGAATCATGCATAAACGCCTCTTAAGGATTCATTAACAAGAGTCTAAACAGTGTGAAGACATTTTACAATTCTGACACCTCTGTAACTCACAGACGATAATTAAGGGGAGTGGGAAGGGAGGAGAGAGTGTGCAAATGATTGGCCAGATAATTTTGTCCATAATGAATCTCCATGTTATGTATATTAGTTAAATATCCTGATCTAATTAATGATATACTTCCAAATTACGATGTTTGTACCCTGAACATTTGTCCTCACAATTCTGAGCCATAATATAGATAGATAGATAGATAGATAGATAGACAGATAGATAGATATCAAGAAGTTTGGACTGTGACATTTAGGGAACCTTCTTGGAGGAGGACGCGAACACAGTTGAAGATGTTTGTGTCTCGCCTGTCTGTAAGGTGGGTGCTTGGGGAAAGGCAGGAGGGCAGGACCAACATGAGAGTGATCACAGCCAGCAGTGCCGCCCCCACAGCCACCCACACTAATGGTGACAGAGGCAGCAGGAAGCCCCACGGGTCCACCTCGGGGCGTCCACGGGTGCCCAGAATTTTATACTGCGTCATAAAGATGATAGGACTGCAGTACAAATCCTTAATTTTGTAGGATGAGATGGGATGTGGCCCACAGCTGAGATCAGCCTCCTGAAATTTAGTGATTTAATATAAAGAAAGTGTACGTAGCTGAAAATCAATCAGATATGAAAGTTGTTTAGGAAAATGGCCGGTTGTGAAAATGCAGAACAATAAAAAAGTGATAATTAGTTGGTACACTTTATGTCAAGAGTTTAAGTCAAGACTTAAAAGTAGTGATTATTGTGCATACAGAGCTGTATAAGGGTTGCCATCGTTTTATGTTATATCAGTTGATATGGAAGTCATATTAGCCTAATTCGACAAGATTTGATAAATTATATAAACAAGACAGAGATAGTTATCTTCACTGAGAACTAAGTGATTGAGAAAATAAAACAAATGTAATTGAGCCGTGGACACTGTTGACTGTTTTTCCACAGCATATCCACTAAATGAGCATTTGGTGCTGGGATTTTCAATCAAGGGGTAATTTTCTAATGCGTATCGTTTTTATCTGTCTATCTACCTGTGTATGTGACTTTGTATATATATCTATTGCTGGAAGAGTCACTTGGACCTTCCCAAAACCATAACTTCTTTTGAGCCAGTTGGCAGACATAAGTTGGGAAATTTGCAATGGGAGATTGTGAACATGTAGCATTTATGTCCTTCTACGACCGAAATGTGCCTAGGATATCGATTTTTGGTTTTCACCACCAATTGCTTGTTCATCTATTTTACATTCCCGGCAGTAAAAATGGCCTAACTCCCTTATAAATGGCTTATTTTGCCCTAAAACAATATACGTTTGCCGCTCGCAACTGTGCGGGCAATGAAAAGTCGCAAAATTTACGGCACAGCTGACGAATTCAGGGGAAATTCTTGTATTAGCCATTCTCTGTTTTCTCTGATAAAGTCTACGCAGAGAGCAAGACCAAAACAAGAGAATTTGTGGGTGAACAATTTTATTCCAATCTTTTACTACATGTGCCGGCAGTCCTAGCCCTGCCTTGGTGGCTTGCAGATGTGTGTGTGCCCCCTGCCCCAGGCATTTGTGTGGCATTCTGGGCTATCCTTCCTACTCGTTGTGCAGTGTTAATAACATTAGTACATGGCAAGGTCAGTGTTATGGGTAAGGGGAAGTGCAAACCCAAACCAAAACGGGGTGCCAGACCCCCCAGTAGTACAACACAAACTGCTGCTACACCCAGTGCTGCCCCCCCGACTGTTGCATGCCGTTGCACACATTCCCCGCCGGACACTAATGCCCCCCGCACTTCAGTCTCGGCTGTTGGTGAGCCTGCTGCATCCAACGAACCTACTACTGGAACAATTAACCCATTGAGATTTTTTACCCTTCACTGAGCGTGCCGTTGTGCAGCAATATTTCAACTTAATCGGCCACTGTACACTAAATTATTATGGTAGACTAATGAATGTGGTACCGTTTTTAAAGCTGAATAGTTACTCTTTATCGTAGTATGGTTGAAAAAAGTAAATACCATACCTAAAAGGCAAACAGGACGAGCAGAAGTTTGCTAAAAAGGAAAAATTTCACACTTTTCCATAAAGAAAATATTTGTAAAAAAAAAAAAGTAATAGAGTTACGTGAAATTTGATAGCACCATGTCAATCTACAGTAAATTCCCTTTCTATTCACATGTAGTTTATGGCAATTTATGACAGTTTTCACAGAGAAAAGAGAAAGCTCTCGTTGTCATGCTGGCAAATATCCTTGCCGGTAATACCGATATTATTCGTGGCAAAAACATATTTATCATGCAAATCTATCTGATGTACTCGTCACTGTAAAAATTATTAGTTGGAAAAGGATAACCAAGATAGAGTATGTGGAACAAGGCCAGACAGGAGATGGAAAACATGAAAAAAAAAATTGTTTAGTATGACTCGAATTTGAGTCATCTGAACCTCAACGGTTGGATTTATGATGACGCAAAATCATGACATCGGAATCTCAAAGGGTTAAATGCATCAGGCTTGACAGTGCTAGTGGTGAAGATGATGATGCTAGTGGCTCACACTTCCCAACAGGGGAGAGTGCTGAACTGGCAGTCACTCACCCCAACATCCAGGTACCAAGTGCCAACCACCCATAATGACCCTCCGTCAAATTCACACCCTTCCAGCCCTGATGACCCTGCCTCTGCCTTCACCACCAGCACCCCTCCTGTGGTCCCATACCCCCCTACCTGGCCCCGGCTCCCTCCTGTCATACCACGAGACTAATATGTGTGCCTTGCATTCCCCTCCATGTGCACACCTGCTGTCCGCAGTGCCTGGTGCCAGTGTGCATCCACTCACCTCCTCATCACTCAACACCCCGAATCTGTTTCCCTTATGTCTCCTGCACCTCCTAACATCTATGTCCACAGGAATTATCCCGATCTCAACCAGACCCTAACAACTGAGGGGCTGTTGGGCATCAAATATGTATTTCGTGATGCCCTAATTGAAGGAAGAAATTGCCAGAATACCTCATGAAACACCTGGCAACTTACTGTTCTGTTACAGTCCTACTGAACACACCTGGTGTCAAGCGAGCACGTCACCTGTGCAACTCTTTGGGTGAACCCATCAGCCATGCCATTGTTGTATGGGAGGGAGAGGGCTCCCCCCTCCCGAATACTGCTATGAGCTGCTCCTTCCCCCCTGTACCTTCTGAGAGGCCACGCCATCACAGCCCTTGTGTTATCACTGTTATTAGTCCAGCCACATCTCACGCTACTGCTTGTCTGCATAATGGTGCTGTGCAGTGGTCCCCATTCAACCACAACCTGCCGTGTCAGACGCTCAGCCACCATTCACTCTCCCAGTCCCCATGCACCTGACACCCACTCATCTGAGTTCCTGGAACTGCCCCTACCACCCACGCCACCAGCCCCCACTGACTCCATGGCTGCCCACCCTCGTCTCCTACATTCACTGCAGTTCCAGTGCCCCCAGTGTGGGCATGTGGGCATCACTGCTTGGCACCTGGATTGCCCAAGTTGTCATTCAGGCCGCCCTGCCCCTGCTCCTGTCCTCACTGCCACTCCTGCTCCTGATCATCAGCCGATACACCCTCCTGCCTCTGGCTCTACATCATGCCCCCCCTCCCCCCTCCCCATGCCCCGCAACAAGCTCCTCCTCCCTCCTCCCCTCACCCCCTGCCCCACCTATCAGACCATCAACTTCAACTACTGGAACAACACTATGAGGAACTATGCAGTCTCCTTTTGGATGTACTCTCTCACCTTAATATTTCGTCTCTGCCTACCTTCCACCTCCCACAAACCAACTCCCATGTAACTACCACCCCTGCTGTTATCCCTGTTCCTTCCTTCCCTCCCATCTCACCACCACCCAGCCTTGTCCCTCCACTTGTGTTCCAGCCTCACCCTCTCATACAAACCTCCTCTGTCTGTACTCCCTCACCCACTCCTTTCCCCCATACATCCTCGCCTCACTGCCACCCTCTCCCCCTCCCTCCCCCTACCTCCCTCTCTCCTGGCAAGCGCACATATGAGACCTCCCTCTCGCATGCCTCCCCACCCACTTTCTTCCTCCTTTCTCCCACTTCCCCAACTATCCATTCCCCAACTCTCTCATGACAATTCTCCGTCTCCATCCATGTCCTAATGGCTCCCAAACCTAGATAATATAAAATGTTATTTTGGAACACACGGAGCATCCACCACTGCCTGGCTGACGTTTCTCATTATGCTTCATCTCATCACCCTGCTGTTATCTACCTCCAGGAGGCTTTCCCTCACTCTCGTCGCCCCAGACCCCCACCCAGGCCTCAGGGATACCACTGCTATCACACCCATTCTGGCCGGGGCCTGGGTACATACATTCGTCACTCTGTTCCTAACACCCTCATTACCAAATTACCTGCCTCTTCTCACTCCTCCCTCTTTCACTTATTTCGCCTCACTGTCAACGATGCCTCTTTGTATATATGTAACGTCTATCTCAGTCCAACTGGGAGTGACCTCACCACTTTACCTACCTGCCACTCCTCACCTGTCTTTTACCTGGGCTATTTTAATGCCTCTCATCCATCATTTGGCGGTTCCCATGCTTCTCCTGCTGGTCATTGTCTCCCTGACTTTGCCAATAACCATCATCTGCATCCATTCCCCACTTCTCACCCCACTCATGTTGGGGGAGGCTATCTCGATCTCGTCCTTGGCAGCAACGTGCTACAACATGCTATCACTGTTGACGTTGTCCCTACTCTTATCTCTGACGACAATGGCATCCTTGCCACATATTCCATTCCCATACTACTCTCCCAGCACCGCCATTTCAGGAAAAAAATTAATATCCCTAATCCGCTGCAACCAACTTTCAAGGACATGCTCACCACCTGGTTTGCCATTCGTTCATCTGAACTTTACACCTCTCTAGTTACCATAATACAGACCTTCTATGATCATTATATTCTGCAAGTCAATCCTATGAAAACCTCTGCTCAGCAGAATGGGAAATGGGTAAGGGATCGCCGTCTACATGACAGCGAGGAGGAAGTGAAGTGAGCAGCGGCTGTGTACCGCACTGACCACACCGCTGACAACCTCTCCTATCTCCCGCAACCTTAAACACAGTGTTCGCCAGGAGTATTGGCATGACTTTCTCCAGCATATTGACGCACACACTCCTCAATCTAAGAGTTGTTCAGTGATGCGAGTCCCCTTCCCCTCCTCTCCACCACAGTCCTGTGGAATATGCCAACAACCTAGTTGACAAATGGTCCACCCAATCTCACCTGACATCCCTGCCTCCCCCCATCAAGGCTTGCCTCTTGGCTGCTAACGGAAACAGGCTAGCATGTATTGGAGAGGCTCGCTCCATTCCCTCTCCCCTTGATGATCACCACATCATCAGTGAGGAGTTGCAACTTGTGCTATTGCAAGGCACAGCAACTGCCCCGGGTGAAGACGGGATCACCTATGCCACACTCAGACTCATCGCTCAAGTCTTTTCTCACTGTTCAACCTTAGTTTTTCCGAAGGTAGTCTCCCTGCAAGCTGGACCTGTAGCACAATCATCCCCATCCCTAAGCCTAATTCCTCTGATTTCCGTCCCACTTCCCTGACTTCCTGCATCTGCAAACTCCTTGAGAGAATTCTTTTAGCAAGGCTCCATGCTCTTCTTCAGGACCAGCTCTTTCCCAATCTTTTTGGTTTCCTCCCAGGCGAAGCACACAGCATTGCCTTGCAGCATTACTCACTCACTTCACAACCTCCTCCTGTACAGCCTTCATTAACCTCAAAGGTGCAATCGACGTCACAAACCGTGATGTCATCCTTTACGAACTTGGCCACCTGTTCTGCTGCCTGGAAAGCTACCTGTCCCATCGTCACTCTTGGGTTCTGTTTTGTGGGGCGGTTAGTGATTATCGATCTTTCAATCTTGGCATATCTCGAGATGGGGTACTTAGCCCCTTTCTCTTCAATCATCTCCTGCATAGACTCCTTCATCTTTTAGGTCCTATCCCTGATTCCTCTCAACCTTTGTTGATATCTGCATCCACTCCCCTTCTCCTGTCACTCTTCAGAGTCTCCTAGTTAAGTTCGGCCAGGCTACATTTGCTTGTGGGTTGATTATCAACACTGCCAAAACCAAACTGTTTACATGATCCCTCACTCATAGGATTGCTTTCACAACCATAACCCACCTCGGCTGTCATCTTGAGGTAGTGCAGGATTGTACATATCTAGGAATTCCCCTCTCTTCCCTCTTTAACCCCTGCCCCAGGTCTGCCAGAGTATTTAACATGCTCCATGAACTCAATCTGTGTCCCATCACTGATCGCATTCATATGCTTGGAGTCTGCTTTGCCACACAGTGTCTGATCACATTTCCGTCTCCTGCTTCATCCTTTTCCTCCCGACTGGTTGACATTCTCTCAGATTCCACTCACCTAGATCGGATCCGGCTTACTGATGTGCTAGGCCTGGCATCCTGGCTAAAACGAATTCGTTCAGCATTCAACTGTCCTTTCCAGCTTCCTGGCCGTGATCCCTCCAGCATCCGTGCTGATATTGTCACTCCCAACCCTACTGACCCTTTCCCCTACCTGGACACGTACGACTCCTGCTGTGCACTAGACACCTTCTGCCACTGCTTCTGACCGTTTACCAATCCCCTCACAGCTCTCCATCACTGAAACCCTTAACTCCATAGCCTGCACCTACCCTTCCCCTCCTATTCACATCTACACTGACGATTCTATCCTCACTAACGGCCAGGTGGGAGCTGCTTGCATTGCCTTTACTAACTCTGCTTCCCCCATCTTCTCCACCTCCCATTGCCTTCCCAACTGGGCCAGCAGTACCCAGTATGAATTATTTGCTATACTCTCTGTGCTTTACTTCCTTCTCTCTCATCACCTACCAGGTCTAATCATCAGGGATTCCCAAGCTGCCCTTGCCTTACTTCGAACCCCCTCCCCCGACGCTCCTCCCCTCTCTCAGCCTCTCTCTGCTCTCGTCTCCATCAGGCTCGTGCTCTTAGTCTCAGGGTTTCTTTTATTTGGATCCCAGCCCATGCTGGTCATATCTGCCATGACCAGGCAGATCGCCTGGCCCGAACAGCCTGTAACCTACCCCTGGCTGTCATCCGCCTCCCTGTGTCCACAACAATTATCTGGAGAATCCTTCTCGAGGAGTACGGGGAGTACCTACCCCTGCGTACCGATGCTGAACGTCGCACTAGTGTCACCATCCAGCACTATGACACCTACAGTGGCGTAAGACACACCTATGGCAAGCAGCCCACCCACACTCGCCGCTGTGATGTGGCTGACACCCGCATTCACCTGGGGTATCTCTCCCCAGAGGAAATCACAGGATGACCGACCACCAACAGGCTATGTAAGCTCTGTCACAATGCCATGGAGGAAGCATTATCCCATCATATTATTAAATGAACAGTTATTGCCCCCTTCAGACCCCCTGGACTCTTGTTTTATGCTTTGTGTGCACCTACTTCATCACACATCTTCATATACTCAAAGACATTCTCACCCTTCACCCCGACTTCCTTTCATTGTAATGCCCTGGAACTAGGACAGTGATCGGACATTTTGGCGCGCGTGCGTGCGTGCGTGCATGTGTGTGTGTGTGTGTGTGTGTGTGTGTGTGTGTGTGTGTGTGTGTGTGTGTGTGTGTGTGTGTGTGTGTGTGTGTGTGTGTGTGTGTTGTCCACGCACACGCGCACATACGCACACATCAGGTGCATGTGCATGTATTATCCTAATACTGGGATTTTGAATCAAGAGGTAATTTTACAATGCAAATCGTGGTTTTTCTATCTACCTACCTGTGTATAGGACTATATATATATATATATATATATATATATATATATATATATATAAATATATATATATATATATATATATATATATATATATATATATATAATATATATATATATATATATATATATATATATATATATATATATATATATATATATTGTTACGGAACAGAGAAAGATAATGTACACTTTAAGTGAGAATACTAAAAATCACTACTGTCCCGTAAAGTTCCAAGTTCAAAACAAAAGAGTTTGGTAAAATTACAAGTTAAAGTTTAATGCTCAAACTAACAACAAAACATTCAGGACTCATGAGGATAATGTAATGGCAAAAAACAGGTTAAATATATGGTTAACTGCAATAGCCTCTATTAACACGAAATTAGCTAGAGTAAATTTACCTAAGTCAGCCCTGATAAAATGAAAATACACTGGGTAATGCTCAGTTAATCAAGATAAATTATTACAGATATAAACTATTATGAACAATGGCTAACAATAAGAACCTCACATGAATTACAAAAACCTCACCAGGCCCTACGAATCAACCTTATGCTACACAGTACAAGAAAAAAAATGCAACAACACTGATACTCAAATTACACAGCAGTGAGATGGCTGGAGACTTCCTGAGCACTCACAATAATAACTGTACAGGGGAGGACAGAGATGTGAGCAAAATGAGGAGTAGATCTAAGTGGCAATTAATGTAGAGACTGAGCTCATTATATAGGGGCTGGCAGAGCTTGATACAACTTGTAAGAAGGACGCGCAAATGAAGCCATGGGGACAAAGAGTTGAAAATCCTGCTCTGAACAACAGAAAGGACGACTTACTCTACTATATCGGTAGAAGGGGGACTGAGGCAGAACACGCTCGTGATCAAACATGCAGCATACTGTGCGTTAAAAATTACACAAAGGATGATGAAATCATAGGTTATGTAACACCTCCCCGCAAAGAAAAAAGATATTTTCAAAAGAAATTTCTTATTACTCTAAAACAATCTGTCTAAAGTCTAGATAAGCAATCTGCAATAACATTTTCTTTCCCCTTGACATGTTATATGTCTAATGAATACTCCTGAAGAAGTAGACTCCATCTTGTCAATCTCTGATTTTTATCTTTACACCTAGTAAGGAATTTCAGTGGGTTATGATCGGTATAAATGACTATGGGGTCAAAACCAGAACACAAATAAAATGAAAAATGCTATAAACCCAAAATCAAGGCCAAAAGCTCTTTCTCAATAGTTGAGTAGTTCTTTTGAGGTGGAGTGAACTTCTTACTGTAATAAGATACAGGGTGTTCAATACCCTGATCATCCTCTTGCAGCAAAACAGTCCCAGCTCCTGTATCACTTGCGTCAACAGCCATCTTAAAAGGCTTAGCAAAATTTGGAGTAGCGAGCACTGGCTGACTTAATAGGATAGCTTTAAGTTTGTTGAAAGAGGATTCACAGTTATCGGTCCAGACAAATTTAACTCCCTTTTTCAGTAGGTCTGTTAGTGGTGATACAAGAATTGAAAACTTAAGAACAAATCTCCTGTAATAACCTACCATTCCTAAAAATCTTTAGCTCTTTCCTACTTTTAGGTCTGGGAAGATCACTTATAACCTGAACCTTAGCTGCTGGTGGTGCAACATGTCCATCACCAATTACGTACCCAAGGTACTGAACTTTAGCTTGACCAAACTCATACTTTGATAAATTAGTTACAAGATTAGCCTGAAATAACGCTCAAGAAATTTACTGACATGGCATAGGTGATCTTTCCAGTTGTCACTGAAGATTAATACATCATCAATATAAAAAACACACCCTGCCAAACCCTCTGTTAGAACATTCATGAGCTTCTGAAATGTGGCTGGTGCATTCTTCATACCATATGGCATTACAGAACATGCAAAAGTCTTTCCTAGTGTTACAAAACATGAGATCTCCCTAGCACGTTCAGTCATAGGTACTTGCCAGTATCCCTTTAACAAATCAAACTTACTTATGTACCTAGCCTTTCCAATCTTGTCTATGCAATCTTCCACGTGAGCGAGAGGGTAGGTGTCTGTTTTGGTTATCTGATTAACACGTGTGTAGTCGATGCAAAGCCGCTGTGACCCACCTGGCTTAGGGACTAGAGTGACAGGAGAACTCCACTCGCTCTGACAGGGCTCAATCATCTTGTGGTCCAACAGGTAGCCAAGCTCCTTCTGGATGAGAGGAACTTTCACTGGGTTCACACGGTAAGGAGGCAGTTTAATTAGTTTTGCGTCTCCAATCTCGACATCATGCATCAACACAGTAGTTCTTCCTGGAGTGGCACGGAACACTTGCGGGTACTCCTGCAGTAATGCCGAAAACTCCTGCCTTTCCTCAGGAGGTAAATGAGAAAGCTTAGTCTGGAGATCATTCATGATATCAGGATTCTTCCCCAAACTATCATTCAGGCTCATGCTGCATGGGAGAGCTTCACTTGCAGACTCGGGTGGAACAGCTACAGTGCAGACTGGATTATTTTCGTCCCGCCCGTGGTATAACTTTAGCATGTTGATGTGACATAGTTGCTTGTTCTTTCTACGATCTGGTGTGGCGATGACATAGTAGACATCACTGAGTTTCTTCTCCACGAAATAAGGACCAATAAACTTGGCTTGAAGAGGTTGCCCATGAACTGGTAGCAGAATCAAAACCTGATCTGGCTGAAAGTGGCGTTACCTGGACTTCTTATCATACCAAGTCTTCATCTTCTCCTGAGCAACTCCTAAATTCTCTCTCGCCAGCTGTAAAGCAGTGGACAGCCGTTCTTTGAACTTCTTCACATACTCCAGCAGGTTGACGTCATCTTCCTCCGACAGCCAGCATTCCTTGGGTAGCTTAAGGGGTCCTCTTACTTCATGGCCAAACAGTAGTTCAAAAGGTGAGAAGCCCAGTGATTCATTTGGAGATTCTCTTGCGGCAAACACAACGAATGGAAGACCTTTATCCCAGTCTTTCTGATGTTCCAAACAGTATTTCTTGAGCATCGATTTGAGTGTTTGATGATCTCTCTCCAACGCTCCTTGGGTCTGGGGATGGTAAGCTGAAGACGTGATCTGGGTGATGCCCAACTCTTTCAGAGACTGCTTGAAAACATTTGACATGAAATTACTTCCCCGGTCGGACTGTACCTCCTTGGGCAGACCAAACTTTGTGAAGAACCCTAGCATTTCCTTAACCACGTTCTTTGCTGACATATTTCTAAGTGGAATGGCTTCAGGATAACGAGTAGCCATATCAATCAGGGTCAACACATAAGAAAATCCTGAAGAAGTCCTAGGAAGAGGGCCCACAATATCCACCAACACACGGGTGAGAGACGCCTCAAAAGGAGGAATGGGAACTAGAGGTGCAACCTTTTCGGTCTGATTACACTTCCCCACAACTTGACAGGTGTAACAAGACTTACAATACCAGGAAACATCCCTGAAGATACCTGGCCAGTAGAAGTGTTTCAAAATGCGTGCCACAGTCTTCCTCACTCCAAGGTGTCCTGCCAAACTGGAATCATGAGCCACTCTAATGATATCCTGCCTACAAACACGAGGGATGACAACTTGATGTACAACCTCCCATTCACAGTCGGCTGATACTGTTGGGGGTCTCCACTTCCTCATAAGTACTCCTGACTTTATATAATAACAAGTAGAAGCACCAGCTGACTCTTCCTCACTGCAAGCAGAGTTAGCTAGACCTTTCAACTCAGGGTCAGCAACCTGCAACTCAACCAACTCTTTGACGAGACAAATTATCAACACTACGGGGTACTGCCTCATCTGGTGAGTGGTCCAAATTAGCAAGAAAAGTGTCAGCTAGGATAACATCATCATCATCATTATCCTCTAAATCACCAGTAACTTTAGACTTAGCCCTAGTGACAGCACATGCAGGGAACACATCAGGGACACCACAATCCTGGGACGCAGCCACTGGCTCACTAGACAACTGAGGAGCTGGACACGCTTAACTTCCACCAATATCATTTCGAAGTAAGAAAGTTACACCTGACATTGGAAGTGTCTCAAGCAACCCAACCATAACGGAACCATTAGCAAAACCAGACTCTAAATTCACTCTGCACAGAGGGACAGAGAAGTAATTATTCCCTACACCTTGTAAGATTACAGTTTCATCAGAGGAATTAACATTAGAGCTTAGAACACTGGTCAGCATAAGGGATTGGCAAGCACCTGTATCACGATATGTTTTAACTGATTTCCTGTCATTACTGTCCAGAGGACTGACAAAACCTTCAGACAGGAAATTAGCACATGAACTCTTGAGAGTGTCACCCACGTTACTGCTCAAAAGAGGAGCTCCATCATGAGAATTTAAGTTACCCCTCAAAGCAGGTTCAGTTAACTCAGTTAAAGAATTCTGGGAACTCTGAAGAGTGGACAATAGACAAATTGACTGAATATTTAAAGACTCCTTTTTTGTTCACATCACGCTGTCTCCTGAAACATTTCTCCGTAGTATGACCAAGCTTACTACAATAAGTACATTTACTTTTCTGAAATCTAGAGGTGGAGCTGGTATTTACTTCCTCAGAAACATCATCTTTATTCTCTTTCCTGTTACCTGTACTCTGAGTAGAGGCAACGTACTTACTCTCAGCTTTCCCTTTATCTTTAGAATATCTCTTGTGAGTGAGAACATTTTCATCAGCTAAAACTGCAGCATCAGACAAATTATCTATTCTTTTCTCATCAAGATATAGGTTTACATCTTTACTAATACACCTTTTGATGTCCTCCAGCAAAATCATCTGCTTAAATTTGTCAAAATCAGAATCCACATTCTTAGAATTTAACCACTGCTCTAACAGATCTTCTTTGATTTTTGCATACTCAACATGGGATTGCTTATCTTGCTTATAAGTTGTCCTAAATTTTACTCTATAGGCTTCAGGGACAAGCTCATAGGCCTTAAGAATCAAGCTCTTAACTGCATCATAATTATCACATTGATCCTGAGGCAAAGATGCATAAGTTACTTGAGCTTAACCGGTGAGAACAGTTTGAAGGAGTACTGGCCAATACTGTTTGGGCCATTAAAACCTGTAGCTACCCTCTCAAACAACTGAAAATACTTTGTTAAATCAGATTCATTAAAAGGAGGGACAAGTTTAACATTTTTAGCCACATCAAAATCATCAGAGCTAGATGATCCAGTTCCACCTTGTTTCATGCGATACTCATGGTCTGCCTGAATCCTAGCAATTTCAACTTGTGCCTCAGCCTCCTTAGCACGAGCCTGAAACTCAGCCTCCTTAGCATGAGACTCCGCCTCCTTAGCACGAGACTCCTGCAGGGCTAGCTGTAACTTAGCTATTTCAATCTGCGTTTGCTCATTTGGAGGAGTTACATTAAACAAGCTTTCATTAATCTTGTCAACAATTTGATCTTTAGAATGATGAGAGCGAAAAGCAATTCCCAATTGTTGAGCAACAAGCTTAAGTTCATTCTTAGTTCTGTTCTCTACATCACACACTGTTTGCACATTTGACAAAAAATCTTTGGCTTCATCAAGTGTAGTAATAGTAGACATCATGAATAAATGACAGTCACAAAATATCAAGCAATATCCATATGATAATATCCTGAATATACTGATAAGAGGTTGCCAAATTTATGTTACGGAACAGAGAAAGATAATGTACACTTTAAGTGAGAATACTAAAAATCACTACTGTCCCGTAAAGTTCCAGGTTCAAAACAAAAGAGTTTGGTAAAACTACAAGTTAAAGTTTAATGCTCAAACTAACAACAAAACATTCAGGACTCATAAGGATAATGTAATGGCAAAAAACAGGTTAAATATATGGTTAACTTCAATAGCCTCTATTAACACGAAATTAGCAAGAGTAAATTTACTTAAGTCAGCCCTGATAAAATGAAAATACACTGGGTAATGCTCAGTTAATGCAAGATAAATTATTACAGATATAAACTATTATGAACAATGGCTAACAATTAGAACCTCACATGAATTACAAAAACCTCACCAGGCCTACGAATCAACCTTATGCTACACAGTACAAGAAAAAAATGCAACAACACTCATACTCAAATTACACAGCAGTTAGATGGCTGGAGACTTCCTGAGCACTCACAATAATAACTGTACAGGGGAGGACAGAGATGTGTAAAATGAGGAGTAGATCTAAGTGGCAATTAATGTAGAGACTGAGCTCATTATATAGGGGCTGGCAGAGCTTGATACAACTTGTAAGAAGGATGCGCAAATGAAGCCATGGGGACAAAGAGTTGAAAATCCTGCTCTGAACAACAGAAAGGACGACTTACTCTACTATAATGGTAGAAGGGGGACTGAGGCAGAACACGCTCGTGATCAAACATGCAGCATACTGTGCGTTAAAAATTACACAAAGGATGATGAAATCATAGGCTATGTAACAATATATGTATATATATATATATATATATATATGTATACAGTATATATATATATATATATATATATATATATATATATATATATATATATATATATATTGCCAGACGCCTCAATCCCGTTTGGGGTGACCACAAACAAATCGCCTCCAAGTCGCCCTGTCCCCCACCATTTCACTTCCCTGCTCCCAGCTCACACCCCCCTCTCTCATATACCTCTCCACCCCATCCCTCCATCTCATCCTCGGCCTCCTCCTCCCTCTTTCCCCATCCACCTCACTCACATACACTCTCTTCGTCAGTCTTTCACCCTCCATCCTCTCCACATGGCCAAACCACCTCAGTGTGTTCCTCATAACGCTTCCTATCACATCCACATCAACACCACAACGCTCCTTTATATCCTCATTCGTCAGCCTGTCTCTCCACGTGACTCCACAGGCTCCTCTTAAATAACTCATTTCCACTGCTCTCACTCTTGACTTGTGTCCTTCCAACAACGTCCAAGCTTCACTTCCGTACGTTAGAGTTGGTATCATAATACTGTCATGTAGTAATTTTTTCACTTCCATGCTCACTTCCCTGTTTATTATCACTGCTTTCAAGGAATCAGCAACCTTTCTTCCCTGCTGTACCCTTTCAAGCACTTCACCCTCCAAACCTCCATCCTTACTCACATTTTCCAATTCCTCACCATCCAGCCTCGCTGTACATTCACTGACTTCACCTCTCTCAAAGACCATCACTTTACTCTTCCCTACATTCACCTTTAGATTCCGTTTCTTACACACTCTCCCAAACTCATCCACCAAGCCTTGCAGCTCTCCTTCGTCTTCACTCAACAACACAGTATCATCTGCAAACAACAGTACGGGGAGATTCCAAACACTATCCTCTCTAACCATGGCCACTCCAACATCCACTACCCTACCTTGTACCTCTTTTATTACCCCATCCATGTACAGATTGAACAACCATGGAGACATGACAAATCCCTGTTTCAACCCAACCTTCAAAGAGAAAAATTCACTTAGTTCACCATCCACACACACTGCAGCCTTCGCACCATCGTACATACTCTTCACAGCATTCAACAACTTTCCATCTACTCCATATATTCTTAACACATTCCACAATCCTTGTCTATCCACCCTGTCATATGCTTTCTCCAAATCCATGAATGCCGGATACAACTTCTTTCCCTTCTCTAGAAACTTTTCCAATAAAGATCTGAGAATGAATATCTGATCTACACAACCTCTTCCCTTCCTAAAGCCTCCCTGTTCTTCTCCAACTAATTTCTCTGTTCTTTCTCTAACTCTGTCAATAAATATCCTACCATACACTTTTCCTATTATACTAAGAAGACAAATGCCCCTATGGTTACCACACACTTCTTTTTCCCCTTTTCCTTTGTACAAGGGAATAATTATACCTGGCTTCCAATCCTCCGGGACTCTACCTTCCTCCCAGGCCAATCTGCACATCTTCCACATCCATTCTACTACTATCTCTCCCCCATGCTTCAGCATTTCACCACACACTCCATCAATTCCTGGGCCTTTCCCCGATTTAACTTTCTTCATTGCTTCCACAACTTCTATCCTACTGATTTCTTCCTGTCTTCTCACCTCCCTCCTTCTCCCAGCCATTCCCCGGCCACTTATACTCGCATTACTTCCATCCTCTACGTTCAATACTTCTTTAAAGTGTTCTCTCCATCTGCTCACTTTTTCTCCCTTCTCCACTAGTAATCTACCATTTTTATCTTTCACTCCCCTGCTAACTTCACTTCCACCCTGTCTTACTCTTTTCACCTCTCTCCAGAACATTTTCTTACAGTCCCTCCACTTTACACTCAAATTTCTTCCAAATTCCTCATCCACTCTCTTCTTACTCTCTCTTACTAATCTTTTCACCTCTCTCTTCCTTTCTACATACAACTCTCTCTTCCGCCTTTCAACCTCTTCCACGCCCCTATTTCTCATCCATTCATTGTAAGTATATATATATATAGATAGATAGATATATAGATATATATATGATGAAGCTCCTCTTTTGAGTAGTAACGTGGGTGACACTCTCAAGAGTTCATGTGCTAATTTCCTGTCTGAAGGTTTTGTCAGTCCTCTGGACAGTAATGACAGGAAATCAGTTACAATATATCGTGATACAGGTGCTTGCCAATCCCTTATGCTGACCAGTGTTCTAAGCTCTAATGTTAATTCCTCTGATGAAACTGTAATCTTACAAGGTGTAGGGAATAATTACTTCTCTGTCCCTCTGTGCAGAGTGAATTTAGAGTCTGGTTTTGCTAATGGTTCCGTTATGGTTGGGTTGCTTGAGACACTCCCAATGTCAGGTGTAACTTTCTTACTTGGAAATGATATTGGTGGAAGTCAAGTGTGTCCAGCTCCTCAGTTGTCTAGTGAGCCAGTGGCTGTGGCCCAGGATTGTGATGTCCCTGATGTGTTCCCTGCATGTGCTGTCACTAGGGCTAAGTCTAAAGTTACTGGTGATTTAGAGGATAATGATGATGATGATGTTATCCTAGCTGACACTTTTCTTGCTAATTTGGACCACTCACCAGATGAGGCAGTACCCCGTAGTGTTGATAATTTGTCTCGTCAAGAGTTGGTTGAGTTGCAGGTTGCTGACCCTGAGTTGAAAGGTGTAGCTAACTCTGCTTGCAGTGAGGAAGAGTCAGCTGGTGCTTCTACTTGTTATTATATAAAGTCAGGAGTACTTATGAGGAAGTGGAGACCACCAACAGCATCAGCCGACTGTGAATGGGAGGTTGTACATCAAGTTGTCATCCCTCGTGTTTGTAGGCAGGATATCATTAGAGTGGCTCATGATTCCAGTTTGGCAGGACACCTTGGAGTGAGGAAGACTGTGGCACGCATTTTGAAGCACTTCTACTGGCCAGGTATCTTCAGGGATGTTTCCTGGTATTGTAAGTCTTGTCACACCTGTCAAGTTGTGGGGAAGTGTAATCAGACCGAAAAGGTTGCACCTCTAGTTCCCATTCCTCCTTTTGAGGCGCCATTCACCCGTGTGTTGGTGGATATTGTGGGCCCTCTTCCTAAGACTTCTTCAGGATTTTCTTATGTGTTGACCCTGATTGATATGGCTACTCGTTATCCTGAAGCCATTCCACTTAGAAATATCTCAGCAAAGAACGTGGTTAAGGAAATGCTAGGGTTCTTCGCAAAGTTTGGTCTGCCCAAGGAGGTACAGTCCGACCGGGGAAGTAATTTCATGTCAAATGTTTTCAAGCAGTCTCTGAAAGAGTTGGGCATCACCCAGATCACGTCTTCAGCTTACCATCCCCAGACCCAAGGAGCGTTGGAGAGATATCATCAAACACTCAAATCGATGCTCAAGAAATACTGTTTGGAACATCAGAAAGACTGGGATAAAGGTCTTCCATTCGTTGTATTTGCCGCAAGAGAATCTCCAAATGATTCACCGGGCTTTTCACCTTTTGAACTACTGTTTGGCCATGAAGTAAGAGGACCCCTTAAGCTACTCAAGGAATGCTGGCTGTCGGAGGAAGATGACGTCAACCTGCTGGAGTATGTGATGAAGTTCAAAGAATGGCTGTCCACTGCTTTACAGCTGGCGAGAGAGAATTTAGGAGCTTCACAGGAGAAGATGAAGACTTGGTATGATAAGAAGTCCAGGTTACGCCACTTTTAGCCAGATCAGGTTTTGATTCTGCTACCGGTTCATGGGCAACCTCTTCAAGCCAAGTTTAGTGGTCCTTATTTCGTGGAGAAGAAACTCAGTGATGTCAACTATGTCATCGCCACACCAGATCGTAGAAAGAACAAGCAACTTTGTCACATCAACATGCTAAAGTTATATCACAGGCTGGACGAAAATAATCCAGTCTGCACTGTAGCTGTTCCACCCGAGTCTGCAAGTGAAATTCTCCCATGCAGCATGAGCCTGAGTGATAGTTTGGGGAAGAATCCTGTGTTACGGCTATAATTATTACTCCTCCGCCTCATCCCTCGTGAACTCCCATCTTTTGACTGAAGTCAAGCACTCGTCCACCTCACGCTACCAGCGCTCCATCTGTTGACTGGATTTGATACTACTAGTTTCCCAACATGTCACCTGACTTTCCCTCCCTTTTTCTGTGTGAAGCGAGGTTGCCTGATTATCTGGTTTCCCGCGCAAGTTCAGTTCACACTCATCCTCTGCCCTGGGAATATCTTAGTGAACCACTCCTGACCTTTACCTGGAAGCCTGTGTTATAGGGAACCCATCTTCAACGCCTTCTTTTGCTGTAAACCATGAGTATCAGTTTTCTCCTTGCATTAGTTCATTAATCTTCTGATGGTGAATGGCTTTAGGTATTTATATTGTTTTTTTCTTAGGTTTAGTTAGGTTTAGGGTTGTAATTATTGTATGTTTAGTTTGTTAAATTAAATGAATAATCAACCAAATCATTATCAATCTACCCTGTAGTTTGTCTAGTTGCATAGTGTTCATGATCCTTCTCTTTTCTTATTGCTTTCCATGGGTCTTCATAGGGTAGATACAGTTAAATACTCCCCATGGATCGTAATAAATAATGGCGACCGTGACAGGACCTATTTCAGCTAGACAGACATTTACAGTAATGGTGTTTTGAGGGGTTGCTGTTGCTTGTTCCCATAGATTTTAAATTTTCCTTGATGTATTTAGCATTTTGGTATTAGTGTGAAACTTGTTTCCATTCGATTTAAAATCCTTGATGCAATAAACATTTTGGTATTTGTGTGAACTTGTCAGCACATAGGTTTATAGGTTCAGGAGTCTTCATAGAACTTATCTTTCATTTTTAACGAAATACAGGGTCGTTATAAGTTCTATCAAATGTGGGGAATATATCCGGATCGTTTATAATGCCGTATCCCACGCTCCAGTGAGGTCTACATCTGCTAGTTGCGATAGGGCAAGTGGCTAGTTTGATACACTCACTCTTCCAAGTCCCAGATTATTCAAGAATCAAAGTTGTTTTGTCTTATCCTATAATCAGGGGTAATCCGGATCATGCTAAAAGCCGTCATCCTCTGCTCTTAATCATAGACAACGACTTTCGTAAGTTAATATTTTGGTCAAGGCTCTGGAAGTTTCCAGGACTTCAAAGAGTTTTCTTCCTGTAATCTGTGTCTAAAATATAACTTGCCATAATTTTCTCATACATTTTAATCATGTTTGACCTTCAAAAATTTGTTGAAAATCCTAGCCATGAGCAATTAAAAGACTTAAAGAAAGATGAGTGGAAAAGCATTGCTACCTACTTCCAAATAGAAATTGAATCTCGTATGACAAGAGGTCTTAAAAAACACAATTATAGAGTCTTTAGTTCAAAGGGAAGTCCTGGGGACAGAGGCTATTGATGTTTTGACTCCTATGAGTTATTCCTTTCCTACTAGGGTTGATAATCCTTATTCAACTCATACTAAACAAGGACACACTGACCCAGTGGAGATGGAAAGATTAAGATTAGAATATCAGCTTAAGATAGAACAATTAGCTCAAGAAGAGAGAATGAGAACAGAACAATTAGCTCAAGAAGAGAGAGTAAAAATGAAAGAATTACAAATAAGAGAGCTTGAAGCAAATGCAAATTCAAACCTTAGGGAAAAGGAAATTGAATTGAGAGAGAAATTAACTGCGTTTAAACCACACAAGGAAGCTGCTTTATTGCCTCAGTTTGATGAGAATGATGTGGATGGATTTTTAAACACATTTGAGCACATTGCCAAGAAAAATGAGTGGCCTGAACAACACTGGATATCAGTCTTGGTCCCAAAGCTGATCGGAAAAGCTCAGAGAGTTTATAATAGTTTTGATGATAAAAATGATTATAATGGTTTAAAGACTAGTATTCTTCGTGCATATTCAATTTCTCCTGATGGATATCGACAGAAGTTCAGAAAACATGTAAAATCAATTTCTCATACTTATGTGGAGTTTGCAAATGATAAATTAAGACAGTTTAAGAAATGGCTTGAAACAACTAACACCTCAACATTTTCAGACCTGGTTAATCTCATGGTTTTGGAAGAGTGGAAGAGTAAGTTGCCATTCACCATCCTGAAGCATGTGGAGGAGCAAGGACAGAAGGATCTCGTGAAAGCAGCGGAGTTGGCTGACGCCTATGATTTATTGATGGGATCTCTAAATAACAGGAGTGGTTCCATCTCAGGTGTTAAGTACTCCTCTGGTGTAAGCTCCGGTATGGT
Source organism: Coenobita brevimanus (assembly GCF_032717465.1). Lineage (NCBI taxonomy): Eukaryota > Metazoa > Arthropoda > Malacostraca > Decapoda > Coenobitidae > Coenobita > Coenobita brevimanus. Next base: position 11,305,183 of record NC_137013.1, read on the forward strand.
GGGTGGTAAGCAGAGCTCTTCACACTTGATGCCTTGGACTCAAAATATCTCCAATATATCCTGTAGTTATTGCAAAAAGCCAGGTCATTCTATCCAGTCCTGCAAACACCCTAATTGTAAAACTTCAAAAAACATGTTTAACCCCAAAGAAAAATCTCCTCATGAAATTGAAAAGCCAGTAGTGACTTATGATTCGAATAAGCCTCATCAGAATTCCTTCCTTCCTTTTATGTTTCAGGGTACAGTCTCACTGAATAAAGATGATGAGTCATATCCCATTACTATCTTGAGAGATACTGGAGCATCTCAATCAATTTTGGTCAGAAATGCTATTCCTTGTGTATCTAGTGCCTTCACTGGGGAGAAGGTGATTTTGTCTGACCTTTCATCTAATCCCTCCTATCCCTTAGCTGAAGTTTATCTCCAGTGTGACCTTTTATCTGGAAATGTTAAAGTAGCTGTCAGAGAAGACCCTTTGCCAGTCAAGGGATCTCATCTGCTATTGGGAAATGATTTGGCAGGAGAACTCATTGTGCCTATGGTTTCAGTGGTTGAAAACCCTTTAACTGAGAGCCCAACTGAGATTCTAGATACTGTTGCTCCCCACTTATTTCCCTCCTGTGTTGTAACTAGGTCACAGAAGGCTAAAAAGAACAAAATCAATCCATTACCACCACCTGCTCCCAAGGAATATCTGCTGGATCAGACTATCTCAAAAGAAAACCTAATTAAAGCTCAGAAGGCTGATCCATCACTTGCTACCCTGAGACATGCTGCAGTCGAAGGTAAAGACCTAAATACATTGCCTTGTTTTTACTTCCATGATGGCGTTTTGATGAGAGCTTATAGACCACCAGAACTAAAACATCTTGATACCTGGTCAGAAATCCACCAAGTTGTGATTCCCAAATCTGTCAGACAATCCATCCTTAAACTGGCTCATGACGGGATAGCTGGTCACCTAGGGGTCTTAAAAACTTACAAAAAAATCCTACAACATTACTATTGGTCAGGTCTTAGAAAGGATGTTTCTACTTTTATAAAAACTTGTCATGTTTGTCAAGTGGCTGGTAAACCTAATGAACAGCTTAAGTCTGCTCCACTCCATGCAATTCCTGTAGTGACAGCACCTTTTGAAAAGGTAGTTATTGATTGTGTGGGACCTCTACCTAGGACAAAGAAAGGTAACCAGTACTTATTTACTATCATGGATACTGCAACAAGATACCCTGAAGTCTATCCCCTCAGAAATATCACCTCTAAAACTATAATGAAATCCCTGCTTCATTTGTTCACTGCATTTGGCATCCCTAAAGAAATCCAATCGGATCAAGGGACGAATTTTACCAGTAGGCTTTTCAAAAAAGTTATGGAGGAACTAGAGGTTAAACATGTCACTTCCTCGGCTTATCACCCACAATCCCAGGGCTGTTTAGAAAGGTTTCACCAGACCTTTAAATCAATGTTGAAAAAGTATTGCTTGGAAAACCACAAGGAATGGGATGAAGGCATAGACTTTCTTCTTTTTGCTATAAGGGAGTGTCCTCGGGAGTCTTTAGGATATTCTCCATTTGAGGTATTATATGGACGACAAATAAGGGGTCCCTTGAAGCTTCTGAAAGATCAGTGGTTTAACAGCACTACTCAAGAAAGTCCATCTGTATCTCACTATATTGATAATTTAAGATCTAGATTATCAGAAGTCAGAACGATTGCTAAAGATACCTTATTAAAGGCTCAGTGTAAAATGGAAAGACTTCAACATCCATCGTCTGTTGCACACAGTTACTCCCCAGGAGACAAGGTCTTGCTCTTTCTTCCCATTCCAGGTAGTCCCCTCAGGAGTAAATTCACTGGCCCATATGTAGTTGCCAAAAAACTATCAAAGTTGAATTATGTAGTACACACCCCAGATAGACGTAAAGACTCTCAACTTGTTCATGTGAATTTAATGAAACCTTATTTTACTAGATGCCCAGAGGAGCACTATGCAGAGAGAAATGAGATGAACCCTGTACTGTTTGTGGGAACGGAGCCAGAGCCAGAGCCAGAGACTTCAGACTTGACAAACCCAGAATTGGACCTACCCCAACCGTCCGGTAACCTACCTAACAGCATGATCATGGAATCTCTATGTGATTACCTATCAAGTTTGACCAACATACAAAAGGATGACCTAGAATTGTTATTGAAGTCTTATCCTGAAGTTACTGCTGATTTACCAGGGTTTTGTGGTCTCTTAAAACATGACATACGGTTGGTTAGCGATGCTACTAGTCCAATTAAACAGCCAGCATATCGTCTTAATCCTTTAAAAATGAAAGTAATGAAAAAGGAAGTTGAATTCTTAACTGCTAATCACCTTGCAGAACCAAGTTTTTCTCCTTGGGCTTCCCCATGCCTTTTAGTTCCAAAACCCGATGGAAGCCACAGGTTCTGTACAGACTATCGTAAAGTCAATAAGGTCACTGTCTCTGACTCTTATCCCCTACCACTCATAGAGGACTTAATAGATTGCATAGGAAACTCCGAATTTATTAGCACAATAGATCTCCAAAAAGGCTATTACCAGATAGGTATGACAGACAGAGCTAAACTAATATCTGCTTTCATAACCCCATTTGGGTTATATCAGTACACTGTAATGCCATTTGGGTTATCTAATGCTCCGGCCACATTCCAGAGGATCATCAACTTCATCACACAGGATTTGGTTGGGACTTCAGCTTATCTGGATGACCTTGTGGTGATGGCTGACCAGTGGGACGAACACCTGACACGTCTCCATGCCCTCTTCAACAAACTAAAAGAAGTAGGATTTACCATCAACTTAGCTAAATCTACTTTTGGAGACTCTACAGTAACATATCTTGGACATGTTGTGGGACAGGGGCAAGTTCTACCGAAGGAGGCCAATGTGGAAGCAGTTCTAGCGTTCCCAACTCCAACCACCAGAAAGGAAGTCATGAGGTTTTTGGGGATGGCCGGTTTCTATCGTCGTTTTTGTAAGAACTTCTCCAGTGTTGCAGCTCCACTGACTGATCTCACCGCACTTCGAACCCCCTTCAAGTGGACCTCTGCCTGCGAGACTGCCTTTCAACGTCTGAAAACTTTTCTTGCCAGCAGACCTGTCCTCAGAACTCCTGACCACTCGCAACCTTTCCATCTTCATATCGATGCTAGTGGAGTTGGGGTTGGTGCTGTTTTGCTGCAAACCAACCCAGTGAGTGGTGTTCTCCATCCTATTGCCTACTATTCGTCGAAGCTGAAAGGACATCAACGGGGCTACTCCACAATTGAGAAAGAGGCTCTAGCTCTCGTGCTAGCAATCAAGAAGTTCGAGTGCTATCTTCGCCACCATCCTCATCCTACTACTGTCTTTACGGACCACAATCCTCTTGTATTTCTCCAGACTATGAAGAATTCCAATCAACGGATTCTACGATGGGCCCTGCTTGTTCAGCCATTTAATCTTCAAGTTCAGCATATAAGGGGTGTTGACAACATTCTCGCGGATACCCTGTCGAGACATCCCATCGAGGCTACAGAGTAATCTACCTCCTTCGTGCTTCCACTGCGTAGGTCTTTGTGGGGAGGTGTTACGGCTATAATTATTACTCCTCCGCCTCATCCCTCGTGAACTCCCATCTTTTGACTGAAGTCAAGCACTCGTCCACCTCACGCTACCAGCGCTCCATCTGTTGACTGGATTTGATACTACTAGTTTCCCAACATGTCACCTGACTTTCCCTCCCTTTTTCTGTGTGAAGCGAGGTTGCCTGATTATCTGGTTTCCCGCGCAAGTTCAGTTCACACTCATCCTCTGCCCTGGGAATATCTTAGTGAACCACTCCTGACCTTTACCTGGAAGCCTGTGTTATAGGGAACCCATCTTCAACGCCTTCTTTTGCTGTAAACCATGAGTATCAGTTTTCTCCTTGCATTAGTTCATTAATCTTCTGATGGTGAATGGCTTTAGGTATTTATATTGTTTTTTTCTTAGGTTTAGTTAGGTTTAGGGTTGTAATTATTGTATGTTTAGTTTGTTAAATTAAATGAATAATCAACCAAATCATTATCAATCTACCCTGTAGTTTGTCTAGTTGCATAGTGTTCATGATCCTTCTCTTTTCTTATTGCTTTCCATGGGTCTTCATAGGGTAGATACAGTTAAATACTCCCCATGGATCGTAATACCTGATATCATGAATGATCTCCAGACTAAGCTTTCTCATCTACCTCCTGAGGAAAGGCAGGAGTTTTCGGCATTACTGCAGGAGTACCCGCAAGTGTTCCGTGCCACTCCAGGAAGAACCACTGTGTTGATGCATGATGTCGATGTTGGAGACGCAAAGCCAATTAAACTGCCTCCTTACCGTGTGAACCCAGTGAAAGTTCCTCTCATCCAGAAGGAGCTTGGCTACCTGTTGGACCACAAGATGATTGAGCCCTGTCAGAGCGAGTGGAGTTCTCCTGTCACTTTAGTCCCTAAGCCAGGTGGGTCACAGCGGCTTTGCATTGACTACAGACGTGTTAATCAGATAACCAAAACAGACTCTTACCCTCTCCCTCGTGTGGAAGATTGCATAGACAAGATCGGAAAGGCTAGGTACATAAGTAAGTTTGATTTGTTAAAGGGATACTGGCAAGTACCTATGACTGAACGTGCTAGGGAGATCTCATGTTTAGTAACACTAGGAAAGACTTTTGCATGTTCTGTAATGCCATATGGTATGAAGAATGCACCAGCCACATTTCAGAAGCTCATGAATGTTGTAAAAGAGGGTTTGGCAGGGTGTGTTGTTTATATTGATGATGTATTAATCTTCAGTGACAACTGGAAAGATCACCTATGCCATGTCAGTAAATTTCTTGAGCGTTTAGTTCAGGCTAATCTTGTAGCTAATTTATCAAAGTGTGAGTTTGGTCAAGCTAAAGTTCAGTACCTTGGGTACGTAATTGGTGATGGACATGTTGCACCACCAGCAGCTAAGGTTCAGGTTATAAGTGATCTTCCCAGACCTAAAAGTAGGAAAGAGCTACAAAGATTTTTGGGAATGGTAGGTTATTACAGGAGATTTGTTCTTAACTTTTCAATTCTTGTATCACCACTTACAGACCTACTGGAAAAGGGAGTTAAATTTGTCTGGACCGATAACTGTGAATCCTCTTTTAACAAACTTAAAGCTATCCTATTAAGTCAGCCAGTGCTCACTACTCCAAATTTTGCTAAGCCTTTTAAGATGGCTGTTGATGCAAGTGATACAGGAGCTGGGGCTGTTTTGCTGCAAGAGGATGATCAGGGTATTGAACACCCTGTATCTTATTACAGCAAGAAGTTCACTCCACCTCAAAAGAACTACTCAACTATTGAGAAAGAGCTTTTGGCCTTGATTTTGTGTTTACAGCATTTTTCATTTTATTTGTGTTCTGGTTTTGACCCCATAGTCATTTATACTGATCATAACCCACTGAAATTCCTTAGTAAGTTTAAAGATAAGAATCAGAGATTGACAAGATGGAGTCTACTTCTTCAGGAGTATTCATTAGACATACAACATGTCAAGGGGAAAGAAAATGTTATTGCAGATTGCTTATCTAGACTTTAGACAGATTGTTTTAGAGTAATAAGAAATTTCTGTTGAAAATTTCTTTTTTCTTTGTGGGGAGGTGTTACATAGCCTATGATTTCATCATCCTTTGTGTAATTCTAACGTACAGAATGCTGCATGTTTGATCACGAGCGTGTTCTACCTCACTCCCCGCGTCCTCCCTTATAGTAGAGTAAGTCGTTCTTTCTGTTGTTCAGAGCAGGATTGTCAACTCTTTGTCCCCATGGCTTCATTTGCGCGTCCTTCTTACAAGTTGTATCAAGCTCTGCCGGCCCCTTTATAATGAGCTCAGTCTCTACATTAATTGCTACTTAGATCTACTCCTCATTTTGTTCACATCTCTGTCCTCCCCTGTACAGTTATTATTGTGAGTGCTCAGGAAGTCTCCAACCATCTAGCAGCTGTGTAATTTGAGTATAACGGTTATTGCATTTTTTCCTTGTACTGTATAGCATGGGGTGTTGATTCGTGGGCCTAGTGAAGTTTTTGTGATTCGTGTAAGGTTCTTATTGTCAGCCATCATTAATAATATTTTGTATCTGTAATAATATATCTTGCATTCACTGAGTATTAGCCTGCTTTCTCATTTCATCAGGGCTGACATAGATAAATTTACTCTTGCTAATTTTGTGTTAATAGAGGCTATTGCAGTTAACCATATATTTAACCTGTTTTTGCCATTACATTATCCTTATGAGTCCTGAATATTTTGTTGTTAGTTTGAGCATTAAACTTTAACTTGTAATTTTACCTAACTCTTTGTTTTGAACCTGGAACTTTGCGGGACAGTTTTCTCTGTTCCGTAACAATGGTCAAAGTAGATATCAGAGTGGGAGATGAGAAAGTTTATCAACAGTGGTGTCCAGTCGTTCCGAACGCCTACTTGACTACTGAAATGTTGTTGGGATGTGATGTCCTCAGACAATCTCCGTTGATCTGGAATGGTGCGCAACGAGCGCTGATGTGGGGAGGAGCCCCGTACGTCATAAACCATGTTCCGCAGTGGAAAGGAAAAGTTGAGCGAGTCCAGGCCACACCTATCAGAGCTGTCAATGGAACCCTCAACAGTTGAAGCAAATTAATCTCGTAACAGTAGAGAGACTCACTCCATATCAAACCAAATTCATTGCCGTGCCAGTGAGTGAGGAGCCTAAAACCACTTTACTGTTCTACCCACAAGCGCGTTTCAGTCATAATAGTCACCCTTACATATTATAAGTGAATTCAGAGGGCCTAGTCTATTTACCTCTCAGTAATAGAGCCAAACAAGATAAACTGTTTCGGATAGGTACCATTCTAGGCTCATATGAAATTATTGACGACCCTCCTGTAAGTACAGTCAGCTCAGTTACTAAAATTCATAATGACCTGATTCCTACCAGTGATCAAACTGATGAAAGTGGAACTCGTGTTCAACGACTCCGAAAGCTAATTGACGAACAGACATGGCCTCACTTAGCTTCAGCTCAACAAGGAGAATTAGCTAACGTAATTCTGCAACACGATCCCCTCTTCATTTTGGAAAAAGGAGAACTAGGGACCATCAGCAGTCCCCCCGTTCACATTAAAGTAGCAGATCCACAGCCCAGCCGTGGACTGCTCTATCGATACCCTGAACAAGCTAAACAGGTGATCGCTGAAATGTTGCAAGATATGGAAGAGAGAGAAATTATTGAAAGATCAACAGCTGCCTGGTTATATCCTATTGTATTAGTTAACAAGCCGGACGACAGCAAGCGCATGTGTTTAGATTATCGCCACGTGAATCAACATCTAGCCACGATATCTATCCACTGCCCAGACTGGAAGAATTAGTCGAGCAGGCCGCAGGTCATAATTACTATGTGACTCTTGATATGCGTGAGGCATATTTTCAAATCATGGTGGATGAGGAAAGTCGTGATTTAACCACATTCAGTGATGGAGTCACACTTTACAGATTTAGGCGTTTACCGTTCGGACTAAAATGTTTGCCAGCCATATTTTCCCAACGAATGCAGGACATTCTTACTCCATTGTTGAAACAAGGCTGGGTAAAGAATTATTTGGACGATTTGATAATTTGGGCTGATGACTTCCCCATGTTGTTGAGTCGCTTACAGCAACTATTCACTTTACTCACACAGAATGGGGCCAAGCTAAATTTAAGCAAATGTACTTTCGAGTTAAAAGAAGTAACCTTTCTTGGCCATAAAATCTCAGCGGCCAAGAGTACGCCGGACCCAAAAAACATAGAGGCTATCAACAAAATGAAAAGACCCACAAAAGTAAAACAAGTCTGGAGATTCCTTGGGATGTGCGGGTTCTACCGAAAACATGTACCTTCGTTCGCAAAACTAGCAGCTCCCCTTACTAACTTAACAAGATCCGGAATAGCGTTCAAATGGTCAGATGAGTGCCAATCCACGTTTGATCAATTGAAGTCGAGCTTGGTGAATGCGCCAGTATTGGTAAGAGCCAACGTGACTCGACCATTCATTGTAACCACCGACGCGAGCAACACCCATATTGGTGGCGTATTGAGCCAGATACCACCAGACAACTCCAACTTGCCTATTGGTTACTTTTCCAAAAAGCTCAATCCTTGCGAGAGAAAATATTCCACAACTGACAAAGAAGCATTGGCAGTCATTCTCACATGCTGCAACTTTCATCATTACTTGTGGGGTTCCCACTTTACTATCTTGACAGACCATCAACCGCTTACCAGCATTTTTAAGTGGAAAACCAAATCCCCACGAATGAACCGATGGATTCTCGAGATGCGTGAATACAACTGCAACGTGAAATATGTCAAGGGTAAATATAATATAGTCCCCAATCAGCTTTCTAGACCTGTCAGAGTGATATTCCACCAGTCAGAAACCAACTGGCTTGGATTTAGTCGAGATGAAATGAGGGATAAGCAGCGAGAAGAACCCATGTGGGATGAGTTAGCTAAGTACTTGTGTAGTGAGAAGCTCCCTGCTAAAAGACTACCGAAAGCTATGTTGAGCCAGTTTGCATTGATTGACGAACTATTATATTTTGCTCGTGAAACAAATGATGGTAGCATCCAATATTGTTTGGTGATTCCTAAGTTAATAACTAAAGAAGCTATAAAACACGCTCATGAAATCTCAGGGCATCTAGGTCAGAAAAAATCCATTAAGAAGCTGAAGAACTATTCTATTGGCCAAATCTAAAGGTAGATGTATGCGAGTATGTGAAACAGTGTCCCACTTGTCAAAGATTCAAAGGTGAAACTGGGATGCAGCAACCTTGGGAAGGTTTCATGCCTGTAAGTAAACCATTGGAACGTATCGAGATCGACTTGACTGATATGGTTGCTGGAGCTCAGGGCTACCGATATGTCCTTACTGTGATAGACTACTAAAGTAGGTTTGTGAAATATTACCCACTCAGAGATAAATATACACAACACATCATACACTGTCTTGGGCAATACTTCACCAACTTTGGGACGCCACGAGGAATCGTGCTGGACAATGAAGGAGAGTTCACGAGTGGAGAGTTCAAGAAATTCTGCCGGAGGAACCAGGTGGACTTGTTCTACGTCACCCCTTATCATCCCCAGGGAAATTCCACCACTGACAGGATGCATAGGACTATGAAAAGTATCCTAGCATCTCTCTGCAATGTACACCCCTTGCGTTGGCCTCAGCTGCTCCAGTCGTGCCAAACCGTCGTAAATCAAACAGTGCACTCGAGCACGGGACAACAGCCCTATTATGCCTTCTTCTCACGCCATCCCCCTCACCTCATTGGTACCTTTTTGCCTTCCGTGGATGCAGAGGAGGACGACCTGGCGATAGCACACATGCTCATCAAAGGTACCCACCAAAGAATGACCAGGCGATACCGAGAGGTGGCCAACAGGTAGAGGAGAGCGCAGAAGGTTGGAGTCAATAGCTTGGTGTGGGCGAAAAAAGAGACCATACAGCCGGGTACCTGTAGGAAACTGAATGCAATGGGACGGCCCGTATAAAGTGATCGAAGTGCTGCTAGATGGAAGTGTTTACATCATTGAAAATGTATTTAGTGGAAAAAAAATACAAAGGGCTGCTGAAAAGGTAAAACCATATTACGGTACCGAGGAATGGCTCTTAGAACCGTTGCAACAGGAGCTCGCCCCGGAGCCCGAAGATGAGCGATTACCACCGCGAGTGAGGAATGCCCCTTGGAGGCTCATGGAGGAGTGTTAGTTAGAAAAGTAGATAAGTGCATGAGACGAATGTTGTGAAAAATAACTGCTTAAAGTTATGTTCCGGGTGGACTCATCCCCGAGGAGAGGGTGTAAGAAGGAAAAGAGAGGAGAGTTCCTGTTGGAACTGGGAAGTGCCTTAATTCGAGGGGAGTGATCAATCCCCTCACCTTACAGTTAGCACGGTTTGTGAGGTAGTGGAGTCTTCAGGACAGAATGAGCGCTCACCTTCTTCCGGGTGGAATGCTGGAAACAAAAGAATAGAGTGAATGCGAATGTGAATGGAAGAGTGGAAGGAAGCGCCTCCCGTGGTGATCTCACTCTCGAGAGACCCTGTCGAGCTCAGGTGAGCGACAAGGTATCCTCCAAAACCTGAGGCTGACTGGGGCATAAATTCCCTCATAATATCCCGTGTAAGGAGTGATCATACCTCCTAATGAAGTGAGTAAGCGACCTTCCGAGGTACACATCATGTGTTTAATGTGGACCGACAGGTGCCACCGATTGAGGGGAAAGATATTCCAATTCAAAGTGTTCATAGCAGTTATCAGAGTAACAACATTCCATCCATGCACATGTCATAGATGATTGACTTGTGTAAAATTTGTCTTCCGAACATGGGAGCCGTGTAGTGCCACAAATTTAATATTCATGTATGTGTTTAGAGGTACTGTAATTTTTAAGTTAGGTGTAACCTGAATACTAGTCTATAAATTCCTGTCCTAAGTAGTAAGTCATATGTTGGTGATTGATGTAGGGTTAACTTTATTTTTATATGTATGCATCTTTGTATCTATGCATTGGGTGATGTAATTGTGGATGTTGAGCTACGGGAATTCCTCCGTCTGGTCGAGTAATGAATAACAGATGCGCGCAGCTTTTCTCCTTGTTTGTGCGTCATTGTGGGGCGCCAAGTTTAAACCTTAAACAGAGTAATGATGGGTATACAATTCTTTCCGTATCCTAGTTGTGAAATGCTTACTAATGAAGCTACTAGAACCCAATTATGTAAGATTAACCCCTTAACCGCGAGGCGTCACTTTCGTGACGCTTGGGAGCAAGGGATCATACCGCGGGGCGTCACTTTTGTGATTCTGTGTTATTTTGAATTCACCCGGGCTTCCAAGTGGGGGCTTGTATCATCTATCAGTACTGCCAATGTCCAACACTAGTCAGCACTCCTAATCTCATCTGTACTCCCATCCATCGTTGACAATTTAGCCATTTCTTCCCGTTCTTGACTCCCCTCCCTACCCCCCCTCCATTACCCTATCCTCTCGCCTGCCCGGCCGTGCTACGCTAAGTAAATCTTCCCTGGAATTTTTCACTGATTTCATCCATTGAAATAAGCCCTATGTCCTATTCTTATACCAAATAATATAAACAAGAAAGAAATAAGGTAAGTGAGAGTGCTATACACCTGGAATTGGCTAATTATCACCTGACAACACCTCACGTGCACTCGTTCGCTAATTTTCGCTGTTTTTTTCCCCTTGAAATATGCCGTATAATCTATTTTCGTAATAAATATACATGTAAGGAGGGAAGGGAGAAGCCTAAGTGATATTTACATTCACCTGGAACTACCTAATTTATAATGTATTGTCTAGATTTCCTGCCAATCATATCAGTGCTAAACAAAGATGTTTCAAGATCTAACATTGGTAGCTCTGAATATATATCTCCTAAGTAGGCCTCTAATCTATTTTCGCAATAAATATACATGTAAGGAGGGAAGGGAGAAGCCTAAGTGATATTTACATTCACCTGGAACTACCAAATTTATAATGTATTGTCTAGATTTCCTGCCAATCATATCAGTGCTAGACTTAGCTGTTTCAAGAACTAATATTGGTAACTCTGAATAACCCCTAAGCAGGCCTCCACGCTGGCCCTCCGTTATCAGTTTACTCTCATCTTCCGAAGCGAGGGTACGTATGTTTCTTCTTGCTGACTTCAAGGCCTTTTTTCACCCCCATGCAAATGGCCCTGTGACCTTTACCCCCTACTAAACCTCGTGTGGAAATAGGTAAAGGGCTGACAATTGACAAAAGAGTGACTACGATCTTTCTAATGAGTAAAACAGTGCAAGTGGAATTGTAAATAATGTGTAAATAATGTGTAAACAGCAAGTGAAAGTAATGAATGTAAATATACGTGAACAATGGAAAATAGTTTTATAAGTTATTTCAAGTGACAGTGCACAACACAGTGTAAATAAAATAGAAATGTAAATAACGTAAATAAAATAGAGAACGTAAATAGAAATGTAAATGAGTAGTATTATAAGAATACGAGTATATACCCTAGGAGTAGTGAAAGTGAAAGTTTCACTCTAGCATGTCTGAATGCTATGAGGTATGAGAGTGAAGATGAAAGTGACATTCACTCTCAATGCCAGTATACAGGACGAGAAAGTGAATGCTACGTATTTTACTGAAAGAAATTGAATCCCTACAGTGACAATAAACTAATACTACTGAAGGAAACTTATGGATAAAGACTGTAGATATATATAAGTGTTATATAGTAATAGAAATATAAAGTGTGAGGGGTTTTATGAATAATAAATGACAGAGTACCAAGAGCGAACTAGTGCCAGTGCGACGATCAGACGCGCTCGTAATTTCCATTGCTTTCACAGTGTTTTTTTCTTTTGAGTATGGATCCCAAACTACTTGAAAATTGTAGAATAGTGTTTATAGTGTTTGTATCTGGCTGTGGTAATCATATTACGGGTTGTCGGGAAGTGTAAAGTGGAGACTTCATTACCCTACTTCAGAGGTCTCGACAAGTCCTACGGTAACCGACGAAGGCTCAACAATCATTCCAGGAGAAAGCTGAAGGTATGTGCCATAAGCATATGTAATTTTATTATTCTAGGACTAATAACTGATTTTTGGCAAATATTTTTTGAGAGTCTGTCGGAGCCCAAATAACCCCGCGGCACACGCAAGTCATTGGTAAACAAGCCCGCGGTGTAGGGGTTAACATTCAAAAAGGCCTAAATAATGTCATTTGTGAGGATTTAATAGTCCCGCTTGCCTTAGCTGTCACTAGATGGCATAAGCTGCCCCAAAATTCAAGGCGGGATAGTGGTAAATTCAGTATCTAAATTAAGTAAGGATTGAATCCCAAATTTTCCCCAATTCAGTCAAAAGTCCTGGCGTCATGTGTACACTGCTAAATAAATTGTGAAGAGAATTGAAACCCACCATATTCCAAAAACACCAACTCATTTGATCTAGCAGTGGCGTCTCTGGCATACCTGGGGAGCCCCATTCGCTGCTCAGACATCGTGTGTAATGGACGTTGGTTCAGGTGAGCTGTCCACATTCCCCTTTCCCCCCCCTCTTTTCCTTGTTTAATCCTTACTTGGTTTGAACCATATGAAGTAATATTATTAAAAGCTTAACGTAAGATTCGCTGCTCAGACATGGTGTGTAATGGACATTGGTTCAGTCCCCAGACACCGGCGATGTCAGAGTGAGCACGAGGCCTTCCCATGGTATTGCCCATAGACTCTTACATACACACATTACACTACCCATGAATTATTTTATAAACTAAATGTAGTTGAAATGGTATCATAGACCTATCAAGTGAACTTCTTTTTTTTTTCTGTAGATCAGGAATAGAAATTTAAAAGTGATGTGATCTTGTAACGGAAAGGCGAAATTCAAATTCATTAACCGTTTTCTTTCTATTATATGAATGTGTTAGAAAATTAGGAGCGTGGAAGGGAACTTAGTGGTTGTGAGCAATAATGTGATTTTTTAATTGTACCTCGAGGCTAAACAAGCCCGAGTGATTTTGTATTCTTGGTGATAATGCGATTTTGAATTGTTCCTCGAGGCTACACAAGCCCGAGTGATTATGCATTTTGGTGATTATGTAGTAATGATGATTATGAACTATTAATAATTATGAATTGATAGTGTTTGTGGATTATAGAGAATTGCATGATGAGAGTATACTATACGGACGAAATAGAACACGAGTAATTATTTTTATTGGTTCGAGGCTATGCCAGCCCGAAAAGACAACCCAAGCTCGTAAAAAGGTACCTGTCTTGAGGGTATTGTCAAGCCCAAGAATAACTGACAAAAAAAAGTAAGGTACGATGACCTCAGAAATCGCTTGTATGTACCAAATTGTTTTTGCCTGGTGACAATGTTGTAGGAATGATCACCCAAACCATGGTTTTAATGTACAACCTTCTTTCATATGACAAAAGGTCATGTAATTAAAAATGTCTTTTGAAAACCAGTAACTCATGCGTAACTCACTCCCCTTCCAATTCAAGATTCCTTCGCTTAGGGAATGACGACCACACTTGGTACTGACTTAATCTAGACTTGGCCAAAAACTACAAACGCTACCAAAATTTTCTTAAACAATTATCATCTACCATATCAAGTCAAACCACCACCCCCTCCCCCCTTTTGTTTTATTGAAGTGAATTTTCTATTAACCAAGGAGGGGAGACTAAGTCGAGTACCATCTGTATTATCAATAGGTAAGTTAACCAGTACCAACAACAGGTAAGATTATAAATCCTAACATTACATTGATTGAAAAATAACGGTGGAAGGAAAATCTCATACCGTTACACTGGTGGCAGCGGTGGGATAAAAATTACTGGTATTACAAGGATACGATGCAGACTTCACAGACCTGTTTGGAACCCTGTTTCACTTTAAAATCAAACCTCCTCTTAATCACCCTCACAATGTCTGTTTGGGTCGGTATGAGTGACAGGTCTGAGACAAAGAAGTGTTACGTCATCAGCCATTCCTGGCTTCCTGTTAATACAAAAATACATTATCCATTGACACAACTTGTACACTATGCCCTAAAAGTTAGACAGATTTGATCCCTGCTTTGAACACCACACCCCTCTTACGCCTGACATCTCTCCCAGCCACCCAGCCCCTACCTCAGGCTCGTTCTGCCCTCTACCCAGCTACACCCCACCTTTATACCGCAGTGTGACCTGCCTCACAGAAAGGATCAGCCCACATACACACAACATAGAAGCGGATGGAACATTTTTGTCCAACTATACATGCCTGCTGACTTTGCACCCTTCCCTGATTCTACTAACAGCATTTATACACCAGTGAAAAGACCTATTGGTTACTGACGACACAACTGCCAGGGCATTTGCATTCGGACACCAAGGACACCTGTTAAACCAGAAAGACATGGTAACTCAGCGTAAAAAAAAAAAGTGCTGATATTTTATGATAGAATCTGGATATGATCACATCATTCTGTCTTTATATCTGTCCATGAATCATCGAATTCTCTTCTGTGTTTGTTTAATCAAAAGCATAGGGTCCTGTGGGTAAAGCATTCATTTTCAATTTTTAGGGTGAGTGTGAATAGCCTCATTTTCCCCTTGGTGGCATTAAATGAGCAACAAACCCCAATGACCCCACACATGGAAACCATTATGGACTCCATCTAGTGAAGGAGCCTTAATATACTAGACCATCTGGCGTCCACTTGCTTATACGGTTACCATCAAACATGCTGAGAGGGTTCCTGGATTGTCATTCACTGAAAATATTAAGGAGCGCATGTGGGCTGCCTATTGTGGACAAGATAAGAACTGCCGACTTTCACTGCAGATGTGGAGTAGGGAAGTTTCTGATGAACGTGTCGAAGAGAGTACAATAAGTTGGTATGGTATGGTCACACGGAGAGCATAAATGTAAATACGGTAATCAATATTAGTGAGTATCAGAGCAGGAGAAGGAGTGGAAGGCTTAGTGGATAGATAATGTAAGTGAATGTGTGAGTGAGCAAGGTGTGGGAGCAGAGGCAACGAAAGAAATTACTGAGGACACAAACGGATTTTTTTTTTTTTTTTTTTAAAAACAGAACGGAGGGAGGAAAAATGGGTAAAAAAAAAAATAATCCATACACCAGATTACTGGTGTCCTCTGTTCATAAAATATCTGTAACAGTTAGATTTGAACAGTTGTGGGTTGAAATTTGGAGGAAAACAACTCTGGGGAAGCGAGTTCCAGAGAGATGCAGTTCGGGGAATGAAAGAATTCTAATAGGCAGAAGTTCTGCAATATGGTTGAGTGACATTCCAGTCATGAGCGCTACCAGATGCCCGTGTAGCACGAGGGAAGGCATAGAGAGGTGGCACCATGGACGCAACTTTGTCTGAGCATTTGCCAAAAAAATACCTGTAAAATAATGCAAGGGAGGCAACATTCCTTCTTACTTGCAGGGGAGGTAGTTTATATGTAATGGCAGGGTTGTTAATGATTCTAACAGCTTTATTCTGAATTTTGTCTAGTTGTCTTAATGCAACCTCTCCACAACCATTCCACAAGGGTGAGCAATATTCAAGCTGAGAGCGCACATGACTCTTATAAATTATAGCTAACTGCTCATCGGCGAAGAAGTTACGGACTCTGTACAATAATCCAAGTTTCTTTGAGGCGGTTTTAGCAAGTGATCTGACATGAGAGGTCCAGCTGAGGGCATTGTTAAGTGAGACACCAAGAATTTCAATACTTTTGGAGATGGGAATATTAGTAGCACCGAAGGTAATGTACGAATCTGGCAATATCTGTCTATTAGTAAACTGTATATATTTAGTTTTACTAGCATTAAAAGAAACAAGGTTGTTTTGTCCCCATTCACTGATTGTAGCTAGATCTTGATTTATGGAGATGGCTGTACTGAGTTGAGAGGTAGAGATATTAGACTTTGTAAATGGATGTCTGAGTGTGAATGAACTATGAACTGCATATGAGTGAACAGAATTGTGAGTGACAGATAATAGATCATTAATATGAACCAGAAATAGGGTTGGCGCCAGAAATGATCCCTGCGGCACGCCGGCGTTAATTGAGTGGAAATTCGAATATACATCATCTACTTTTACTCTTATTTTCCTGTCACTAAGATAAGAAGAAATCAAAGGAACAAAAGACGTTAGTCCATAGCAAGGGAGTTTGGACAGCAGGGAACGGTGCCATACTCTGTCGAAAGCTTTAGAGATATCAAGAGCTACTGCATGAGTTTCTCTAAAAAGATCAATTGCTTGATGGGTGGTATGAGTTAAGAGATTGAGTATGTCAATGGTGGATCTTTCGTGGCGAAAACCGTATTGTCTATCACTAATTAAGTTGTTGGATTCAAGATGTTTAACAATATGCTTATTAATTAAAGTTTCAAATACCTTACCAAGAGAAGATGTGACAGCTATTGGTCTGTAATTGGAGGGGTCAGACGAACTTCCTTTCTTAGGAACTGGGTGGATATTAGCTTCTTTCCATGAATTTGGGAATAAAGAAGTACGTATGCATAGTCTGAATAATTTAGCTAGGATAGAGGCAAGTTCAGGGGAACACTTTTTCAAAACAATTGGCGGAATTCCATCTGGGCCTGGAGCTTTGTTGGTAGGTAAATTGTCTAGGATGGAATTTACATATCTTGTCTGTATTTTAAGAGGGGCAATTTCGGGAGAATCAAGTTCCAGTACTGAGACATTCTGGCTGGCATCATCTATGGTAGAGTTTCTGGCAAAGGTACTAGCAAAGATATCTGCTTTCCCACGTGGGTCATTTGTAATATTGCCATCTGAAGATTTTAGTGGGGGAATGGAAGATGACTTGTTAAAGTTATTATTGAAAGAATTAAGAGTTGACCAGACTATTCTATTGTCATTAGGGTTGTTAAGTAGTTTTGATGCTTGCTTTTGAAGAAAGTTTGATTTAGATAGATTTAATACAGCTTTTGCATGATTTCTAGCAATTTTAAATTGGGAGAGTGATTCAGATGTTTTTTATTTTAAGTAAGAGTTATATGCTAATGACTTTTGGGCTATTGCTCTGGCACAATTGCCATCAAACCATTTTGGAGAGTTTGACCTTTTAGTGAATTGTTGACTTGGTATGAATAAATCCATACCAGCTAGTATTAAGTCGCAGATGTGGGACTGGGTAGAATTGGGATCACTAGAGAAGAAAGATTGCCATGGAATATCAGCAAGATAATTTTTAAATCCATCCCAGTCTGTCCTGTCAAAGTGCCATCGGGTCACCCTGACAGGTTCAGAATGGGGAGGTGTAGGAGGGTTAACTAATGAGGCTTTGATGAGATTGTGGTCAGAGGATCCAAGTGGTGACAGTACCTCTATCCTGTATTGATCTGGATTATTTGTCAAGAATAAATCCAAGAGATGGGCATTATGGTCAGGATTATCAGGTATTCTGGTTGGTTGCTTTACCAACTGGGTGCGGTTAATCGATTCCGCAAACAGCTCGCATTCTAGACCAGCGTCGTCAGTCCGGGCAGAATGCCATAACCTTTCAACATTGTGTATGTTAAAATCACCCAAAATGGTAATTTCATTGCCAAG
Organism: Coenobita brevimanus; assembly: GCF_032717465.1. NCBI lineage: Eukaryota > Metazoa > Arthropoda > Malacostraca > Decapoda > Coenobitidae > Coenobita > Coenobita brevimanus. The sequence continues at coordinate 11,323,391 of NC_137013.1, forward strand.
GGCAAGGTCAAGGTTACTCAACTGAGTGGATATGGAATCAAATACACTGGGTTCCGAAGAAGCATTGGGGGAACGATAAACTACACAGATATATTTGGTAATGTTTTGGCAATTTAATTTATATAATGAGTAATCAAAACTGGATGAAGTGAAGTTTAAAATAGTGTCAACTGCATATTGGGATTTGATATAACAACAGGTGCCGCCCTTGTTACGAAAGTTTGTAAGGAGAGGGTAACCGGGAAAACAAAATGGTGATATATCGGTAGAGGGAGAGATTTGTAGTTCTGTGAGGAAAAGGGCCAAAGGGGATATGGACTGAAGGAAAAAATGAACCGAGTTTAAATTTGTGGTAAGGCCGCGGATGTTGGTAAAAAATAAGGCCGCACCGTCACCTCTTCGCCGACGAGCATTCCCGGAAATAGCAACAGTCGCTGCCGGCACAGTCGCTTGATGGCGACCGGGAGGACCCTGTGCCTCTAGCCCTACCCTGCCGGTGGTGGCAATCCGAGGTACCACCTCATTTGATATTAAGGTTGCAGCGGCCATTACTAAAGATGTGAATAGAAGGTGTGATATGTTCAGTATGAAGATGCATACTGTATGTTGACTCTCACAGGCATTCTGAGGTGCAGTTGTTTGTGAGGTAAGGCTAAGAATTTCGGAACCTTGATTTATAACTGGATATGTGGTTCATTTTCTACGGGGCACTTTTTTAGAGCTATTCTGCTATTGTGCTATCCTGTTCTTGTGTCTGGGTCTGTCTGATGAACATTTCATCTAGACTTTGTGAATTCCAGGTTCCTGATTTAGCCGATTTAACTCCTCGTCAGTAGGGCAGAGTCAAAGGTGTGTCAGATGGAAATATAGTCATCGTGAACTGTTGTCAGATGGTGGAAATCAAGTTCAAAATTATTCACAATAATCAGAAGTAACAGAGGTATGTAACTTTCATGGCCAATGTCTCTCCAACACAACTTCTTATCCCAACTGTACTGTACTTCCTCCATCACCGACTATTTGTCATAACTTCTCACCTTGCACAAGAAGCGTAATGAAGAAAATTAAAGATGAACCTGTGTTTTCACCAATGCCAATGCACAAGTGATATCACAGCAAAGTACTGGTGGAGCCACGGCCACGTATTGAGTTGCCATGTGTGGTAATGACACTAAACACCACGTTACACTGGCACGGAATAAATCATGCATCAGTCATCCCTGAATCATTAAGAAGTTTGACAGGGGTAAAATCGTAGTGCATATAACTGTCCTCCCTCCTCCCCAACCCCTGAAATAAGCCTGCTGTGACTGGCAATCCATAGCTATTCCTCAATACCAGTATGTCGTTGTAGTCTCCAATTCCTTTTGCTTATTATCAGTGCTGCTACTTTAATCTCCACTAATTCTTCCTTACAAGTGATCGATGTTGCTGTTGTACAAAGAAGGTTGACGTACCTAAGTATAAATCAGTGACTACACGTACTATGTACCTGACAAAACTGAGATATGATGGATTGTGATACACGCAAAGCCTGTCAAATCCTGTAGGGATTGTGCTATGGTCTATTTATAAAACATGTCAGACAGTGTAGGCTACATAAGGGAATAATCAGTCGAACAGGAAAAAATGCAGTGTCCATAAGTTGATATAAAAATGCTAGAAGAAAATAAAGCGTGGACAAAGAATCGTGGAGCAAAGATCGTGACTTGTGAGTAACGTATTGGAAACAATGACTACAAAGGTGAGTCACCAGAGTAACCACTAAATAATGAACGGAGTGTTGTGATGACCTGGAAAAATTACGTAACAAGGTGTTTATATAATAAATACCCAATGCTTTACTAACCTAATGTGTGGAAGAAAAAACAACAAAGTCTGCAGAGATCTGTGATGGTTGTGCAGGTCTATTATTTAGCGTGGAACAGTAAAAATCACTCAAATTTTCCACACACCCTGGGAGCTGGAGGTGCAGAGTATATATACAGTAATTACATAACGCTTTGTCGATTTAGTGTGCAGAAGAAAAAAAAAAGCTAATACTGTGGAGTAATGTGATAGTTGTGGAGGTCTGTACCTGGTGTGGAATAGCAAGAGACGCTGTAATATTTCACACAGCTGGGAAGATGGAGTTGTCTAAGGCTAGGCAACCACAGACAAGAACAGTTACATATGGGTGATCGACCTATATCCCTGTTGGCGTTACTCATACAGCGCCCTATCTCCTGAGGATTTTATTTAATGCACAAAACTAATTATTTTCCATTCCTGCATGCGTTGTAGACCACAGGATTATTAGTTATTCTTTTATCTTATATACATATAGAATGGTGGATAACTCTGTGTCTAAACACTTACCTCCCTGAATACTTGGCCAGCCATACCAGACCATGAGCCATCCTTCTGCTTGGTGCCAAACTCATCGTCATCTGGTCTCACATACCAGTACCTGAAGTTATTTTGTTGTTAATACCCTATGGTCCATTGTTAATTTACAAGGTAAAATGAGTCAAATTTAGCTTCTTTGAAAGGAGTTTCGTATGTGTGTTTTGGAAAGAAAATTACTTAATTTTGTACAATATTCAAAGCAGCAAGTCCTGTTTAAGGGTACTTGAAGGTGTGGGACTGACTGGTTTAGTATCAGAATTGGTGAGAGGGTCGTGCGATATCGCCTAGGTTGTTCAGTATATGATTGTGGAATAATTCATCTTAAGAGAGTCCTGTCTCCAGGGTGACAAAAATACTCAGGTACCAAACAAAGACCTTGATGAGATCTGTATGGTTTTGTATTACAAAGAGATCAGTGGACCACCAATTCTTCCATCCCCATGCAGAAGAAAATATAAAGAAGGAAAATGAACGCCACTCACGAGGTCGTCACCCGCACCTTACAACCAGTCTAAAGGTCGAACATTTGACTTCATTCAGTAATCTTGACCTTTAATCGAGTGTTTTCAAAATGAAATTATTTTATTCTTGCCTGACCCTTAAGTCTTCCATGACGCTTGGTCGGAGCAAAAATGTCCAAGTTAACCATGTCATGTAACCTTTACTTTTGACCTGTTGTTCTAAATATCACAAGGTCAACCCACCGGGTGACCATTAACCGCTTAACCACGTTTGGTCTAAATCAAATCAAAACCATTTCATTTATTTCACTCACAGACACATAAAGGTCGTACTTTGCCCTTACCTTATTACCACGACCATCGACCGATTGTTCACCAACTTCGTAATCTTCGTTCCTGCCGTACCTTTAGCCCTGTCACCAAGATTGGTCTAAATTGCTTGAAAACTGATTACATTGGCCTTGCTAGGTAAATATTTATCTTGCCCTGTGACCTTCATCTTTGACATAATTAAAATCACTTGACAGTTGGTTGAGTTATTTTGGCCACTCCCCTTCAAGAAACTTGCAAAAACGTTATCCCATTCGCGATTTCAGCTCGTGCGGGCGTAAAAAGGAAATATGGAGCAAAGGTATTTTCTAGAACAACTCACCATTAAGGTCGAATTAACCTTTTCCTACACTGATGTCTGATGTGCACTGGCTTTTCGATTCGTGACTTCCAGTCAGGTAAATCCTGACTGGCAAGTGTCACAGGATGGCAAATCCCAGTGAAAAACTGTATTAGTTCAATAATCTCCCTTGCGGCATAACTCATAGCTCCACAGCCTCTGTGATCTCAGGTGGGAGGTATACCTCGAATATCTTAACGATGTCGTAGTCTACACGTCACATCATCATGTTTGAAGCACACCTACCGGTGACTATCAGCAGGACAAGTAGAACAGTCTTGCGGATGATAAGTTACCTCAAATCCCAAACCTGCTCTCAGTCCCAGTCGGGAATCGATCATATTTTTCCAGTCAACAGTCCACTGCTTTACCACTTGATATGATGTTAAGGAAGAGACATAAGACACCTACAGTACTTCTAAAATATTTGTATCATTTAATGGTATGGCAATATTATGTATATTAAAAGTATGATACAGACTAATTAAAATTCTATGGCGATATTATATATGTTAGAAGTGTGATTCAGACTAATTAAAATTCTTATAAGTTAGTTTCATGGCTTACAGTAGCTCTAAAGATGCAGTATGCCCAGTTATACCTGTAACTAAATCTGTAAATACTGTACATTTGTCTTATCTTCTGAAAACAATGTTAATCGCAAATGAATCCATTACTAAATTCTTTAAACTAGTCTCCCAGTGTGACCTACTTGAAATTAATCCTTGCTGCAAGGAACTCAACAGCATTATGCGTGGGTCCCCTGAAGGTGAGTCGTTTACCCCCAGGGGCCGTTGGGTCATCCACCATCAGCGCTTCGTGTGTCGGGTACGACTGTGACGAGACCACCAGGCGAGGTTGGTTGGGGAACCTGGGATGGGATGGAGCCTTTACTTTTCTCCGTTGTATTTAAGCGTTTCAAAGTGAAAGCATATAAGTTGTATTAAGAAACCACAATATCTTTAAATTTTGGTGATCGTAGGTATTGCATTAAGAGCAAGAATTACTATAATGTGTTTACTCTTATTTGCCCTAAAAATCCTGTCTCCCCGATTTGAATGCTGAGCTGTTGGAATATATTGACACTAGACTATGATGCTGGTCACAACGAGGTGCTATGGAAAGTATGTATATTAGTGCATTGCCTCCTTCTGCCACACAGCTACTTGAAATAAGCTGCAAAAAGACAAAAGCCTGGACCAAGTATGTAAGAGCAAAAACAGTATAACAAGGGGGTGTACTGTGTAAATAGGCATGGGTATGGTCACTGTTAACAACCTGAGGAAATGAACTTTGCTTAAAAAAAAAAAAAAGAATACAAAGCATTCAGTTTGCGCAAAGTCTAATAATATTAATAACTAGAGGCTCCCCATGGGAGGAATAACACCAGCCACGAGCCGATACATATCAAGCGCGGCTCCAAGTATGACCTTGACCTTGTTCTACTTTCACCAAGTATGAACTCGTTGGAGATTTTGATCCCTACTACACACCTGTAAAATTTTTTGATGATATCTTGAGTGGTTGCAAAGTTATCGTGGGAACAGACACACAGACCTTGATCTACTTTCACCAGGTTTGAACTCGTGATCTATTGGTTTTCCTACTAAATACATGTAAAATTATATGATGATATCTTGAGCGTTTGCGAAGTTATCGTGCTAACAGAAACAGACACACACAAACACACAGACAAATTGAAAACAATACCAGCTTCGCTATTGCATCTGCTACTACTACTACTACTACTACTACTAAAAATAATAATAATAATAATAATAATAATAATAATATGTTTTTTTTTTCTCAAAAGCTCCAGTTCCTCCTAAGGAATTCACTAGTGCTCGACTTTCATTTACACTGCTACGTTTCACAAGAATCCTGACATGAATCCCGTACAGTACAGACTTCATAAAAAGAAGAAAAAAAAAAAAAACTTCCACAGAGTTCGGGTGACCATAAAAGCCATGGAGAGAAATTATCAGGCATGAAGGCTGTCAGTTAATGTCTGACGTGAGGGAAATTATAAGATAAATACATGAATACGAGGTTGGATATCTAAGAAAACAGATGAAAGGCAGAGGTGAGGGGCAGTAGGAGTATGAGATATGGGAAAGACGTGTATGCTGTTAATGAAAATGTCTTGGCAAGGAAATCGATGGATACTATAAAAGGTTCTGAGAGGATGAAGCTGAGAATTATCTAGTCTCAGAGAAAAATGGGAATGTACGCAAATATGTTCGTCTATGTATGCAAATGCTTCAACAGATGAGAAGAAAAGAATGGTTAGGAAAGTTTTTATAGGTATATATATTATTTTATTAGGTAAAATATTCTTCTGCATGGGTAAACTTACCCATTGTTTAGGTGCAGATCACTTACTTCACAAACTTCGAAGGGAAGAGCTGGGTGGTGGGGGCAAGAACCAGGCCTCTCTCAGCAGTCCAGGTGGCCACTCGCTTTGGCAGGGTAAATGAATCGCTGTACGGCAAAAACGAGTAAAGGCTCACTCTGAAAACATTTAATAAAAGTAATCATAATAAGGTCATTTCATACTAACAACAATAGTAACAACAACATCGACAGCAAAGATGACAATGATGGCAATGATGATTTCGAGGGGATGTTTATAATCACAACACTGTTGATTGTTTGTCATTGTCCTGACCATCTGTCCCAGCTAAAGATAGGATGGGGTAGGCTCCAGAACACAACAAAAGAAAAACCACGACATAAGGAGAAGTCTCAACAGCGCAGTGAAATTGTTCGGACATTCATTTACACGTCACACAAAGCAGCGGAATCCTGGGTCCACCACCTCGCAGGCCTAACCATCAGGCATTACCTTTATCTGTATTTTTTTTATTTTTTTATTCACGTATTACAAATGTGTTTTTCATGCACCTGCCAGATAGCGGCAGTCAAGTTAGAAGGCTTTACCAGAACTACATCATGAGTTCATCCTTATAAATTTCGTCAAACGTATCCATTACCCTGTCAGATCCATAGTATCACCCATTTCCATACCTTGGTTTCTTAAACACTCATTGACTAGACTCATATACTTCAAATTTATCCTTCCATTACCCTGTCTGCAGTCATTCTCCCCATAATGAAGACCACTTAAGCACATACCTTACTTTGTTATTATACCTGCCACCAGGCAACTTATCTCGTATACTCCGCCCCCTTCCTGAAGTCGTGGCTGCGTCGATGGCTTCCTACTTTCTGGACAGTGGTTGAGGGGGCAGGGCTTAAGGGCCAAGTTGCCTGGCAGTGGGTATAAGCACTATCTCATCTACAGTATTACTTATTCTAACCACTAAATACACTGCACACACATTCCTCATTTATATAAGCAGTGGTCTAACGTTTGACTTCTCCTCATACAAAGCAAAATTCTCTCGCCCATATGTCGATCTGAACACTGCAGTAACACACCTCAATGTACTCCTCATATAGCCTACTCTTCACACCCAGGCCTCCATCTTAGTATCAAGTTTATTATGGCATCGGTCACCATCTCTCCAGGAACATCCCACATTCTACTCCCACCGCACCTTTACCTTGTTTTTCCAGTACTGCACAGAGGTTCTTAAGCAGCCTCACCTACTCAAGTCGTGGTAATCCCGTCATCATCATCATTCCAAATTTACCCCATCAGAAATGTAAGAACTCGAGGCTAGGTTACTTAGTCCTGGTATTTTCTTTTAGTTACTGTAGTCCTTTTACCTGAACTTGGTCCAGAGTTTTGTTCTTTTATAGCTTATTTCAAACTTGATCAGTAGCAGAATAACACCTTACTAGGGCTCTACACTTCGTGACTAGCATCATATTCTAGCATTATCCTATTGCTATATTTTAGCGCTCAAGACTGAGAGCTGGCAAGTTTAGGTCGTTAAAGTAAACAGGTTATAATTGCAAAACCCCAAGTGGCATACAAGTAATTTTTCATCTTTCATCATCTAATCCAGTGTTGCCCAATGAGAAGCAGAGCCCGAGGCTAGGCAGGTTGATCCTGACATTTTAGAGGAGAGTGACCAGCCTCACTCATCCGTGAGTGGCATTACTTGAACAATAAACCCCAACCATCCCTTGGATATAAACCTTCACCAGCTCAATCCAATTGGAGCACCTTAATTGCCCACTAAACCATGGTTACCACCCAGTGTAGTAAATGCTTTCTTGGTGTACAGGAAACCATTTGGCTTGTCACTCAGTGTAGCATAGACAGAAGTACGGGGAAAGATTGAAGGAAAGAAAGACATATAAACCCTAATAACTCCTCTGATATAAGCCTTTATATACAAGTACCACATGCAGTTGGAGCGCCTAGACCCACCAAACTATCAAGCATCTTTTTATGGAATATGGCAACCACCCAGCATAGTAAGTAGTTTTCTGGGTTATAGGAAATTATTTGGTTCGCTAGTCACTTAGGATCATAATGGATTTTGCAAGCTTGGTCACTTATTCCTCAGCGATTTGTTCTGCTCCTTACGCCTCACTATTTCCTTATATGCTACTGATGTAACGAATGTCGATATTAAATGACATAAATAACATACAAGAGAATGCTGAGTATCATTATCTTTAGTAAATCGCAAAAAAGAAGCTACAAAGCCCTATAAACTGACTATTAACCCCTTAATCGCGGGGTGTCACTTTCGTGATGCTTGGGAGCAAGGGATCATACCGCAGGGTGTCACTTTTGTGATTCTGTGTTATTTTGAATTCGCCCAGGCTTTCAAGTGGTGGCTTGTATCATCTATCAGTACTGCCAATGTCCAACATTAGTCAGCACTCGTAATCTCATCTGCACTCCCATCCATTGTTGACAATTTAGCCATTTCTCCCAGTTCTTGACTCCCCTCCCTACCTCCCCTCCATTACCCTCTCCTCTCGCCTGCCCGGCCATGCTGCACTAAGTAATCTTCCCAAGCATTTTCCACTGATTTCATCCATTGAAATAAGCCCTGTGCCCTATTCTTATACCAAATAATATATACAAAAAAGAAATAAGGTAAATGATAGTGCCATACAACTGGAATTGGCTAAGTATCACCTGACAACACCCCATGTGCACTTGTTTGCTAATTTTCCCTGTTTATTTCCCCTAGAAATATGCTGTATAATCTATTCTTGTAATAAAAATATATATAAGAAAGGAAGGGAGAAGCCTAAGTGATATTTACATTCACCTGGAACTACCTAATTTATTATGTATTGTCTAGATTTCCTGCCAATCATTTCATAGCGTATATATTAGCAGCTGTCACCACACTGACATTGGCAGCGTTGTACTCCACCTAGGCCACCACAGCATTCAGTTTACTGTCGTCTTTCAAGGTGAAACCACGTCAGATTCGCACCTGTCCAATTCCGCCGCTTTTTAGCCCCATGCAAAGGGCCCTGTGACCTCTACCCCTACTAAACCTCGTGAGGAAAGGGGTAAAGGGCTAAGTGACTGCTGTGGAACGTGAACTGGCTAATTTATCAAGGAAAATGATGGACAGTGACTATGATCTTTCTGGTGACTAAAACAGTGCAAAAGAAAATGTAAATATTGTGTAAACAGCAAGTGAAAGCAATGAATGTAAATATAAGTGAACAGAGGAAAGTAGTTTTATAAGTTACAGCAAGTGACAGTGCATAACAGTGTAAATAAAACAGAAATGTAGATAATGTAAAAAAAAATAGAGAATGTAAATAGAAATGTAAATGAGTAGTAATATAAGAATACGAGTATATATACTAGCCCTTTCGCGCACGATAAGTTTCAATAAGTTTTCTGATCCCGGAATTTCGACTACGAAGCCGCCCGGCCGGTGAGCGCGCGCGCGGCAAATTTGAGCTAATTTGAGCGAATGAAACACATTCTTGCCTTATTTTCGCCCCCAAAAAATCAGTGTATTCCCATGAAACCTATGTCCAGGTATGCATGGATGTTTGTTCTATCTGATAAACATGACCAAAACACAGGAAAACAACAGCACAGAAAGTTATGAGCCCTGGAAGGCATGTCGAGTAAACATTTTTGACTTCCCAACATCGCCGTTTGAATGTTTTCCATCCTACAGGAAAATGATCTAATATTTTTTTATAGAGAATTTCAACAGCTTTCTAACGAAACCAATCTGGTTTAGATACGATGTATACTTTTCGAGAAAATGGTCAAAAACTGAGAGCCATTTTCGAAAAATTTTCACTGACCTCTGAGAGCTAAGTTTTCCCAGGGACCTAACGTTTTTATTACATAGTAATATGCCCCCATTATCCAGCTTTCCCACTGTGACGGGAAAACCCCATACGCCTCATAGTTCTCGAGTAAATCGAAAAAAGTACAAGGCACTCCGTGCGTGATTGACTTTCGTGATGCGCGCATGGCGTACGCAATGTTCCCGTCTACGTAACCACGAATTCTTATGAGAAATATTACATTTTTATGTATTGTACATATATAGAATTTCCTGCTCTTCATCATGGTTCAAACGTGAAATCGATACGTCCAATAGTTTCCGAGTAATTGGCAGAGAAAATGAGAGTATTACTACGAGCCTTTCTCAATGGTAACAGCCGGGAAGAGACACTCATTTCCACCGTCTTTTATCGCACAAAACGTAACATAATGCTTACATTTTGGTATTGATCATACGTAGAATTTAGTGGTATAGATCATGGTTGTTACAGAAAATCGATAAGTCAAACAGTTTTCGAGTAATTGGCCGACAAAGTGAGGTTATTACTCCGAGCGCTTGTCACTGATAACAAATGCGAGGAAAAACATTTCCCTCGCCTTTTACCCCCTAAAACGCTACCAAAGGCTTACATTCGGGTATTGATTACACGTAGAATTTAGTGGTATTGATGATGGTTGTAACAGAAAATCGATAAGTCTAATAGTTTTCGAGTAATTGGCCGACAAAGTGAGGTTATTACTCCGAGCGAATGTCACTGATAAACGCGAGGGAAAAAAAAAAACATTTCCCTCGCCTTTTATCCCCCAAAACGCTACAAAAGGCTTACATTTTGGTATTGATCATACATAGAATTTAGTGGTATTGATGATGGTTGTAACAGAAAATCGATAAGTCTAATAGTTTTCGAGTAACTGGCCGACAAAATGATGTTATTACTCTGAGCGCTTGTCATGTCACACAACAACCGCTAGGAACAAAAACATTTCTCTCGCCTTTTACCCCCAAAACGCTACCGAAGGCTTACATTCTGGTATTGATCTTACGTAGAATTTAGTGGTATTGATGATGGTTGTAACAGGAAATCGATAAGTCTAATAGTTTTCGAGTAATTGGCCGACAAAGTGAGGTTACTCTTCCGATCGCTACCAACTTTTACACACACTGTTTCTTCCTCGCACACCGGCCTGAAGACTATGCTACTAACTTTCTTTTTCCCCTATCTGTACAGACTATTACATCTTCCATGGATGTTTTTCTATTGTTATAACCTACTACACATAAACATAACTCTTCTATAGTTACTGCTGTGGAGATTTACTTTCTTTCATATGTGTAATCTGTAGGAGAAAATGGATATTTGTCTGAAAGTGTGAGAGGTAATGGTAATAGATTATTACATATATCAACAAAATTTGCAGAACTCACTTCCTCCAGGGGTGTTGATCCAGTTAGACCACGGATTTGAAGATAAGGAGTTATGTAGTGTGTGTGTGTGAGTCAGCTTCTCCCTGAGAGTATGAGGCAACGCTATTTTTAGCACACACCACACTCGTTCACGGAAACTCGCAGCTTGTTTGACGTATATTTCATACAATTCCATACGCATTTACACTATCAGAATCACAATAATTCCAGCCCTAAAAACACCGGTAATTCTCCTCCCAACTTCAGGTTTGCCCCTTCACAACACTCTGTTTCATGCCACACATAACGCTTGCTGGCTCCATAATTTCACCAAGCCATCCACAGTATGTTTCACACAATATATATTTATGCCTTGGCTTCATTTATATACGTATTTCCACTCACGCCATACGACCTACGGGGGGTGGAGTGGTGCAACCCCGCTACACTGACCATGTGTCTGGCTCCAAGGCCCAACGATTGCTAACGGCCAGAATTGCTTTTCAATACATATATGAATGTTCCATCAACAATATCACATCACTATATGTTCACATACAATGTATTATCTCACTGATTCAATAGGGTCTTTGCCTTGGGCAAGAGGAGGAGAATTATGGACGATTTAAAGGGAACCACGAGCTGTCAAACATCACTGGCTGACTGCTCAACAAACACTGAGGTTGGAGGGAGCGGGCTGAGGCTGATAAGGCAAAGCAGTGTTGCCAATGACTTACCTCCAGTAGGCCTTGGCTACCCTAAGACGCGCCAAAAAATCACGCAAATCGGCCTATAAGTTTTTTTCTGACGAATATTTTTGGGCCTTGAAGGGGCCTTAAGGACGCGAGTCGCGTGACTGTGTCTGGCGGAATGCAAGCCGACATCACGCGAATCGCGCGACTGTGCCTGAAAGGGCTAGGAGTAATGAAAGTGAAAGTTTCACTCTAGCATGTATGAATACTATGAGTTATGAAAGTGGAAGTGAAAGTGACAGATTCGCTCTCAGCGCTAGTATAAAGGACGAGAAATTGAATGCTACGTATTTTACTGAAAGAGAAATTGAATGCCTACAGTGACAATAAACTACTATTACTGAAGGAAACTTATGGTTAAAGACTGCAGATATATATAAGTGTTATATAGTAATAGAAATATAAAGTGTGAGTGTTTTTATGTATAATAAATGACAGAACACAAGCGGTGAATGAGCGCAAGTGGGAAGGTCATACATGCTCATAATTTTCATTGCTTTCACAGTGTTTTTTTTTTTTTTTTAGTATGGATTGCAAACTATTTGAAAATCACAGTATAGTGTTTCTAGTGATAATATGAGGCTGTAGTAGTCATATTACAGGTTGTCGAGACTTCGTTACCCAAATTCAGAGGTATCCACAAGTCCTACGGTACTCGATGAAGGCTCAACAAACAACCCAGGAGAAAACTGAAAGTATGTGCCATATCCATTTGTAATTTTATTATTCTAGGACTAATAACTGATTTTTGGCAAATATTTTTAGAGAGTCTGTCAGAGTGCAAATATGCCCGCGGGACATGCAAATCAAGCCAAAACAACTCCGCGGCTTAGGGGTTAATACGTGGCTTAGAGTCATTTGATAACAACACTGTATAATGAATGAGGATGACCTTGGCAACTTTTACTAAAATGTAATGAGAGCCTGATGCATAGCAATGTATTTTTTTCTTTTTGTGTGTCCGACTCTGGGCATAGGCTTCACAGCCTGCTCCTAAGGCCCAGTAGTCCTCCTACATACCATACACCTCTACATCTCACCACTTAGTGCTAACACCCACCGTCCATATTGAGTACATGCTAGGGCTGTCTCATACAGGACTGGTGTATTGGTATTAGCGGGGGTATTTTTATGACATGTCAGCGGATCTTCTGGTAGATCAGTAAAGTCTGCTTTTATGAAATTCAAACCCTCAAACTGTTCCCTGCCCCAGCCGAGATTCGATCCTGGGTCTATTAGGACTGTAGGCTGCTTCTCTACCGATTGAGCCATCGCCTTCCCTAGATTCACTTGTGTTAATATCGCTTTAAAATATTTAGCGGTTATTTTGTGCTTTAATATTATTACATAATTTTTCTTTTTTTGTTTCCGACTTTGGGCATAGGCTTCACAGCCTGTTTCCTAGGCCAAGTAGTCCTCCTACATACCATACACCTCTCCATGTCACCACTTCGGCGCTAACACCCACCGTCAACATTGAATACATGCTAGGGGCGTCTCATACAAGACTGGTGTATTGGTATTAGTGGGGGTATTTTTATGACATGTTCTGGTAGATCAGTAAAGTCTGCTTTTATTAAATTCAGATCCATAAACAGTTCCCTGCCCCTGCGGAGATTTGAACCAGGGTCCAGTAGGACTGCAGGCCACTTCTCTACCAACTGAACTACTGCCTCCCTTAAAATTAATTGGCTTTATGCCTGGTATTCCCGAAGGGCTGAGGAGTTGCCCCTACATAGAGGACTTTTTGGATTGGAGCATGTAGCATTTTCTGACCGGACGCCATTCCTGATGTTTACCAATGACCCTTGGGTGGATTTGATTCTCCGACCCTTCAGTCAGAGCTGAGCGCTCTAATCCACTGAACCACGGCTGCATCTCAGTGATTATCAAGCTAATGTAACATTGCTTACTTGAGTTACCAGTGTCACATAATTTAGAAGGAAGTGCTAGGTGTGAAGAAAATGTCCAGAAAATTCATGAAGGCTACAAGGTAAGGAAGTGGATTTACTTGTATAGCATGATGCACGAGTATGTTGCCCATTAAATATGCTAAAGGTGGTTAGTTAACTACTTTTTAAAAATACCTTATTTAACCCCGTGTAGCAAAGGAGTTTGTATCACATTATGATGATTACCTGAATGTTGTCTCGTCGTCATTGACAATGGCGAAGAGTGAGTCAGTGCGGGAAAATGTCCTGTGAAGGTAGTGGAGGGTGTGGAAGCGGTGCAATGGGAGGCGAGTGAAGGCGAGCATCCTCGTTTGCTGAATCATCAGCAGGTGAGTCTTGAAGGAGGACTCGGCGAAAGTGGACAGGAAGTCTGGGTCATCACTTACCACCACCACAGTCAAGCACCACACCACCTCGCTCAGCTGTTGATGATATCAGATATTAGAAGGATGTTAAGAGCTATGTGATATTACACTGTTCTTACTGGTTGTTAATACTTTCTTGCTAATTTACCAAGTTTTGCACTGCACACGAATAGGTTTTCAAGCTTTATTCTAAACTTACGAAGTTGTGTACTTGGGTAATTTTACCCTTGTCACTGGCGTAGTTACCCCAGTACCGAATAGGTGAAATAGAAGATAATGTGAAAACGTAAGGAGACAGGCGAGCCGTTAAGAAGATACATCTTTTTCCTCATCAGTTTTGTTGGTTGTAAGGGTAACCCTCAACCCCAGCTACATTTACTCAGCGGTCAATTTTGCCTTCTGGACTGATAACACACTAGTTGTTTTTCCCATAAACTGCACAGGAAACCCTCTTGTCCTTGAACTAGTGGGTGAAACTTACAGTGTGGGAGGAGCAAAAAGAGGGTATTTGCCATTACAACCCTAAATAACGCTTTCTCTACTTTCTTCACGGCACGCCATTGGTTTTGCGAAAAATGTGTAAGACTCCCATTCATAGCAGGTGCCTCTATTGTCTCTGTATGGACAGAGATTATTTCTAAGACAGCCTTGTGGTTAGTTAGTCGAGAAAGGCGGCGTAAGTCTCCTTTATAAGCTCGAGGACGATGTAAGAGAGACACAATTTTGTTTACATTTTCCTTCACACATTTTTTTCTTATTTTGTACACATTTATTCACATTTTGCCATTTACTGCCACATTTACACTTTTGTCACATTGTGTTGCACTTTTCCCACATTTTCACACAACACTCAATACGTGACTTTGATTACAAAACACACTGTTTGTGCACCATTTCCCATTTTTGGTTCACTCCTTCATTTACACTAGTGTGTGATTTATATCTGGATTATATCACTGAAGTCTTCAAGTTTCCTCGAGCTTTGTGAGTACTTAGCCTCCACTGAGTGTATGCTGGTCAGGTAAGAAATAACTGGTTCTATATTTTGTATCCTGGGACCTATATGAATCCTCTTTTTGTAAAACGAACCCTGGTTTCTTCTTTGGTTGTGTATGTTATAGTGTACAATAAAGTTTAGTCAGTTTTCTTGTAAGCTTTGCCTTATCCCTTTCGGTGATTAATTAAGGGCTAAGAGTGCACCGTAATATACACCCACATAACATTTTGGCGACCTCCTGCCCAGGATAGCTCTGTGACATAATATTGGCAACCTTGGCCACATACGCAGTGCTTACTTTTACATACTTAACTATAATCAGTAATCATGGCTCTAATGAGTGATATTGATTTGAAAGTGATTCTAAGCCATCCCCAAACAGAGTGAAAACACTCATAAAACACGAGCTCATATTGCATGCCCAGGCCTTACAGTTTAGATTTCCTGCCTCAATCACTAAAACTAAGTTACCTGATGTAATATTGGACACCATGTTCGAGCAAAGTGAGTAATCCATAGTTAGTTCTGAGCCATCAGATACTGCACAAGGTGTTGACCCTGAGCCTTTGGCATCGGAGGTGGCTGGCCCTAGTGATTTTTCCGCTCATGATACTGGTGACAAAGTGCAACTTAAGTTAGCCAGAATTAAGCTGAGGGAACTAGAAGTGCAAGCAAAAATAAGAAAAATAGAATCGAATGCTAAAATGAGGGAATTAGCATTACAGGCTCAAATGAGACAAAAAGAAATGGATCATGAAATCAGACTGAAGCACTCTGATAGTTCACCTCTAGCTAGTAGTAGTTCATCTGCCAGGGAATCTTTTGATGTTGCTAGGAATATTAAGCTAGTACCTCCCTTCAATGAGCAAGACGTCACTAAGTACTTCCATATGTTTGAAAGGGTGGTAGGTCGTCTCTCGTGGCCAAAAGACTCTTGGACAGTACTGCTGGAGAGTGTTTTTGAAAGGAAAAGCTCTGGAGGCTTATATTTCTTTATCTGTTGATCAAAGTGATAACTATGATTGTTTGAAAGAGGCCATTCTAAAAGCATATGAACTCGTGACAGAGGCATATAGGCTTAAATTTAGATCTACCTTTAAGCAGAAAGATCAGATAAGCAGAAAGATCAGACTCATCTGGAATATGCTAGAGTACTCACAGACTTATTTGATCAATGGCTGCATTCTAAGAAGGTTGATGATTTCTGTAAACTTAAAGAATTTATTATCTTGGAGAACTTCACTGGTAAGATAGATAGGGCTGTGGCTACATACTTAGTGGAGAAAGATTTAGATACCCTAGCTGAGGCTGCTGTTGTAGCAGATAATTATAGTATAATTCATAAACACGAACGTAAGCCTCAGTCATTTGTTAAGGGTAGGAGAATGAACCAACCATTTTTTTGTGAACCTTTCTTTTGGTAAAGGCAAGTTAATGTCAAGTGCCACTAGAGGGAACACTGCAACCCCAGAGCAATTTAGTTCCACGAAAGCAAGTGAGGACAGTGTTGCCAGAGGGCCAAGAAAAAGTGTCAGTTTTGCCAGTATTGCCAGAAAACGGGGCACTTGGAGGATTGGTGCTGGAAATAACGAGGGAAAAATTTCAGTGTGAAACCTATTACTTTGGTAAACACTTGGGGATCTTGTGACACCAACAGAGAGCAACCACCCACAGATATTGTTAGTGGTAGCCAGACACAACCCCAGCAGGTGCATATTGTTAATAAGACCAGAGTGGAGCCGTCAGTGGTGGACAGACAGACTCCTGTAGAGCCATTGTTAGACACTAGTAAGGCTGGAGCAGTGCAGCCGTCAGGTTCAGGTGAGAGTGGTAATAAGACTCTATCAGAGTGTCCTACCCCAAGCAGTACACGAAGTGACTCCTCCCCAGATCATTTATTTGCTAACTTCATATCTAAGGGGTTTGTTTCAGTTGATGAAAAGGGTGGTAAGGAAGTCACTATAATAAGAGACAGAGGAGCTTCACAGTCACTAATGTTGAAGGGGTTTGTTGATGTAGCTGACCCTAATGAATGTGTCTTGTTGCAGGGTATAGCTGGATTTGTATCTGTTCCCCTAGTTGAGGTGAAGCTCCACTCAGAGTTAGTTACTGGTTCAGTGCGTGTGGGTGTTGTTGACCAGCTTCCTGTACAAGGGGTCACTTTCCTATTGGGTAATGACTTGGTGGGAGGACAGGTGAGTGTTGTTCCCTGTGTGTCAAAAACTCCCTTGAGTGAGGATAGGATTAAAGAATTGGAAGATACATGTTCTAAATTGTTCCCTGCATGTGCTGTAACTGGTGCTATGACGGCAAAAGCCGCCATGAGAATGTTGCCAGTAATGGCACTGGCAATGCCGATGATGATATTAGGCTTGGTGATACCTTTTTTGCCCAGTTAAAGGAATCAGAGGTTGATGATTCTCCCGAGACTGATGCAAGCGCAAAGTTTGCTGATATGCAAAGATCTGACCCACAGATTGACTCAGCAGTTAGGGAAGATGAATGTGAGTCTGAACTGACAGAGTGTTATTATTTACGGCCGAAGAATGTGTTAATGCGAAGATGGAGACCTCCTAGTGTTGCTCAAGATAACGAGTGGGAGACTGTGCATCAGGTGGTGGTTCCAAGACCTTATAGGCAAAAAATTATGTCCATTGCTCATGACTCTTCTTTAGCAGGTCACTTAGGGGTAAGGAAGACTCTCTCTCTCATCTGGCAGCATTTTTACTGGCCTGGAATGTCGAGATGTCTCCCGGTTCTGTAGGTCATGCCACACCTGTCAGCTAGTCGGTAAGAGCAATAAACCCATCCCTGCGGCTCCTTTGGTTCCTCTACTTGTGTTTGAGGCCCCATTCACTAGAGTCCTCGTGGACATCGTTGGCCCTTTGCCAAAAAACCTCTTCAGGCCACCAGTGCATCCTCACAATGTTAGACTTGGTCACTAGATGTACTGAAGCCATTCCTTTGAGAAATATTTCAGCTAAATTGGTTGTAAAAGAGATACTGACCTCCTTTACCCATTTTGGTCTCCCTAAGGCAGTTCAATGAGATCAAGGCAGTAATTTTGATTCCAAACTGTTCAGACAAACCCTTAAGGAGTTAGGAATCTCCCAGATCACTTCCTCAGCATATCATCCTCAGAGTCAGGGTGCATTAGATAGGTATCACCAAACTTTGAAGAGTATGCTCAGAAAACTATGTGTTGATGAAAAGGAATGGGACAAGTGTTTGCCTTTCCCACTTTTTGCAACCAGAGAGGCACCGAGTGAGTCTTTGAGCTACTCCCCATTTCAGTTAATATTTGGCCATGAAGTAAGAGCTCTTAAACTCCTCAAAGAACAATGGGTCAAGGATGATGATCAAATTAACTTGCTAGACTATGTGCTAAAATTTAAAGAAAGACTGGCCTATAGTATGGAAGTAGCCAGGGCACACTTGGAGTCATCTCAGGAGAAGATGAAGAGGTGGTATTACCACTCTAAGAAAGTTAGGAACAGTGTTTCACCAAGATGATCAAGTTCTCGTCTTGCTTCCCATTCATGGTCAGTCTCTGCAGGCAAGTTTTGCGGGCCCTTATGTAGTGCAGAAGAGGGTAGGTGAAGTAAATTATGTCATTTTAACCCCAGACTGGACGAAGGAATGAAGATTGTGCCATGTAAATATGTTGAAGGAGTACCATGGACGAGACGTGGATCCCCGTAGTGCTGCATGGGTGGTGTCGGCAGTCGAGTTGGCGAAGGATGAGGGCTTCCCTTTGACTCTGGACCAGATGACCAGTTGAAGAGAAAACCAGGATGCTTGGAGTACACTGACAGATAAACTCTTCCACTTGACTGCAGAGCGGTGTGCCGAGCTGGTTGCCCTTCTCAGGAAGTTCCCTGATGTCTTCCAGGACACCCCAGGACGGATGGAAGTGGACGTTGGAGATGCCAGCCCTGTAAAGCCGTCCCCCTACCGGGCTACTCCTCAGAAGCAGACCATCATTCAAAAGGAACTGAATTACATGTTGTAGCAAGGGTTAATCGAGTCCTGTCAAAGTGAGTGGTGCTCCCCAGTCATAGAGCTTCCAAAACCTGATGGGTCACATTGCTTTAGTATTGATTATCTTAAAGTCAACTCGCCAACTCCCTTACCAAGACTGATACTTACCCACTTCCTAGAGTAGATGATTGTGTGGATGCGATAGGCAGTGCTAAGTTTATCACAAAATTAGATTTGATGAAGGGATATTGGCAAGTCCCACTCACAGAAAAGGCCCAAGAAATTTCCTGTTTTGTGGTCGGTGGCAATACTTATATGTAAGGTCATGCCCTATGGTATGAAGAATGCTCCTGCCACCTCCCAGAGGCTCGTGAATGATCTCACAAAGAACTTGGATGGTTGTGTTACATACGTTAATGATGTTATTTTTAGTGACACCTGGGAACAACACTCGAGCCAACTAGATGCCTTGCTGCAGAGACTGTCCTCTGCTAGTTTAGTGCTTAATTCAACTAAATGTGAATTTGTGAGGGCTCAAGTGCAGTACCTAGGTTATGTGGTCGGTTTAGGCCAAATGAGTCTACCTGATGTTAAAGTTCAGGTCATTGTCAATTCCCGCCAACCCAAAAATAAGAAAGAGTTGCAACGATTCTTGGGTATGGTAGGGTCTTACAGACGTTTTGTCCTGAACTTCTCTGAGCTTGTAGCTCCCCTCACAGATTTGTTAAGAAATGGAGTCAAGTATGAGTGGAAGTCAGAATGTGAGGATGCCTATTCTAAACTCAAAGCCATCCTGTCAAGTCACCCAGTGCTTCAAGCTCCCAATTTTGACAAATCCTTTAAATTAGCTGTTGATGCCAGTGGCCTAGGGGCTGGCATAGTTTTGCTTCAGGATATTGATCAAGGCTTTGAGATGCCTGTGTGCTATTTTAGCAAAAAGTTCAATAAGGCCCAGAGAAATTATTCAACTATTGAGAAAGAACTCGTTGCACTCATACTTGCCGTTCAACACTTCTCTGTGTATGTTGGTCCAGGGTCGGTGATGTTGTAGTGTACACTGATCACCACCCTCTGAAATTTTTGTCCCGATTTAAGGACAAAAATCTTGGATTGACCCACTGGGCCCTATTTTAGCAGGAATACTTCCTTGATGTGAGACATGTAAAAGGTGAAAGTAATGTTTTAGCAGATTACCTGTCCAGAACTTAATTGTACAGTATTCAGAAATTTCTTCTTTCAGGAAGGGAGGTGTCACTGGCATAGTTCCCCAGTACCGAATGGGTGAAGTACAAGATAAAGTGATAACATAAGGCGACAGGCTAGCCGTTAAGAAGATAAATCTTTTTCCTTATCAGTTTTGTTGGCTGTAAGGGTAACCCTCATCCCCAGATGTATTTACTCAGCGGTCAATTTTGCCTTCTGGACTGATAACACACTAGTTGTTTTTCCCATAAACTGCACAGGCAACCCTCTTGTCCTTGAACTAGTGGGTGAAACTTATAGTGTGGGAGGAGCAAAAAGAGGGTATTTGCCATTAGAAGCCTAAATAACGCTTTCTCTACTTTCTTGATGGCACGCCATTGGTTTTGTGAAAAATGTGTAAGGCTCCCATTCCTAGCAGGTGCCTCTATTGTCTCTGTATAGACAAAGATTATTTTTATGACAGCCTAGTGGTAAGTTAGCTGAGAGAGGCGGAGTAAGTCTGCTTTATAAGCTCGAGGACGATGTAAGAGAGACACATTTTTATTTACATTTTTCTTCAAACATTTTGTATCATTTTGTACACATTTGTTCACATTTTGTCATTTACTGTCATGTTACACTTTTGTCACATTGTGTTGCACTTTTCTCATATTTTCACACAATACTCACTACGTGTCTTTGATTACAAAACACACTGTTTGTGCTCCATTTCCCATTTTTGGTTCACACCTTCATTTACACTAATGAGTGATTTATATCTAGATTGTATCACCGAAGTCTACAAGTTTCCACGAACTTTGTGAGTACTTAGCCTCCACTGAGTGTATTCTTGTTAGGTAAGAAATAACTAGTTTTATATTTGTATTCTGATACCTACATGAACCCTCCTCTTATAAAACGAACCCTGGTATCTTCTTTGGTTGTGTATGTTATAGTGTACAGTAAAGTTAAGTCAGTTTTCTTGTAAGCTTTACCTTATCCCTTTTGGTGATTAAATAAGGGCTAAGAACACACCGTAATATACACTCCCATAACATCATTTTATCTCTGAACTCATATTTTCTTTTGACAAACCTTTATGGCTTTATCATGCAGCTTTAAGAACAGCATACTCGTAGTCTGTAATACCGACCCAGTTATCTGTACTGCTCTACGATATTGTTTTATGCCACTAAGTCACAGCGTACAAGAATTCTATAGCAATCCCATTATAACCACAAATACCATATCAGACTTTTTTTTTTTTAAGCCTTACTAGTTCGAGCTGGGGGCATAACAAGGTAAACATTGCAACACCAATACACAGTCACGACATAAAACTAGATTATAATCATATGCGAAGAAAGTGAGGCAAAAAAAAAAAAAAAAAGTCGATCCAGTGTTGTTCATGTGTACAAAGAGAGAGAGAGAGAGAGAGAGAGAGAGAGAGAGAGAGAGAAATAGTAAGTGTATAGAAAATGAAGAATTTAGGTGTGCATATTAGAAGGTATGCGTCGGGGGTTCCAAAATATTTCACCACCAGCTAATGTGAACTTCAGTCTGCGATTTTACACTATATGCAGAAATTTATTTACTCAATCCTTCTGGGTCATTTTACAGTATACTGTATATAAATATATATATATATATATATATATATATATATATATATATATATATATATATATATTTATATAAATATAAAATATGAATATGTGTGTGTGTGTGTGTGTGTGTGTGTGTGTGTGTGTGTGTGTGTGCGCGCATGACCAGTAAACTACAAACGAGAAACTTAACCCATTGGAGCCCAGTGTCCGGAATATTGGACAGAACTGGAATTCTTCAAGTCCTTATAAAGTAGGAAACCCCCGGGTAGGGACCTATGAGCTTCACGACTATGAGCCAATAGGCGGAGGGCGGTAAGCTTAGTACCCACCCCAGTGCCATGCCTCGCCCAGTACCCCTGGGATCCAATGGGTTAAAGGAAACGACTTGAGTTAAATCATAGTCGAACTTCAGGCCAAGAGTTTGCAAATACTCTTATTTTTCCAAAGAAGCTGAAGGAAGGAAAGACAAAATGCAATTTTGTTAGTACTGAGGGCACATTTTTTTTTTTTTTTTTTTACTTATACAGAAGATGAACAATGAAAGGAAAAGAAATTAAATATATATAAAGTGTCCTCCATTCGCTAAGAAAAAAAATCAGCAGCAGTTGGAATTGAATTACTGTAGGTTTAAGTATGGGGGAAACAAATTGGGGATGTGAGTTCCACTCAGTTGTGCTTGGTATAAGTAGAAAAGTTTCATTGTCCCTGCTATAATAGTGCTACTAGTGAGATTATGTTTTTGGTAATCATTAATATATTGTCGCACAACCTACCCGCTGAGCATCACTGAAGACCTTGATAAGATGTTCCCGAGTTGTGTTCTGGTCTTGAGCATGAATCTTGCCTTCGAAAACTCCCAGACCCCAGGGAGCTCGCAGCTTAGGCAGATCCTGTACCAATGGAATACATTATTAGACCTGCTGTTCACTTCTACCTGTCCTGTTACGTTCTAGTGCGGCTATTTGCCAATTACTCCAGAGGAGGGTTGGATAAATTTATTGTCACGAATAGTCAGATTTAATGACATTTCTACAGGCCAAGAGATGGCGCACCAGGTTTAGCTGCCACACTAGTTTCCAATGCCTTTTCCATTGGCAGGCAAAGTAACCACTCTTTATTTTTGCTAATGCAAGCAATCGTGCCATGGCTTGCAGGCCCAGGGAATCACTTTCCGTTTATTTCTGATCGAGTTAACATCGTTTTGCAGCAGAGAATTCACCACAAATGACATCTGTGTTATGTGACGTCTGCACGGGACTCCTGCTGGAGAGAGGGTCATGCTGGATGTTGGATGACAGAGGGTCTGCTTGAAGAATGGTTGGCACTGTTGCGGTTGAAACACGGCAGCCAGAAAGGGTGTGGTCAAGTCGGAAGTCTGGGACTCCACAATGACAACGTTACTTGGAACGTCGATGCTTCGCAACGTCAGAAGTGACCTTTCTGCAAGAACATTGTCATGGGCCCAACAGATCTGGTTTTCTTGAATTTCCTTTATGATGAGTGCAGAAAATTTTAGATGGCAATATTTTTTGGTCATATATTTCTTACATGTTGCTTGTTTGGCTGTCTGATATACATTATGTGGCAAAGCATAATCACAACATACTATGTGCAGTAATTCAGTACAGTATAGTATAATACATCTGTGTTCACATGAAATGATTGGATGTCAGGGATAGGCCTTTCTTCATGCCGTTTGTTTATTATATCTGGTTAGTAAGAACCATATAATCATATAAAGGAAATCAGTAGAATTGTTTCATAAATTGATTGTTGCAAGGTTGATTATAGTATCCAACAAATATCCAGAAATATCTTGGTGCTTGTATATTTACACTTTATTAGTAATATAAAGCAGAAGCCTATTGTTTACTTTGTTAATCAACAAGAAAGCTATCATAATTTCATATGTTGTCTGATTTTCAGTTCCTCTGCGGAGACATTTACCAAGGTACTTTTCCTTTAGAGATACTTTCCGGCTCTCACCACAGTATGGACCGTTACATGTGGGGGCCTGTCCGGGAGCAAAGGAGAAGAATTTTGGTTTTCTGTCGAGCAGAACCTGAAGAGTGGATAAGACAATGGATTTAGAGGTGTACATTAATCTTGGTAAAGAATGTGGTCTAGACGGGAAACAGTTTCTTGATTTTGCTGTTGCAGAAAGAGACAGAGTGCTAGAAGCGAAGCGTACCAAGGAACAGTTAGCTAGGGAGGAGCACAAACTCACGAGGGAAGATGAGGAAATGAAACTAGAAGAGGTTACTAAGCAAAAGACGCTTGATTTGAAAATAAGTGAGTGTAAGCGCAATAGCAGGATTTCTATTAGAGGGTTTCACAGTGCAGTTCCTTGCATGCCAGCATTCCGCACTGACTCTGACGAGTTCGATGCATACATTGAGCATTTGGAGCGGCATGCCACTCTCAGTCTATGGCCTGAAGAATGCTGGGCTGCTGCTTTAGGGAATTTGCTTACCGTCACCGCCCTCGATGGTTATGCATCAATGACTGCACAAGATGCAAGCGATTATGTTCTTCTGAAAAGCATGCTTTTACAGCATTTTGCTGTTACGAGTG
The DNA here is from genome assembly GCF_032717465.1 of Coenobita brevimanus. Lineage (NCBI taxonomy): Eukaryota > Metazoa > Arthropoda > Malacostraca > Decapoda > Coenobitidae > Coenobita > Coenobita brevimanus. The sequence goes on from NC_137013.1 coordinate 11,347,924, forward strand.
AAGGCAATTGGAAGCAATTTCGTGAAGCACAGAAGCGACGCGATGAATCGTATTACCAGTTCGCAGCACGGCTGACTGGTTATGTTACGCGTAACATCAATTTGAGTGATAAGGCTAAGACCTTTGACACACTGCTAGATATGCTTGTACGCAAACACATATAGTATGTGAATCTTCTGATCATGCTCAGTCCACTTTTCTGCATGAGAGAAATCCTGCAGATGTTCAAGAGATGGTTACACTCGTGAAGCAATATCGTATTGCACATGGTTCTTTTGCTAAGGACCAAGGTAGTCATGTGCAAGGAAAGGATAAGATGCATCAAGATCAAAGTGAGAAAAGCCCTGGGTCGACACGCGACAAACGCCTATGTTATGCTTGCTGGAAGCCTGGACATTTTGTTTGGCAATGTCCTGAGCAAGAGGGGGGTCATTCTAAGGCCACAGACTGTATGGATAACCTTCTGTATGACTTAATCATTGGTAATGTAAGAGGTGCAGGAGAGCCTGGAGTTGTGCCGCTCTGCAGGATGGATGCATCGGACGTGGTGGACAAGACTGTCACAAGGAGGAGGATGTGCCTTTTCAAGCTGATCGTCCGGATGACATCGACGGGGAAACTGCAGGACTGAGGGGGCCCTCTACATCCTCAGCTGGAGAGCATCAGACACTTCAAGCCAATGATGAGACAGTCATCAGCATGGAGAGGGAACCAAGTGGAACGCCTGCAATGGAACCTGTTCAGCATGGAGCAAGTGTTGAGACGAGAGGAATGAGGAGGCATAAAGATCGACCTCTGAGACGATTAGGATCAGCAGATCAGCCAGAGACAGGAGCCACTTGAGAAGACATCATCGCTGCCCAACAAGCTGACTAGTCGTTGGAGAAACTGAGGGAGATTGCAGCAACAGATAATTTGAAAATTATAGGGAAAGAAAATGAAGTACAATTTTATTTTGTGAATACAAGTCACCTGTAATTAACCACGGGAAGACGATCAAACAGTTCGTGGTACGGAAGCCATCCCAGACCCAAGTCCTCCGCCTAGCTCATGATTCCGCCCTTGCAGGACATCTAAAGACCAGGAAGACAACTGATAGGATCCTAACACAGTTCTTTTGGCCAGGACTTCAAGATGACGTCAGAAGATCCTGCACCTCATGTGATGTCAGCATACCACGCCAAAAGGAAAGATTGGTAATGTACCGCTTGTTACACCCCCATTGATAGACATTTGTTCTAAATGAGTTGCTGTAGATTTGATAGGACCAATGCAGCCTGTTTCCAACTGAGGAAATCGATATATACTCACTATCGTAGATCTAGCTACATGATACCCCGAGGAAGTTGCCCTGCCACACACTGAAGCAGTGTGTAGCGGAGGCTATGGTTGAAGTATTTTCATGTTTAGGAGTACCTAATGAGATCCTATCAGATAAAGGAACGCAGTTTGTGTCAGGGATTATGAAGGAGGCTGCTCATTCACTTGGAGTTAGCCAGTTTCATACCACACCATACCACCCCATGGCAAATGGGGCATGTGAACGTTTCAATGGAACATTGAAGCAAATACATCGTAGGATGTGCCAAGAGCATCCCCAAGATTGGGACAGGTACTAACCAGCATTGCTTTTCTCATACCAAGAAGTACCCCACGAGAGTTTAGGGTATTCCCCCTTTAAGTTAATGTATGGTAGGATTGTTCGAGGGCCGATGATCATACCGAAGGAAATGTGGTCTGGTAATGTCCCTGAAAACGAAATCAAAACCACTTACCAGTATGTTATTGACTTACAGGAACGACTGACTTCAACATGTGAGATGGCGGGGAAGGAGCTGACGAAGGCCTCAACGAAGTACAAGCGACACTTTGACATCAGAGCAAAGGAGAGGAGATTTGAATGGGGGTATCGAATTCTTCTGCTACTACCCACTAGCACCAAGTTGATCATGCAGTGGAAAGGATCTTATGATGTGGTGAGAAGAGTCGTCTATAACGACTACAAGTTGATGGTGCATGGACATGAGAAGACGTACCACGCAAATTTCCTAAAGAGATACATCGAGAGTACAAGTGACGATGGAACCAATGTCAACTCTACATGGGTACAAGATAGTGCAATTCAGGTCGTGGTCGAAGACAAATTGGATGATGGATCGGCAGGAATCACATTTCCGTCGATAGAGCAGACTGAGGATGTCAACGATCTCAAGTATGGAGATGATTTGGACGACGATAAGTAGGTGCAAATTAAGACACTCATGACAGAGTTTGGAGATGTCCTCATTGATGTTCCAGGCCGGACGGACATCATTTCCCACACAATCAAGCTGACATCCAATGAGCACGTCTGTTCTCGTCCCTATCCTGTGCCCCAGTCACTACGAGAGACGATCAAGAATGAAGTGGAAACGATGATGAAGATGAGAATCGTCGAGAAGTCGACCTCGCCCTATGCATCACCAGTTGTCAGTGTGAAGAAAAGAGACAGTAAAAGCCAATTCTAGGTTGTAGAAGCAAAATTTTTCACTAAAGTTTACCTTCAAAGGGGTATTCGCAGATATTGGTCATCAAAGAAGACAGAGGGAAGACTGCATTCATGACCCTTGATGGCCAATACCAATTTAGAGTTTTTCCATTCGGCCTGGTTAATGCCCCAGCTCTCTTTACGAGAATGATGAGGAGCTTGCTACATGGACTTCCCCACGCTGTACACTATATAGATGACATTCTCATCTATAGTTCGTCGTGGGATGAACATGTTGACGAAGTTCGTCCTGTACTCACCAGGTTGCGCGAAGCCCATCTGACGGCTAGGCCAACCAAGTGTCACATCGCATGCAGTTCGGTTGAGTTTCTGGGCCACATCGTTTGGAAAGGTAAAGTCAAACTTCACCATAGAAGATCAACGAAGTGATGTCAGCATCGTGGCTGACAACGAAGAAGGAAGTACAATCATTCTTAGGGTTGGTAGGTTATTATCATAAATTCACACCCAGCAGGTCTACCATTGTAGCTCCACTGACTGACCCTTACGAAGAAGAATGCACCAGTGAAGGTTGTGTGGAATAATGATCATGAACATGCTTTCCAGACTCTTTGGAATAGACTAAGTAATTTTCCGATACTTAGGGTGCCTGACACGAGCAAGGAGTTCGTGTTACGAATGGATGCGTCCGATGTCGGCATCGGTGCTGTGCTGATGCAGGTGCATGAGGGAACCCTTTTCCCTCTCTGTTTCGCTAGTCGTAAATTGCACAGTCATGAACGCCTGTACCCTATAGTTGAATGTGAGTGTCTTGCGCTGTCCTGGGCTGTCAAGAAGTTCTCATACTTCTTACATGAGAGGAGGTTCACACTTCAAACAGACCATTTCCCACTAGCATATCTATCTCAGGCTAGGATGAAAAATCCAGAAGTGATGCGCTGGGCACTGGCATTGCAGTCGCACAATTATCATGTAGAGGTGATCAAAGGTTCGGACAATTTTGGAGCTGATTTTTTGAGTAGATGCCCTGAGCAATAAATTTTTGCTAAAAGTCTCACATGCATGCAATTTTTGTTAGGACATAGAGGCAAAGTCATCCCCTTTTCTTTCGTGTGTGTGTGTGATCTGGAAGAGAAACAATAAAATCAGAAATGTCATTTTGAGTGGGGGGTATATTGTCACGAAGTCAAATTTAATGACATTTCTACAGGTCAAGAGATGGCGCACTAGGTTTAGCTGCCGCACTAGTTTCCAATGCCTTTTCCATTGGCAGGCAAAGTAGCCACTCTTTATTTCTGCGAACGCAAGCAATCGTGCTATGGAATGTAGGCCCAGGGAATCATTTTCTGTTTATTTCTGATCGAGTTAACATCTTTTTGCAGTAGAGAATTCATCACAAGTGACGTCTGTGTTATGTGACGTCTGCACGGGATTCCTGCTTGAGAGAGGGTCATGCTGGATGTTGGATGACCGAGGGTCTGCTTGAAGAACAGTTGGCATCGTTGCGGTTGAAACACGACAGCCAGAAAGGGCGTGGTCAAGTCGGAAGTCTGGGACTCTGCAACGACAACATTACTTGGAACACTGATGCTTCGTGACGTCAGAAGCGACCTTTCTGCAAGAACATTGTCGTGGTGCCCAACAGATTAGGTTTTCTTGAATTTCCTTTATGATGAGTGTAGAAAATTTGAGATGACAATATTTTTTGGTCATGTACTTCTTACATGTTGCTTGTTTGGCTGTCTGATATACAGTATGTGGTAAAGCATAATCACAAGATACTATGTGCAGTAATTCAATACAGTATAGTATAATACATCTGTGTTCACATGTAATGACTGGATATCAAGGATAGGCCTCTCCTCATGCCATTTGTTTATTATGTCTGGTTAGTAGGAAACATATAATCATATAAAGGAAATCAGCAGAATTGTTTCACAAATTGATTGTTGCAAGGTTGATTATACTATCGAACAAATATCCAGTAATATCTTGGCGCTTGTATATTTACATTGTATGAGTAATATAAAGCAGAAGCCTTTGGTTTACTTTGTTAATCAACAAGAAAGCTGCCATACTTTCATACGTTGTCCGATTTTCAGTTCCTCTCCAGTGACAGTTACCAAGGTACTTTTCCTTTAGAGATACTTTCCGGCTCTCGCCACAATCTGGGCCATGACACTTGTCATACAGTTCCATTGTAATTACCGTTCATCATACGCTATGCCATTTGCAGACGTACGGTTTCTTTTCTGCTTTAAATATGCTGCAAACATATGCCCCAATACCGAACTAAAACACAACTCACAATCCATTATGCCTACACTGTATTACGGCCCTTCACACTACAATAAATTCACCACATCCACCACACCATAGCAACCCATTTAGTCCTTCAGCATAACCTCCCACAAAAGATCTCTGGGAGTGACCGGTTGTAGTGGCCACTATCCATCTGTCCTGGATTCCCGTCCAGATAAGCCTGCAGTTACAACACCAGCACCACCAGCAACAATAACAACAACAATGACAACTACAGGACAGACTATAAAAAACAGAGCAGTGCACTCCACAATTAATCTCTCTCTTTATCAAATAATTTTCTTTTCCTGTACATATAATGATAAATAAAAAGTACAATGACCAGTTCTTTACGGTTCACTGTAGGATTAGACTTGCACATTTAGGAGGCTTACAGCCAAGAAAACATCCCACGATGACTTAAGTTGGGCTGGGAAGGGGTGTGTAGGGAAATGGCAGGGTGCATGTGAAGGAGTAAGTGTCTTATGTTTGCGTGTATCAGGAGTCGGTAGTTTCTTCCCTCTTGTTTCGGTTCGCTCAGTCTATTTACGTCCATATACATTTGGCAGCAAAAGTTCTGTCGGCTGTCCTACAGTACTTCAGTCTCCAAGGGCAATGAAAACCAGTCTGGTGATTCTACAGCAACTGACACTGATTATTTAGCCATAGATCAGTGTCATCTGAGTCATATGTTTCAGATTCAAGACACAAATTTTCAAAGACTGTAGAAAGAAAAACAGTAGATACAGAACCTTAGTTGCCAAAAGCAGTGTACCTACTCTGTGCTAGGTGAACAGGGACATGAGAACTTGGTGAAAGTGCGTAAGGCTAAGTAGTGAGCAACCATTCATCATCTAATGCTTACATCTCGCAGTGCAATAAAATTTCCTCTTTAGCTCGTCATTCTCTAGCATACAACTAATTATTGCCGTCTGTTTTAGATCGATAAGTAATGAAGTAACACGGGGAGCGTAATTAAATTTACCCTGGACACGAGGGAGGTCCAGTACGAGCCATCTGTCACCACAAATACGGAGGAGCGCCTGCAGGACTGTGTGGCCAACATGGCGTCCAGTGCAGCATGAAACTCTGCCGCTGATTGGGTCAGGTCTGGAACAAGCATAGATTCGAAAACAAAATAAAATGGTATCTCGCATAGTTCATCTGATCTTTATCCTATAAGTGCAGTTAATGTTAATACTGTATTGTGTTAATCATTCAGTCTGTAAGGTGATGTCAATAATTTGGAGACTTGAATGATTAGTGATTAGATGTGTGGTCCATTTTTCGGGAGCTCTGAGAATTTTATAGCTTTTCACTTATTTTGCTCCTGTTTGTGGATCACTCTCATCGCGTGTATTTTATGGGAAAGTGGGTTAGCATGATGATTAAAATGACAACAAAAGAAAACTTCAACACAGCGCAAATCACTGTCAGTAATAATGAAGTACTATTTGAAAATATAAGAAAATCTGCTTATGTTTTTAGACTGTGGCAAAGTGATCCAAAATCCCCATTTTGACATTTTAATTAAAAACCTCCTTTAGCACGTTGCTAATTATCATTTGCAATTTATATTTAAGCTTATATGCTTACCAAATGGCTCATATTCTGCATTGACTTTGGCACAGAAATTTATAGCGCCCTAACTCCATTTCTCGTTGTCTCATGTACTAGACGATGTTATCTAACAAATATATTCATTTCTTACTTCACGGTGACACCACAGAAATGTATAAAAAAAGAATAATATTGTATCCAAATTTGTAAAAACTATTAATGGGGAGATACAACTGTTTCAGCCTGTGTTAGACCCTCTTGATGTGGGTATAATTCTTTTATTTCAGTACTTCAGGGCACCGAGAACTCAAGACAAGTTGCGAAAGTGCCTTTTTCATATAATATCGAATTTAGAATGTACTAAGTATAACTAAATCAAACAAACGTCATACCACAGCATCGGGGCAGGCGGGCGTGGACCGTGAGGCAGGACACAACCAGGCCCAACCACAGTCTTCCCACAGCACCTGCCATCACCACTAGACCACCACCAGCTCGGGATTGCCCACGGTACAACTGCAGCAGGAAATGTTTGTTAAGGTATACGTACCTACAATATACTCTTTTCGATTTTTCTGGGCCTAAAATTACCGTCTGTCAACCTTCGATAGTGAGTTAAAACAATAGATTAACACTAGCATGATGCTAATCACGAAGAAGTGCTGTGGGAAGAATGTAGAGCTGTAGTACTATCTTTTTTTGCTACTGAGCTATGAGAAATAAACTGCAACAGGACCAAAACCTGGCCCAGGTTAGAGTAAAAACAACATAGTTGTTGCAGGTGCTGTTAGGAAAAGGACAACAGAAGGCATTAACTAAACTACCAACAATTTCAGGCAGTGTCAGATTTGTGGTGGAGTCAGGGCGGGCGCAGTGGAAGTATGGGAAGCCAACGTTCTCTCGTTTTCGTTTTTTCGTTTTTAAAGGCTCCAACATGCTTGCATGTGTCGGCCTTGGTCACCTAATGGCGGCTCTCCATGCTGCACGATCCATTGCAGCCTCCCTGTTCAGTCCCTTAACCCTAAGGTCACACTTAATGACCTCGTCCCATGTCTTTCTCGGTCTATCCCTCATAACCCCACCCCCAATATTAACACTTCTCACCTTCCTCACCCAAGTATCATCCCCCATCCTCTCCACATGTCCAAACCACCTCAATCTACCTCTCCTCATCACAACACCAATACACTCCAGTCCCATCCTACCTCTCAACTCTTCCATTGTAAACCCAGCCCCTCCAGGCCTTGGACGCAGGGACGCACTGCACATCCACCTAATCATTGTCATTTCTGTACGTCTGAGCCGGCGAATGTCTTCCTCCTTCACTACCCAGGTCTCACTGCCATACAGCATTACACTCCTAACACACGCTGCATACAAAGACCCCTTAGCACGTAGGGAGAGCCCCCTCAATGTCAGGAGAGGCAAGAGCTCCCTGAACTTCTTCCAACCACTTCTCACCCTAGCCACAGAGCTAGCTCCAGCCCCACCTCCAGCACACAACATGTCTCCTAAATAACAAAACTCTTCCACACACTCAAGAGATTCTCTCTGATGCACATTATAATATTCCTTACAACCGTAGGTAAATGAAGTAAATAATGTGTGCCTAGTTGCATCTTGAAAGTAACAGCTGAGCCAGTACTTTGCACTTTGGCATATTTGCCATTCATCCCTTCATAGAGTACATGTTCCTTTTAGTCAAGGAACACAGTATCTAGAACTTGATTTCATTTCCTGGGAGAACTACTGTTGCACATTCATCCCGCAACTAGAAGAACCCGAGTTGAGTTTTCCCCCATTTCCATTTTAATATAGCAATATAAATAGGGACCTGGATGTAAAGTTGACTGCTGTGGGTCCTTGTCCTTTTCTAGGGGATGATTGAGACCCAGCAAAACCTTAAAGCTTTTATTGCTATGGACAGGCTACAATTTATTATTATATAGATTTTATCACCATCATGCACTGTTAGTAATGGGGATGTTAGGTTTGTGTCTCAAGATTTGGTTACTGTATCCACAAAATTTTACCCCTACATAAGGATGATATAGTATGTGACATACACGTATCTAGAAGGCACGTCTGAATGAATTACTGAGGGCTGTATGTAACCAAGCCATTTCAGAAAAGTCTCATTTTAGTAAATAAATTGTCTGAGGGCAAGTGTGAAATAAAGGATATGCGTTTAGAGTGAAATAATGGATACGCGTTTAGAATGAAGACATAGCAGTAGATGATCATCCTATGCCCCCGAAGGATATGGCATAATTGAAATTTTTCCATCCCTCCCAATGCAATATGCCATACCATTCACCTGAACTATTATAAAAAGTAATGTATTAAAGGTCAATATCGGTATCCTGTTCAGTTGTATCTATTATCAGTATCTTATGTTCTTACTTCATCGTTAATCAATCCAAAATACTACGGTTTAATTACAACTGGACTTCAAAATTTTTATGGGAGGACTCTGTAGTGTCGGTAATAACTACTGGAGTAATGTAAAAATCCAGGTCGCGGGATATATCATAAAAGGAGTCACTGTCCCATAATTCTGCTTAACGTTTGTTTGTCCTACGTGCCTCCCAGTTTCTTTGGATGTAACAATATTACAATCTAATGTGCTGAATGCTTTATATCGACTGCAATGATGAATGTTATGTTTCCTTTTGTTTAGTCTTCCTCCTCGTGGTCTGTTCAGGACGTGGCCCTCTTGTCTCCAGCGCTTAATCCACCTGCAGACGGTGGGGACACTGGTGTCCGTCTCCTGGGCTATCTCGCGGATCGACATGCCTCCCACCCACAGCCACACGAAGTTCACGCGCTCACTGAAGCTGGTGGACCGGGGGAACTGCATCCTAGCTCTGTGAATGGTTCTGTGGTCACTAGGACACATTTATAAACTATTTTTCTCAGCATCAATCTAATTCTATTCCTTCGGTTACTGTCGGTAATGGGTACGTGAGAAAGGGAAACAACAAAATTAGTTTAGAATGGTTACTATCAGACAGACAAGTGAAAGTGGACTGTCTCGCAATTCACATATCAGTCGAAATTCTGCTCTCCTCACCACATGCATTGTGAAATATTTACATAGCACATCGTTTAAGTTCAAAAATTGCATCTAACGAACGCTATATGCAGCATCGGGCAAAAACAGTGAGTGATTGCAACAAACTCCAAAATATAATGTTAAAGATCTTTTGAGGAGATTTTAGGCAGAAAAAAAAAAATCTAGAGCTCAACCCAGTGTGCCATCTAGCTGGGCTTTTACAACAATGGCAGTCACTTAGACGCAGATGAATGGAAAGTTCATACTGCAAACTGCAGTGATCAATGTCACGGCGAAGCTAGACAAAAACTACTCAGGCAAGTAGCGTTTTTATCTTTGGGGGCTGCTGTTATCCTGTTTGTGGTTTTGTCGGAGCCAAAGGGAGGCTGGAGACCTCTTTTATTATATATTTATTTTTATACATAATATATTACATATATAATACATATATTGTGTTATTTGCTATCTATACGATATATTATATGGTGTGTAAAAAATTACATACATAATATATATATATATATATATATATATATATATATATATATATATATATATATATATATATACATATATATATATATATATATATATATATATATATATATATATATATATATATATATATAAACTTAATATTGTTTAAATTATATGTAATGCTTCGTAAAATATACATATATTATATATACCTTATGTATTGTGTTATATAGACAGATTGATAGGCAGATAGATATAAATAAAGACAAATACATACATAATTTTATGATGTAACTCGTTTTGTGTGATATTTATAGCTAACAGTAAATCTACCTGTCTATCGAACTATAGCCAGGTGCGTTAATCCCGTTAGGGGTAGCCACAAACAAATCGCCTCCATGTCGCCCTGTCCCTTGCCATTTCGCTTCCCTCCCCGTAGCTCACACACCTGTCTCATATACCTCTCCACTCCATCCCTTCATCTCCTCCTCGGTCTCCTCCTCCCTCTTCCCCCTCTCCACTACGCTCACATACACTCTCCTCGTTAGTCTTTGATACTCCATCCTCTTCACATGGCCAAACCACCTCAATGTATATTTCTACACGCATTCTGTTACATCCACATTCTCACTACAACGCTTCTTCACTTCCTCATTTGTCAGTCTGTCTCTCACTCTAACTCCACATGCTCTTCTCACATAACTTCCATTCGTCAGAGTTGATATAATTCTATCATGCAGTGACTTTTTTTTACTTTCATGCCCACTTCCCTATATTTTATTACTGCTTTCAAAGAACCAGCAACCATTCATCCCTGCTGAACCTTTTCGGTGGGGGCGACCAACATCCATTCACTCAGTGTAGTGGTAATCTACTCCTGGGTGACTCCACATTGAGTGACAAGCCAAATGGTTTCCTGTATGCCAGGAAGACATTTAATACATTGGGTGGTAACCTTATAGCTAACCAATACGTGTTCCCTACATGTCAACAAGTGGGTTGACGGAGAGTTAATGCCCCTTCCCGGAAAACAACTAGCTAGGGAGACAAACAGTAAAATCAAAATGTTTTTATTCACAGGGCATTCTTACCCCATTGTGATCTAGCATCCACGAACGACTCGACTCTTCCCATCCATTCGTCTTTGCCCATTCTATCCAATCCTGAGTTACCTGAATAAACATATCTCACCCACTACACCAATATCGCAGGTCGGGGGGGGGGGAGACATGCCTTGATGTACACAATCTGCAGGGATATGAATGGCTCTCATCATTATTTTATTTCATAGCACCAGCTCTTCTCAGCTTAATCCACCCATTACTCTTGTGATACGGCAAATGTTTTTAAAATTACTGCCTTCACTATCATACTACAGTAGGCTACCCATATTCACAAGTTTCATTTTCCCCACTGTTCCTGCCACCCAGCAACTTCCCAGCTCAAATCCACTCGTCCTAATCATTTGCTGTGATGGGCTTCCTTGGGGTTCAAATTTCAATAACCATTATTAGAAGTCACGTAAAAGAACTAACCTGAATGACCTGAAAAGGAACGTAAAGACAGAATTATTTATATCCCTATAATCATTCCGTGTCAAAGGCAATCACCCTTCCTTTGTACTCTATCATTATTTCTCCCGCCTAACTCTCGGTCTTCTGTCACTCATCAATATATGATATACCATTATGATTATCTTGTTAGAACACCAACACATTCATACAACTCTCATTACGATGTGCAAATCGTCTATAATATAACAAGCCTGTTCCTCGTTCATATTAATGATCTCTTATCTGTCACCCACAATCCCATCCACTCATATGCAGATGACTCAACACTACATAGTTCATTTACACTCAGACACACATTTACAAAGTCCAATATCTCTACCTCTCAACTCAGCACAGCCATCTCCATAAATCAAGACCTATCTACGATCAGTGAATGGGGACAAAACAACCTTGTCTCATTTAATGCAGGTAAAACTATATAAAAGTATACAATTTACTAATAGACAGATATTGCCAGATTCGTATATTACCTTCAGTACTACTATTATTCCCATCTCCAAAAGTATTGGAATTCTCGGCGTCTCACTTACCAATGCCCTCACCTAACCTCTCATGTTAGATCACTTGCTTAAACCGCCTCAGAGAAACTTGAACTAATGTACAGAGTCCGTAATTTCTTCACTGACGAGCAGTTAGCTGTAATTTATAAGAGTCATGTGCGCTCTCAGCTTGTGTATTGCTCACCCTTGTAGAATGGATGTGGAGGGGTTGCATTAAAACAATTAGATAAAATTCAGAACAAAGCTGTTAGAATTATTAACAACCCTGCCATTACAAATAAACTACCTCCCCTACAAGTAAGAAGTTATGTTGCCTCCTTTGCATTATTTTACAGATATTTTTATGGCAAATGCTCAGACGAAGTGGCGTCCATGGTGCCACCTCTCCATGCCTTCCCTCGTGCTACACGGGCATCTGGCAGCACTCATGACAGGAATGTCACTCGGCCATACTGCAGAACTTCTGCCTATCAGAATTCTTTCATTCCCAGTACTGCATCTCTTTGGAACTCGTTTCCCCAGAATTGTTTCCCTCCAGACTTCAACCTACAGCTGTTCAAGTTTAACTGTTACTGACATTTTATGAACAGAGGACACCAGTATTTTGGTGTATGGATTTTTTTTTATTCATTAGTTTTTCCTTCCTCTGTTCTGTTATTTAAAAAAAAAATGTACGTTTGTTATCGGAGACAGTATAGTAATTGCAACCCCAGGCTTATCTGGACATGAACTCATTGGACTGCAGGCTGTAGTTACCCTCTTCCTGCAGCCTACCATCCCCTTTTGGAGATAGGGAGGGAGCTGAAGGATATCTGTATAAATAGGTCACTCCACCATCCAGCTAGTTTGGTGCCACCAGATGAATGCTCCCCTCTCCATAATACAAGCATACTGCTCTCATTTCAGATACGTAAGTAGTCAGTGATGTACCACTTGGCGTTTTCTATTGAAACCAGAATACACTGATACATCTCTCGTTACATCGTTCGTTTGAAGATTTCCTCCACCTATAATGGAGGCCGGGCCATACATTAACCCGGTCTCTCGTTACAAAATATAAATGACTGTGTTCATTTTTATCTGCACACTTATTTCCGTTACCCAGGTTAACATATTAGATCTCACTGATATTCTTAAACATTTAGAATGTATAGATATGTTCAAGTTCTTTCATTGTGGTTAGTTTTTATCCATAAATATCATTTAAACTGCTTATGTTTACTAAATTGTCAAAATATTACCAAATATATTTGTGCAGTTTATCGTTCCCCCAAAGCTTCTTCGGAACCCAGTGTATTTGATTCCATATCCACTCAGTTGAGTAACCTTAACCTTGCCCTTTGCACCGAAATTATCATTTTGGGTCATTTTAACATACATAATGTTGAATGGTTATTGCATTCTGCCCGGACTGACGACGCTGGTCTACAGTGCGAGCTGTTTGCGGAAACGTTTAATCTCACCCAGTTGGTAAAGCAACCAACCAGAATACATGATAATCCTGACCATAATGCCCGTCTCTTGGATTTATTCTTGACAAATAATCCAGATCACTACAAGATAGAGGTACTGTCACCACTTGGATCCTCTGACCACAATCTCATCAAAGCCTCATTAGTTAACCCTCCCACACCTCTCTGTTCTGAACCTGTCAGGGTGACCCGATGGCACTTTGATAGGGCAGACTGGGATGGATTTAGAAATTATCTTGCTGACATTCCATGGCAGTCTTTCTTCTCTAGTGATCCCAATTCTACCCAGTCCCACATTTGTGACTTAATACTAGCTGGTATGGATTTATTCATACCAAGTCAACAGTTCACTAAAACATCGAACTCTCCAAAATGGTTTGATGGCAACTGTGCCAGAACAACAGCCCAAAAGATATTAGCATATAACTCTTACTTAAAATCAAAAACATCTGAATCACCTCCCAATTTAAAATTGCTAGAAATCATGCAAAAGCTGTATTAAATCTATCTAAATCAAACTTTCATCAAAAGCAAGCATCAAAACTACTTAACAACCCTAATGACAATAAAATATTCTGGTCAACTCTTAATTCTTTCAATAATAACTTTAACAAGTCATCTTCCATTCCCTCACTAAAATTTTCAAATGGCAACATTACAAATGACTTGCGTGGAAAAGCAGATAGCTTTGCCAGTACCTTTGCCAGAAACTCTACCATAGACAATACCAGCCAGAATGTCCCAGTACTGGAACTTGATCCTCCCGAAATTGCCCCACTTAAAATACAGACAAGATACGTAATATCCATCCTAGACAATTTACCTACCAACAAAGCTGCAGGCCCAGATGGAATTCCGCCAATTGTTTTGAAAAAGTGTTCCCCTGAACTTGCCTCTCTCCTAGCTAAATTATTCAGACTATGCATGCGTACTTCTTTATTCCCAAATTCATGGAAAGAAGCCAATATCCACCCAATTCTGATGAATGGAAGTTCGTCTGACCCCTCCAATTACAGACCAATAGCTGTCACATCTTCTCTTGGTAAGGTATTTGAAACTTTAATTAATAAGAAAATTGTTAAACATCTTCAATTCAACAACTTAATTAGTGATAGACAACATGGTTTTCGCCACGAAAGATCCATCATTGACATACTCATTGTCTTAACTCATACCATCCATCAATCAATTGATCTTTTTGGAGAAACTCATGCAGTAGCTCTTGATATCTCAAAAGCTTTCGACAGCGTACGGCACGTTCCCTGCTGTCCAAACTCCCTTGCTATGGACTAACGTCTATTGTTCCTTTGATTTCATATCTTAATGACAGGAAAATAAGAGTAAAAGTAGACGATGTATATTCCAATTTCCACTTAATCAACGCCGGCGTGCCGCAGGGATCAGTTCTGGTGCCAACCCTATTTCTGGTTCATATTAATGATCTATTATCTGTCACCCACAATCCCATTCACTCATATGCAGATGACTCAACACCACATAGTTCATTCACACTCAGACACCCATTTACAAAGTCTAATATCTCTTCTTCTCAACTCAGTACAGCCGTCTCCATAAATCATGATCTATCTGCGATCGCTGAATGGGGAGAAAACAACCTTGTTTCTTTTAATGCTAGTAAAACTAAATATATACAGTTTACTGATAGACAGATATTGCCAGATTCGTACATTACCTTCAGTGCTACTAATATTCCCATCTCCAAAAGTATTTAAATTCTTGGCATCTCACATAACAGTGCCCTCAGCTGGACCTCTCATGTCAAATCACTTGCTAAAACCACCTCAAAGAAACTTGGATTATTGTACAGAGTCCGTAACTTCTTCGCTGATGAGCAGTTAGCTATAATTTACATGAGTCATGTGCGCTCTCAGCTTTAATATTGCTCACCCTTGCGGAATGGTTCTGGAGGGGTTGCATTGAAACAACTAGACAAAATTCAGAACAAAACTGTTAGAATCATTAACAACCCTGTCATTACATATAAACTACCTCCCCTGCATGTAATAAGGAATGTTGCCTCCCTTGCATTATTTTACAGATATTTTTTGGGCAAATGCTCAGACGAAGTTGCGTCCATGGTGCCACCTCTCCATGCCTTCCCTTGTGCTACACGGGCATCTGGTAGCGCTCATGACTGGAATGTCACTCAGCCATAATGCAGAACTTCTGCCTATCAGAATTCTTTCATTCCCAGAACTGCATCTCTCTGGAATTCGCTTCCTCAGAGTTCTGTCCCTCCAAATTTCACCCCACAGCTGTTGAAGTCTAACTGTTACAGATATTTTATGAACAGAGGACGCCAGTAATCTGGTGTATGGATTTTTTTTTTTTTTTACTCATTTGTTTTTCCTTACTCCGTTCTGTTATTAAAAAAAAAAAAAAGTTAGTCTGACGCCAATGGAAATTGCAAAATTCTTTCATATCCATCCGTTTTTCATATACAAAAATAAAATATTCTTCCTTCACTTTAATATTTCTAGAAATAGTTATTAACTTTATTTCCAATATGCACTATTTATTGGCTACGTGTTTTAGCTTGTTGTTCGGCAGCATATGACCCTGGCAGTTGCGCCGCCAGTTTCTAATACAATCGATCAATCAATCAATCATTCACTTTAATTTTGGTCTTTCGTATATACTAGTAAGTTCCTTTTACCATATTCGTAATAATAATTTCTTTATTTTCCAGCAACATTACATTAACTATAAACGAATGAATAGTCATTGTCTACGTAACTGAAGACTAGAGAACCATATTTTTCCACAGTGTTCCTGGCTTCATCATTCTTCAAGCCAGATTTTAGCACTGGACTGACATACGCTGATTTCATTCAAACAATAGGCATACGTTAATACATGAATGCTTTTGATTAAACTGCACGAACCCAATTTAATTATTTTACTTTTCATTACACGTAGCTCGTCCCTACAAATGGTTGAATGTAAAATACAACTTGGTAAATGCCCCAGACGAGTACTTGATATTTCTGTGACAATCGTTGCACTCTGTGGACACAACAAACGATATTAGCACATCAGCAATAGTGCAGCAACTCAAACAGCTTTGTAATTACGGGGTGACAGTACCTCACAACAAAGTGTGCAGTAACATGGTGTCACATGACTGACAACAAAGTGTTTTGTAAAACGATGCCACATGACTGACATCAAAGTGTGTAGTAACACGGTGCCACGTGACTGAAAACAAAGTGTGCAGTAACACGGTGCCACATGACTGACAACAAAGTGTGTAGTCACACGGTGCCACATGACTGACAACAAAGTGTGCAGTAACACGGTGCCACATGACTGACAACAAAGTGTGCAGTAACACGGTGCCACATGACTGACAACAAAGTGTGCAGTAACACGGTGCCACATGACTGACAACAAAGTGTGCAGTAACACGGTGCCACATGACTGACAACAAAGTGTGCAGTAACACGGTGCCACATGACTGACAACAAAGTGTGCAGTAACACGGTGCCACATGACTGACAACAAAGTGTGTAGTAACACAGTGCCACATGACTGACAACAAAGTGTGCAGTAACACGGTGCCACATGACTGACAACAAAGTGTGCAGTAACACGGTGCCACATGACTGACAACAAAGTGTGTAGTAACACGGTGCCACATGACTGACAACAAAGTGTGCAGTAACACGGTGCCACATGACTGACAACAAAGTGTGCAGTAACACGGTGCCACATGACTGACAACAAAGTGTGCAGTAACGCGGTGCCACATGACTGACAACAAAGTGTACAGTAACACGGTGCCACATGACTCACAGTGAAGGTGCGGGGGCCGGTAAGGCCGGAGCAGGACTCAGCTGGAGCGGCAGCTGAGCACTGATTGCTGACCCGCCTCCCGCCGCCCTTATGTAAGCACTCCCAGCCAGCGAACGCCAGCCAGTGATCACCTCCTCTCTCACCACACCAGCCAGTGAACACCTCCCCTCTCACCGCACCAGCCAATGAACACCTTCCCTCTCACTGCACCAGCCAGTGATCGCCTACACTTTCACTAAGCGTTATTTTGCTGATTTAATGGGGGAAAAAAGACTCGAAAATTTTACCGTCAATAAATCGGTTCCTTTCCCTCGGTCTCCGTATTTTCTTTTTTCTGTAAACACACACACACACACACACACACACACACACACACACACACACACACACACACACACACACACACACATCGGCACATCTTAGAACATTTTCACACTTTCAGTTATATATTTACAGTAATCTCTCAGCCTCCCATATATTTCCCCACAAACCTTAGGTCACTCACTTTGTCCCGCATGCTCACACGATCATTCACTCTCACTTTTCTGAGTCTCATTAATTCATATTCTCATAGTCTCCCTATTTTTTCCCTAAAGCCATACACTCATATTATGATATCACACTCTCTCTCAGTTTTACTAAATCGTTCTGTTTTTTACTATCGTTCTTACACAGTCACATACTCGTATACTCAGCCACATACTGGTTCTCTCTCACTTAGTTCCTCATACTTGTTTAAATTTCACACTCAGTTACACACACTTTAACATACTTCCCAACTCATCACTCACACTCAGTCACATATGCTTTCATTTCCCTCACACTCATTTCACTCTCTCACTCAGGCACATACACTCTCACTTAGTCTCTCACTCAGTCACATACACTCACTTAGTCCACACTCTTTTCACACTCATTCTGACACACACTTTCACTTAGTCCCTCACACTTAGCTCATTCTTACATTGTCACACACTCTCGTTTAGTCCTTCACACTTATTTCACTCTCGCATTAAGTCAGCTACACTTCCAAATAGTCCCTTACATTTATTTCACTTACACTAAATCACATACTTTCACTAAGTCCACACTCATTTCACCCTCACTCTGTCACATACACTTTCACTTAGTCGGACACATTTCTTTTTCACACTCAGTCACATACACTCTTGGTCCCTCACACTTATTTCACTCTCACACAGAGTAACATACACACCCTATACTCATTTTACTCTCACAGTCACATACACTCCTCACACTCCTTTCCTTCTCACAGTTGCTCATTCACAGTTATTGTTATACGGAACACCGTGTACACTAAGGCAAAAACACAGATTTACGAATTTGTAGAGCCAACGGTGCAGCCAGGCAGCCCTTAATCCAGTAAGAAATAAGAGAGAACCACATTAATACACAAGTAGGCATAGAAACATTTGGAATTAAGCCTTTGTCCCACTGTCAGGAACTTTCCCACGACACGCCACGATCTTCATGTCTTCGTGTGTCGCCGAATGTCATCATGAGTTTCATGGCGTGACTTAGCGATGACGTAGCGCTGACGTGGAGAACTTGGTCATTTTTCGCGATTCTTGGCGCGCTGCAACAATTTTTGGAATGTTCAAAAATTTTCGGCGTGGGCGCCGACAAGGAGGAGAACGTGACATGTCGTGACGATAACGTTATTTGTCTTAGCTGTGACTTAGCGCGTCTTAGCTTGTCGTAGGTTGTCGTAGCTTGTCGTTACGTGTGACGACGTGTCGTAGCAATAACTTGGAGATCGGATCCCAAAGACCTGCTATGACAGGCGAAGTTATACCTACGACAGGCAAAGATATACCTAAGGTACGCTACGACAACTTACGACACGCTACGTGGCGATGTCTTGGCGTGACGTGCAGTCAAAGTGACCGTTATTTTTTACTGAGGGATGAGCGTAGTGTGTCGTCAGGATAACGTAACACTTCCGTAGGGTGTCGTGGGATGTCGTAGCAATGTCTTTGTGCGTCATAGTGCTAACGTAACTGTGTCGCGAAATGGCCGTTTAGGCCTACCGTTTGAGGTATGATCGTGGCATTTCACCAAGATCATACCTCAAGGGTAAGATCGTGGTGATCGGGGCCGTTCTCGAAGATGAACTTGAATATGGGACACGGACCTTAGTCTCTTGGTAAGAACTTGGGCTGGTATTCCCATCGGTTAAGGAAACTCCCCAGCACCTCTTCTTTAGCGATTTATTTTGAGATATGGCTGGTTATTTATGCAAAGTATGGCTATACTGGAAGGGTTTATGTAACGCAGAAGGCGTAATAAACAAAACAAATCAATTAGGAAAAGGTGTTAGGGAGCTTCCTCACCCGACGAGAATATGGACCATGGACCTTGAACTTATATCAGCCCAGGAAGACAGGTTAAAAAGAATATAATGCATGGACTTCCTAGCTATGTATGCACTCACGATCTTAGCAGTCAACAGTGGTAACTTAATATAAAGGAATATTTGGTATTATCCTGACTGGATTTTTTCACACCCGGTTGAAGATGAATAATTATATGATGGTTTAATTCTGTAACTGAGCACCTTTAATTTTTTGTATAATTAATTAGACATGTTATCAAGTGAAGGGTATGCATATTTCAAAATCATGTAGCTAGTAGAGCTGTAGGATAAATTTTTTCCCTTAATGTATTAGTCCTACTTTTGAACATAGATTTGTTAGCCCATTCCCTGAGGCCCAGAAACCCTCCTTCGTGCCACATACCTCCATGTCACCACTAATGCCCACGTGACATGTTAATTTCAGGCAAGGGCTGTCTCATTTAGCTCTGGTGTGGTGATATGAGCGTCTGTGAGTTTATGGAGGGTCAATGAAGTCTATTTTAAAGAAGAAATAATTGCATTGTTCCTTGCCCCTTCCTGGTATCAAACTCTCATCTATTCACACAATTCATCTCTTCTCCATCCACCTCCAGGCAACCTCTAAATAATTTTTAGGTCAGCATCCAAAAGGTAGATATATTCGCAATATGCTGGCACTAGTAGAAGTCTGGCTCATCATCAGACAGATCCTTTAAATTCACTTAATTACATGTTCGTATTATCATGCAAGATAGTTTGTGAGTTGGTGTCATCCTAGCTAATATATTTTGTATGTAAGAGCGGGTCTCCATGCGTCAAAGTGCGAGTGATTTTCAGCTAATATTCTTTTTCTTTATATGAAATGAAACTCTCGAAGCATATTCGGCATAATTTATTTTGTTCCTCGTTGGCCACAGTTTTGACCTTGATATCGCTGCAATTGATATATTTAATAAGGTAACTGCAAACACACACCCCTCACGGGATTATGGTGTTTGGCAATACCTGTAGATAGACACTCTCTTCTTAACGGATAATTCACCGTGATGTTCATTCAGCGTATCACTGACACTATACTGGACACAATCTTCTCCAAAAGCAGTACAAGGAAGCCTACTGCACAACCAATACCAAGCACCACAAACATTCCCTGAAATGGAAAAAAAAAAAAAAAAAGCCTTATTAATGAAGATTTTAGAGTTCTCTCTCTCTCTCTCTCTCTCTCTCTCTCTCTCTCTCTCTCTCTCTCTCTCTCTCTCTCTCTCTCAGTGTGTGTCTGTCTGCACACACTTAATTACCCAGAGGTTGGGGAGTTAGAGGACGGTAATAACCATGGGTGGATTGACACAGGCGGTGGTGTTGGCCAGGGAGTGCTTCATCTACTTCTCATGTAAAGCCGATTCCACAATTGCAAAGGCACTAGGAAGAACAGAAACAGTCTCATTTCCAGATTGTATGTCCTTGTACTTACTCTGTTATATTGTTTTGTCAGATACCAGTTGGCCCAGAAATATCACTCTAGATACCCACCTGCCGATATCTTATGTGTTCAGGGGATGGCTCAATGTGCTGGTATGGGCGTGGATGTGGCTCTGGGAGTAGGGATTAAGTAAATAATTCAGGACTGACATTGAAAACGCTGACTGAGCCGTTCCCGAAACACATGGGAGCTCATGCGGTAGAGTGGAAGAGGAGTGCTATTAATGGGTCACATTGTATGGTCTTCCAAATATAAATAGTCTAATCTAACTGCCCTGCCATTTCCTACAGACCCTAATCCTGCATGTCCGAAAAAATTGGTAAATGTTTGATCTATAACAGCGTTAGCAGTAATCGTCAAGATCAAACAAAATAAATTTATATACGTATTATAAAAATAGACACACCATTACTCGCAGTTAATTTATTACCCTCCAATAGATTTTATTTTACATTCTTGAGTTTATGTAACATATGAAGCGTAATAAGATTAATTTTGGCCATGGTAGTCGCGTAGTTCACTGAACTGATAAATTTTCATTGCATCTCGCTTCCATGTACTGGTATATTATTAATGATGGTAATTAATTTTGAGTTATTCTCATTCTGTTTACGAATCGAGTGAAAACTATGACATTGTAACTTCATACATTTACATCTTATTACATTTTATGTGTAACAGAAGCCTTGATATATACAAAATATTGCTGTGATATTCTGTTTAACTAATGTGATCGATAAGAAGTACAAACATATGAAGCTTTATGTAAACATTATCGAGAAGAGGATGGAGGAGGGTGTGTCCTCCATCCAATAACCAGTCCCTGGCCAGTGGCAAAGAGTTGGTGTCTAACGACCCTGGACTGAACTTTTATCATACCGTTGTTCCATAAGCCATGCATGTGTTTATGTAATATTTCTGTCCTACATAATCCTCATTCATGATTTCTCAAAGTTTTTTCTCTTGCCCTTTCCTCCGTGGACACCGTACAGCCACCGAGGTTGTGTGTGTGTGTGTGTGTGTGTGTGTGTGTGTGTGTGTGTGTGTGTGTGTCACTGATTTAGAGTATGTTATTAAGTTTAATTCTTTTTCGTTTGTATTTTCCGTCTTGAATTTTCGATATTTCCGCCCCACTTACCCCCTGTCCAAAGCAGGAAAAATTGGACTGTTCTTCTGAGCCAAAAATATCGGAGGCAGCGGTAGGTAAGTGGTCCTGCTCATGTAGAAATCACACTGACCTGTCCAAAATAAGTAACGTAAAGTTTCAACTGAGTTACCAGATTAAATACAAATTACCTTTTCTCCAGTTAAATAAGCTATAATCTACCAAACTATTCATTAATATATCAAAGAGTATTATTTTTTCCCTTACTACAGAGCTTCCTTACTGTAATTCATGCGGAGCGATTATGAATAGACCAGAACCTGAATGAGAAAAGTCTGCACCCATGAAATTCCAGAAGTTAATATCGACATCAAACACCACATGAGTGTGATGTCTTGCCAGCCTATCAATGTCTGCCAGGAAAGTGCTCTACGAGGTGATGGTCATTCGCTCTGTCAAAGAGGTCTGCAAAATCACGGTACACCCCAGATTTGACAAGCTGGAAGAGGGGTGTTATCATGAATGAAACAGGAAGAAAAATGTTTAAAATCTATTGGGGTAATATGATGCACAGTCAGCATGCATGGTGTGGAAGGGTAATACGGTGTAGCAAAGGTAAAACTGACAAATCGTTTTCTTTCATATCATCAGCATCCTGCCCTTTCTTTGTTAGATAAAGAACCACAGGACGGGGACAACACCTGACATATGGGGGTTCTGGTGATATAGTGGTAGCATTTTTATATACTACATCCTGTAACTGCAAAACCTCAAGTTCAGTTCTTGGGCCAGACAGCTTAAACAAAGTTTTAATAGCCATGGAGCTACGTTGTATTTTGGCGTACTGTAGATAGTGGGTGGGTATGTGGGAGATCGACGCTATCAGAGGGTCAAGCATTGCACTTTTCATAAGTAGGTCATGGATGTAACTGAGTGCAATGAGCTGGAGCCACAGGTAGTCTTGTACAGTATATACTTTTGAGCATACCGTACTATTCAGCTAAATCAACATATTTTCAACTTGAAGGCATATAAGAAACATTTTATCATTATTCTTACATGATAAAATAATATTATGCAGACGTAATGCTTTTGGAGTTCGTGATGTTCAAGGGAAGTAAAGATAGATATATACATAGATAGATAGATATAGATGCAGATTTTTTTTTTTTTTTATGTGTCCGACTCTGGGCATGGGCTTCACAGCCAGCTATCATGGCCCAGCAGTCCTCTTACATACTATACACCTCTACATGTCACCACTTCGGCGCTAACACCCACCGTCCATATTGAATACATGCTAGGGCTGTCTCATACAGGATTGGTGTATTGGTATTAGCGAGGGTATTTTAACGACATGTCGGCGGGTCTTCTGGTAGATCAGTAAAGCCTGATTTAATGAAATTCAAATCCTTAAACTGTTCTCTGCTCCAGCGGGGATTTGAACCTGGGTCCGTTAGAACGTCAGGCCACCTCTCTACCGATTGAGCCACTCCTAGATATAAATATAATATATAGATATATTTTACTTTGACCTTATGACTGAATTATTTTGCTGAACAGTATCATGTTTTTATGTATTCAGTGCAAAGTTTACGAAATTTTCTACCATAAATTTGTTAGAAATTTACCATTTCAGTGGTATGAAAATGTAGAAAGACAGACTACATCTGGCATTAGTTGAGGTAGTGCTTACAAAAACTGCAGAGGGTTTAATACAATTATTTTCAGTTATTATTTTTCTCACTCCACGTCTAGCCCATCTGGGAGTGGGTAACACGTGGCTTTTCTCCATGGAGCAGGAGGAGGAGAAGGAGGAAGAAATGCAGAGTTCTGACTAAAAACAAGATAAAGATGATTAGGGACAAACTGTGCATATATATGTGATTGCAGTTAGTCTCCTGCTGTGGAGTGGGGCTTGCCCATTTTAGTCACGCTTGGTTTGTTGCTGAAACAATTAATTTTTACATCATAAGGCTTAGGAAAAAATTAAAAAAATGAAAGAATGAACTGTCACTGTAAAACATTTTCCTTGATATTAATCTGTTCATGTAAATTCAATTTATCCATTGTCTATGCAAGGATAAATACCCATCGAAAATGCTAGTTTTTCTAAATACAAACGTTTTCTCCGAAATTCCTCACTGATAACTCGGCCAAACACTAACCCATGATAAGTGATACGGAGATATCCATCAGTGATTCCAAACGTGTCTAACACCATCTTACAGTATTCTAGACATAAATTTTAAATTTAAAAAAAAATCTAATGTCACCTTGGCACTGAGTTCAAAAACTGTTACGAGGTGCTTCACACTTGAAGGACTTGGAGAAGTATGTCCCATTTCTTAATCTGCATCATCGTCTAGGTGAAATTTACATGAAGTGTGTTTCTATATGCAGAAACCTATGAATTTTCAAGTGAAAAATACGGTACCGCCATGACTTGTTTCATTATTCACACACACACACACACACACACACACACACACACACACACACACACACACACACACACACACACACACACACACACACACACACACACACACACACACACACACACACACACACACACACACACACACACACACACACACACACACACACACACACACACACACACACACACACACGTATAGAGAAAGAGAGAGAGAGAGAGAGAGAGAGAAAGAGAGAGAGAGAGATTGATTAATAGATTATAGATAGATAGATGATGGTATATATACGTTATGAATTCTGTTAAAAGTTAGCCATCTGTTGAAGTTGGTAGAGCTCGCTATCCTAGGTAGGCAGTCCACCTACGAGAGTGGAAACTCTAATATCAAACCTGGATGACCCTACTGCGCAAGGATCCCACACTCCTGACCACAACATGACGCTCTTCATTTGTTGTCAGCATCCTTGGTAAGATATAACCCCTCTTTAGTTTCATACATCCTACAAGACAATCAAGAACTAATGGCAGAGTCATATGATTAAAGGTGTCCCATCGTTCTACAGAATCAAGAGCAATGACATAGCCTTCTCGGCAGAGGAAGTAAAGTAAATAGAATTTACCACAGAAACACTCCCAAGATCGGCTCCAGTGTCAAAACCAGACCAGCAGTATTGGTAACCATCGCTGCTGATCTCGCCAGAACAACGCCACCTCACCTCAGCAGTGCAGGTATGCCGATTCCCAGTCAGCACAACTTTCGTGACAGCAAAGGCAATCGATCGTCTGCGAGAGGCTTGGAACGTTTCAAGCCCTCACCCTAAGTGCCCTTCTGCGATTAAACCCACAGACAAACATTTTTTATTTTTTTCTGATAAGAGAACAGAGGAAGGAATAACAAATGAATAAAAATAATAATCCATACACCAGATTACTGGCGTCCTCCATTCATAAAATATTTGTAACAGTTGGATTTGAACAGCTGTCGGTTGAAAATTGGGGGGAAACAACTCCACTTAACCGAGTTCCAGAGAGATGCAGTTCAGGAAACAAGAGAATTCTGATAGGTAGAAGTTCTGCAATATGGCTGTGTGACATTCCAATCATGAGCACTACCAGATGCCTGTATAGCACGAGGAAAGGCATGTAGAGGTGGCACAATGGACGCAGCTTCGTCTGAGCACTTGCCACAAAAGTATCTGTAAAATAATGCAAGGTTGGCAACATTTTTTCTTACTTGTAGGGGAGGTAGTTTGTTTATAATAGCAGGGTTATTAATACTTCCAACAGTTTTGTTCTGAATTTTGTCTAGTTGTTTTAGTGTGACCTCTCCACATCCATTCAACAAGGGTGAACAATATTCAACCTGAGAGTGCATATGACTCTTATGAATTATACCTAAGTGCTCGTCAGTGAAGAAGTTTCGGACTCTATACAATAATCCAAGTTGCTTTAAGGCAGTTTTAGCAAGTAATCTGACATGAGAGGTCCAGCTAAGGGCATTGTTAAGTGAAACTCTGAGATTTTCATTCTTTTGGAGATGGGATTATTAGTAGCATTGAAGGTAGTATGCGAATCTGGCAATATCTGTCTATTAGTAAACTGTATATATTTGGTTTTACTAGATTTAAATGAGACGAGGTTATTTTGTCCCCAGTCACTGATTTTAGGTAAGTCTTGATTTATGGAGATGGCTGTATTGAGTTGAGAGTTAGAGATATTAAAATTTGTAAATAGATGTTTGAGTGTGAATGAACTACGAAGTGTTGAGTCATCTGCATGTGAATGAATGTGGTTGTGACAGATAAGAGATCAATAATATGAACAAGGAATAGGGTTGGCACCAGAACTGATCCCTGTGGCACGCCGGCGTTGATTGAGTGGAAATTGCAATATACATCTACCTTTACTTATATCTTCATGTCGCTGCGATATGAGGAAAGCAGAGGAACAAAAGATGCTAGTCCATAGCAAAGGAGTTTGGACAGCAGGGAACGGCGCTGCAGTCTGTCGAAAGCTTTAGAAATATCCAGGGCTACTGCTTGAATTTCTTCATGTTGGTCAATTGATTGATGGATGGTGTGAGTCAGGGGACTGAGTATGTCAATGGTGGATGTTTCGTGGTGAAAACCATATTGTCTATCACTAATTAAGTTGTTGGACTCAAAGTGTTTATCTATGTGCTTATTAATTACAGTTTCAAATACTTTACTAAGAGAAGATGTGATAGCTATTCGTCTGAAATCAGTGGGGTCAGAGAAACTTCCTTTGTTTGGAAATGGATGGATATTGGCTTCTTCCCATGAATTAGGGAATGAAGATTTACGTATGCATAGTCCGAATAATTTAGCTAGAACAGAGTCATGCTCAGGGAAACACTTTTTCAAAACAACTGGAGGAATTCCATCTGGGCCTGAAGCTTTGTTGGTTGGTAAATTGGCTAGGATGGATTTTACATATCTAAACTACATTTTAAGTGGAACAGTTTCGGGAGAGTCAAGTTCTAGTACTATGACGTTCTGGCTGACTTCCTCCGCAGTAGAATTTCTGGCAAATGTACTGGCAAAGATAATCGCTTTCCTATGCGTGCCATTTATAATGCTGTCATCTGCTTAGGGACGGTGGTGTCACTGTGGAAGGTGGACACCATACTTACGATATGTTTGTCCTTCCACAGCAACACCAATACATTGCCCTTGTGCCTAGCTTCCACTCCATCATCAGGATTGCGTCTAGTACTGTTGATGTCCTTCAGCTCCCTCACTGCTCCCCTTTCAAGTTGTACTGTGCCACACACATGCACACTCACTGAAGAAGTGCTCGCACAGTGATACAGAGTTGTAATAACTGTCCATATACAACTTGTATCCTTTGACCTTCAAAGGTTCAACAAGTTCCCACACTGTGTTTTCTAGAGATTTATCTCCCCCAGGTATATCTCAAAATTTCCTAATGTAAGCACTCTTTGCCTCAGCCAAGATGTAAAGTTTGATGGCATACTTTTGGGGCTTCATAGGGTTCTATACATGGAAGGAGAGCCGCCCCTTCCAAGAAGAGATCCCTCATCCAGGCTAAGATGTTCACACAGGATGTAAACCTCCTTGAACCTCTGAAGGAGATACTGCATCACTGTGCGAATCCTTATTAGCCAGTCTTGACTGTCTTTGGGTATGGTGAGACTTTTGAAAGCATGAAAATGCTTCACGATGGCTCTGAAGCACTTTCCATTCATTGTCCACCGAAAGATGGGGTAATCGTGAACATTCTGTGGACCGCCAATAGTGTCTTATGGTTGGCAGATTACAAATCCCCCAAAGAAAGTATAACCCGAGGAACCTGGCCATCTCCTCTTCATTCCAGAGGTACTAAGCATCTAGTGCAGTCCCCAGGAATTTTGCACAGTTGTTGGATTTGACAGTCAGTTAGATCAACAACTCCCTGGTAAAAAAAAATTTGGAAATATTGGAGTGGAGTTGTTGGTGCTGCCACTCAAAAACTTGGAGTTTCAGTGAAGGGGCCAGAATTGGGTGTGAATGACCCAGAATTTCAGGTTCCATCCTAACAGTTTTCACCTGAGGAAATACTTGGCTGTGTACATGTGTGGCGTACACGACCCCGAGCCAGATGACTACCTCTCTGTTGCCCACTGCTGCCTCGCCTATGCCCAAGCCACCCTCAACTTTGTGGTGTTGGGGGGAGGTGGTGATGATGATTGTGTTGATGATGGTTGGATGGATGAAGGTTCAGGTGATCATGGTGGTGGATATGGTTGTGGTGCAGCTGCTGCTGATGATGATGATGGCTGAATTTCAGGGGGAATGAAGTCTGAAGGGGACAGTGACTTTTATGATTTCGTAGGGGAAGATGATACTGAAATATCTTGGATGGGTGGTGAAATACAGGCAGGTTGGAGTGTTGTGAGATTGTAGGGTGACTGTGGAGGTAAAGAGGTCAGTGTTTGCGATGGGGGATGGGTGGAAGAGAGGTAGCAATAAGACAGCTCAGTCTCCGTGGTCATAGTGGTTCTAGTGGTGGTAGTGGTGATACCAGTGGTGGCAGTGGTGATTTACCTTTACCAAAGTGCTAGTCAGGTGACATTAGCAGCCATGGAGCACCATCTTCCTCTATCCTCAGCTATCCTGATTAACTCCACATTGCAAATGCTTTCTTGTAAATGGCTTCTTATACAATCCATATACTTTAATCATTGTCTTCCTCTTGCTCTTCTTCCCTCTATTCTTCCAAGTAGACAGTCATTTTCAAGTTCTTTTACTCTTATAACATGTCCCAAAAATTCCATCTGTCTTTTCCTTATAGTCTTCATCATTTCTGTTTCCACTGGTGCCCTTCTCAGAACTTCTTCATTTGTTACTTTTTCTATTCATGATATTGGCATCATTTTTCCAAAAACCATACCTCAGCTGCTTGTAATCTCTCCCTCATTTTCTTCTCTGCTGTCCACGTTTCGCACCCATATAATAGGGCTGACCAGACAGTGGTGATACCAGTGGTGATACCAGTGGTGGTAGTGATGGTGCTACTGGCTGTGGTTGTGCTAATTGCCATGGCCTTGATCGTGGCTTTGGGTTTATCTAGTCCTCTGTGGGAGGATTTAGCTCTCCCCTTCTTCTCCCTCTCTCTCTGCAACTCACCCGTCACTCTCCTATTCATTTTCACCAGATTCTTTGTCACTATCTTCCTCACTTTCCCTCTCACTGAACAGGTATTTCAAGTACTCCTCCTCTGATAAGCCCTTCCCATCCAACATGGTTTCAATGTATAGCAGGGGAATGGTCGCAATCGGTTATGAATTTCAAATTTGGATTTCTCTGAAAATATATAAAAACCCTATACACCTTCTTCATTGGCACACTGCACAATATATAACATAATATCACTAAAATGCACTTAAGAAATGGATGGTGACATAATTGAAAATGAGGAAAAAGATGGTTGGCTGAGTGCGCACACACCCTCCAAGCCTGACTGCCGAGAGGACACTGAGCTAAAAATAGGCTGCTTGTCCTTGTGATAGGCTGGTGGGTGTTGCCATAGACTCTCTTCAGACCTGGCCACCCTCACCTTTGACTCATCAAAATTTGACGCACTTTCAGCCACAGGAAAAGTTTCTACTATCATTTATAGGGAAGTTGCATAATAGTGAGTCATCAGTTACTCCTCAGATTGCAAGGACTATGACTCGTATTGCGTCATGGTGTGTGAGATGGTTAAGTGAAACACCAGGAATTTCAATACTTTTGGAGACAGGAGTGTTATAGCACTGAAGGTACTAAAGGAATTTGGCAATATCTGTCTATTAGTAAACTGTATATATTTGGTTCTACTAGCATTAAATCAGACAAGGTTATTTTGTCTCCATTCAGTGACCCTAGATGAGTGTTGATTTATGGAGATAGCTGTACTGAGCTGTGAGTTAGAGATATTAAACTTTGTGAATGGGTGTTTAAATGTTGATGAACTATGAAGTGTTGAGTCTGCATATGAATGGATGGGATTCTGGGTGACAGAGAAGAGACTATTAATATAAATCAGGAATAGGGTTGAAGCCAGAACTTATTCTTGTGGCATGCCGATGGAAATTTTGTGGAAATTGGAATATACATCACCTACTTTTATCTTTCTGCCCCTGAGATCTGAGGAAATCTGAGGAACAAAAGACATTAGTCCATAGCAAGGGAGTTTGGATAGCAGGGAACATGGGACACTCTGTCAAAAGCTTTAGAATCAAGGGATACTGCCTGAGTATCTCCATGTTAGTCAGCTGATTGATGGATTGTGTGAGTCAGGAGGTTAAGTATATCAATGGTAAATTTTTCAAGGCAGAAACCATACTGTCTGTCACTAATTAAGTTATTGGAATCAAGATGTTTAACATTGCATATTAATTAAGATTTTAAGTATTTACCAAGAAAAGATGTGATAGCTATTAGCGTGTAATCAATGGGGTCAGAGGAACCTCCTTTCTTTGGAATTGGGTGGATATTGGCTTCTTTGCAAGAATCAGGGAATGAGGAAGTAGGGGAGTGCAGTGATGGTTCGGGCAGTGTGATGGTTTGACAGTGCATTTCCTGGGAAACATAAGGGACCTACGGATGTGAGTCTTGCATGAAAGTGTGATCGTTTCTTTGCTTCGATCACGTGGAACCTCCTAGCTACAAATGCCACACTTCTTGGTGCAGGTCATTTTTTTGGCACCTCCAATGTTATATTTTGAGTGAATATTGTAAGCTCTACCTCCATGAATATGTCAAGCAGTGAATTATGCATTATTATGGTGGATCTGTGTTGGATGTAGAAGATACTGCTATCAAAAATCAATGTAATATACCCTGGTGTAAACCTTGCAAGTATAAAAAATGAATGTAATACAGTCTGGTGTAAAAGTTGCAAGTACCCATTAACTGATTATATAAATTCGGAATGATTCGGACAGTTGAGGAGGAGGATAGTTCGTCAGTGTCCGGATGATCCCTGGCTACAATATGCATTAAAAATGTCTTAAGTCAGTCAGGCAGTCAGAGAGGGAAATAAATAGATAAAATGATAGATTAGGTTTGTTTTGCAATATGAAAGAGAAGCCTGGAAAGTGATAAGTAAAGTCAGTATGCCAGAGAGAGAGAGAGAGAGAGAGAGAGAGAGAGAGAGAGAGAGTATTGACTGAATATAAGTTAAATCTGGCTGCACAACTTCCAGGGTCATATGCCACAGGGCAGTAATGTAAAAGACACCAAAAAAATAAAAGAAAACAGAAAAAAGAAATCCATATTCAAAATGAGGTTAATAACCATTAGTAGGAATAAAAGACTGAAAATAAACATATAAAATATCTATTACTTATAAAAGTTGAAGGAGACCTGCCTTCTGAAGAAAATTAATAACATCAGAAAAATCGTCGGAGGCACCACAAGCATCAAGGACAGGCAGCAGGCACCATCTGCTCTCCTATGCATATGGAGAAAACTCTGACGGAGGTCCCCCAAACTCGGACACTCAACCAGCAAGCGACGGATAGTAAGGGGAACAAGGGAATCATCATAGTATGGTTGAGTCCCACCAATCATCAGGAACCCACATGTAAGCTAAGAGTGCCCAGTACAAAGTGTAGCAAGAGCCAACTCCAGTTGCCAAGGCATGGAAGGAAGAACCCTTGGCACAACCACTCTTCTTAAAGATTTCTTTTAGCTTATTATGAGCAACACTATCTCATTGTCTCTTCCAACACGTACGAATCGTGTACCGCAAGTAAGGTGTTACATCTGAATCAGGAAGCGGGTAGTCGGATTGGGGCTGTTGAGAAGACACAGCTTTAGCTATTGTATCTGCCCTCTC
Organism: Coenobita brevimanus; assembly: GCF_032717465.1. Classification (NCBI taxonomy): domain Eukaryota; kingdom Metazoa; phylum Arthropoda; class Malacostraca; order Decapoda; family Coenobitidae; genus Coenobita; species Coenobita brevimanus. The sequence goes on from NC_137013.1 coordinate 11,379,895, forward strand.
ATTGCCCACCACACCAACATGTGCAGGAACCCAAAAGAAGTCCACATGAGGGTCACAACGACCAAGAAGAAAAAGCCACTCTAAAATTGATAAAAGCAATGGATGGGATGCATTAAGACTCCAGTGGAGATAGAGCACAATTGGAGTCACCAAAAATACAAAAACAGATTGGGGGAGAGAAAAATTATATTAAGAGCATATAAAATCGTAATCAGTTCCGCCACATACATTGAAGTAGTACCAGGAAGGTTACTGCCCCTACTATAGGAAGGGAAGGCAACACCAAAGCCTACCCCAGTATCAGTCTTAGACCCATCATTATTGACGGGGACAAAACTTTCATGAATGGAGGCATGTTCTAAAGAGAGAGAGAGGGACACCTGAGAGGGAAGTGAGCCCTTTTTACCAACAACGGACCTACATAATGTCACACAAGGGAGTAGCCAAAAACCCACTCTTGGGATCCAATGTGGAATAACTGCCAGTTTCGGAACAGAGAGGGCTAATGTGACAGACCAGACCCTGTAACCAAGGGGCTTCGAGAATCTAAGAAGGGTGTCATAAAAAAAGATCGTGAATCCTGGGAGGTGATGGCATAAGAAATTGAGTCTGGAATGCAGTGAAGACCATACCAACCCCTCGTCATCAACGACTGGCACCACAAATCTAAGGGGAGGACACCAGCATCCACCAACAAACTTGAAATCGGGGATGACCTGAATGCCCCGGTTGCCAGATGTACACCAGCATGATGCAAAGAATTTAATAACCGGAGATGGGCATTTGTTCCAGAGGAGTAGAAATCACACCCATATTCAAGTTTAGGAAGAATAAGAGACCTATGCAACAGGAGGAGGGTCTGACAGTCAGCACCCCAAGAGGTATGAGCCAAAACCCTCAACAGACACAAAACATTAAGACAAGCTACCTTAACTGAATGAATATGAGGAACCCAGGGTATTCGTCTATCAAAAAGAAGACCCAGAAACTGCGTCTCTTCCACACAGGATATTCCCCGACCATAGAGATACAAGTAAGGGTCTGAGTGAACCCCCAAAGGTGACAAAAATGCATAGCCACTGCCTTTGTCAAAGAAGAACGGAAACAGTGAAACTCTGCCCACTCAGAAATTATATTAAGTGCCAGCTGCAACTTCCTCTCTATCAGATATATTCTAGATGCAGTGGAGAAAATTGAGAGGTCATTGGCATCTAGTAAGGCTAATACACCATCAGGAAGTATACTAATTACGCTGTTGATGGCCACAGCAAAGAGAGTAACACTAAGGATACCTCTTTGTGGTACTCCATCTTCTAGTGCACAGGCATTAGAAAGCACTCCTCCCTCTCGGACCCTTAAAAGACGGTTAGATAAGAACTACTGAAAAAAAATAGGTAAGTGTCCACAAAGACCAAACTCATGAAGGGAAAGTAAAGTGCCATGACACCATGCAGTGTCATATGCCTTCTCCAGATCAAAGAAGACCATGGCCTGGTGTTGGTTAGTGGAGAAACCCTCACAGACAGAAGATTCCAAGGACAGCAGTGCATCAGAGGTAGATCGAATTTTTCGAAAACCATACTGGGCACGGCATAAGAAGTTGCCTATCTCCAAAAACCACACAAGCCTAACACTGACCATCTTTTCCAGAACTTTACATATGCAGGAAGTCAGAGAATTTGGTCAGTAATTGGTCACTTGTAGGTGGCCCTTACCTGGTTTGGGGATCGGGATAACTACAGCAACACCCCGACAAGCCAGAAACTCACCAGAACACCAGCTCTTATTAACCCGCCCCGTCCCGACGACGTATGGGTACGTTGCAACGATTTGCATTTGCCAGTCCCGGCGACATACCAGTACGTCGTGCAATTGCAAGGTCGCTAATTTGCACAACTTTCAATTTTCGCACATGATTTTTTGTATGTATACACGGGACACCTTCCTCTATTCCTATACAAGATACCAAGCAAGGACAATGCCTTACACTGCATAACCTCCCCCCTCCCCCCCTCACGCCATTGTCTTGGCAAAGGACCTGTTACCAGTGACCTGGCTAGTAAAGTTATTCAGGGCCAGAGTGATTCCCCAATCGATGACAATGTGGAGGACAATGTTTACATAGCATTAGAAGAAGAAACAGCCAGAAATAATGATCAGGTAGTGTGGCAAAAATAGGTCAGGTATGGTGATTAGTTAGTGAGTGAAACAATGCTTATAATGCCTTTATTACTGCTTGAAAACCAATATACTGTCATACTACATATACATTCGTCCCAAGTAAATAAATAAATACCGTTTATGAGTGGATAAAGTAGTTACCCTCCCATAGAACTCGTTTTCTTTGGTGCCAGCATGTTAGAAAACCCACTCAGGTAAGGAGGAACTCCTACCTGGATTGGGCACTTTAAACCTCAGGTGAGCGATTTCTCTATGAATTTTCGATGTTTCTCACCAAAAGCGAAGGTTTTAGCCAAAAAAAAAAAAATCGAAAATACCTTGGGACTGGGGGATATCGGAGGTGCGGAAAACCTCGGGACGTGACGGGTTAAATAATGACAGCTAAAACGAACGGGATTCATCTGACAGGTGATGTAAAAAAGCATAAGGAATATCATCACAACCAGAAGAGAAATCATGACACTGTAACAGAGCCGCCTGGAGTTCAGAAATTGAAAAGGGAACATTATAAGACTCTCCCCCAGAAGAGGCAAAACTGAGACCACGAGACTCTGGGTGCTGACGGTGGCAAGCTGAAGGCGTATCTGCATCCTTCTGTGACTATCTATCTATCTATTGCCAGATGCCTCAATCCCATACAGGGTGGGCACAGACAAATCGCCTCCACGTCGCCCCGTACCTCGACATTTCACTGCCCTGCTCCCAATTCACATCTCCCTCTCATATACCTCTCCATCCCATCCCTCCATCTCCTCGGCCTCTCCCTCCCTCTCCCCCTCTCCACCTCAGATACACTCTCCTCGTCAGTTTCTCACCCTCCATCCTCTCCACATGGCTAAACCACCTCAGTGTGTTCCTCCTAATGCTTCTGATCACATCCACACCACAATGCTGCCTGTCTCTCCATGTGACTCCATGGGCTCCTCTTAAATAACTCACTTCCACTGCTCTCACTCTTGACTTGTGTCCTTCCAACAACGTCCAAGCTTCACTTCCGTACGTCAGAATTGGTATCACAATACTGTCATGTACTAGCTTTTTCACATCCATGCTCCCTTCCCTGTTTCTTATCACTGCTTTCAAGGAACTAGGAACCTTTCTTCCTTGTTGTACCCTTTCAAGCACCTCACCCTCCAAACTTCCATCCTTACTCATCACACTCCTTAACCCACGGCGTCCCGTCGACGTACTTCCACGTCCTCACGTTATGTCACTGCCAATCCCGTTGACGTACTTCAACGTCCTGCAATTGCAAGGTTCATAATTTCCACAATTTTCAAAATTCGCGCGAGATTTTCGATTCGCCCACGTACCCAAGCCTCGCCTACCTGCCCCCAGGCAGGCAGCGTCCCAGACCCCGCGTGACCTGTGCTCGCCCTTGTCTCGGTCACTCACCTGTTAGCAGTGACCCAGGTCAGACATGGCACGTAAAGGTCTCTCAGACGACGAAATACAATCCGCCCTGGATGCCTTCACTGGAGATAGTGATTCTCCACTTGATGATGATGTGGTGGATCGAGATTATGTGCAGCCTGAGGAGGAAATAACAAGCAGTGATGAGGAGGTCCCTTCGCCCCGGAAAAAGCGGTATGTCACGTATCGTAAGGCAAGGGAAGGCCAGCCTGCACCCAAAACACCTGCATGGACCTCTCTCCATCCCCTAGAGAGAGATTCTGATGAGGACGAGGATGAGGACGATGACGATGACGGCGGCTTAGGATGTGATGTTGCCTCGTGGTTGGGGAAGGAAAAAATCTCACCCCGAGGATCAGAAGGTGGGGCGAGAAGGCAAATAAAGTATGGCCTAGTGTTTTGTCTGGGGAAGGCGAAAGTGGTGTGGTGGGAGTGCGGGGTGAAAGGGAAGTGGTGTGAGGGAGGCAGCACAAGCACGTGGTGCACGTAGGCCTAGGGGAGAGGAGGTGGAGCCACTCCCCAGCACATCTTTCGCCATACAATATTCCCAAACTTCCTCCACACAGCCCCAGGATGTGGGGAAAGGAAGGAAAGGGAAGGGAAAGGGTAAAGGAAAAGGGAGAGGGAAGAGAAGTGCGAGTGATGAAAGGCGCCGCTCTCCACCTCCCCCACCACCACCAATGTTGCGTTGTGCCTTCAGCCATGTTTCAGAGAGTACCATAACTTCCTACACTACTGAAACTGTGGGATGGCGATATGACGCTCAGTATAATGGTAAGGCCAGTCAGTATGTGCCAAGTCTTATATAAACTTGAAACGGGTGTAATGTTTACAGGAAAGTAATGTATAAGTTGAGAAATAGTGTAAGTTGAACGAAGTGATATGAAAACTACACCCACTGTATAAATCTGCGAAAATATGATGCTCAGTATAACACTCTGGTCAGTAAATATGTGATAGCAAGAATATAAAGTGGAAACAGGTGTAATGTTAGCATGAATAAAACGTATAAGTTGAAAAATAGCGTAAGTTGTAATAATTGATGTCATGAGTACACCCACTGTGTAAATCTGCGAAAATATGACGCTCAGTATAACACTCTGGTCAGTAAATATGTGATAGCAAGAATATAAAGTGGAAACGGGCGTAATGTTAGCATGAATAAAATGTATAAGTTGAACAATAGTGTAAGTTGTAATAATTGATGTCACGAGTACACCCACATTCTGGTCAGTAAGTATGTGATAGGAATTATATAAAGTGGAATTTGTTGTAATGTTAGTAGTAAGGTATTTTATAAGTTGAATACTAGTGTAAGATGAAACAAATGATATCGCGATAACACTCCCTGTGTAAGTACGCGCTAATATGACGCTCAGTTGCATCGTAAGTTCTGAAATTATGTGATATCAATTATATCAAGTGTAAACATGTGCAATGTTAGTGGAGAATTATTATATAAGTACAAAAATAGGTTGTAAGTTGAAATAGTAGTCATAGCGACTTCACCGTGTGTGTTATTATGCGCTATTATTACACTATATATTTACGTAAGGCCTGAAATTATCTCAAAACAGTTCTATAAAGTTGAAAAGTGTATAATGTTATTAGAAAAGTATTATGTGAGTAGAAAAAACACAATACGAGTTGAAACAACAATCACAGCGAGTTCACTCACTACGTAAATAAGCGTTAACATTACGCTAAATGTTATCAAAAGGCCTGTGAATACGTAAAAACAGTTCAATAAAATGTAAAATGGTATAATGTTATTGTAGAAGTATTATGTAAGTAAAAAAAATGATATGTATCATGATTTTCGAATGTTAGCGATTCATCGTGACCAAGTTGCCCGATTTTGCTCGTTTCGCACGATGGTACAATGCTTATTTCTGCTCTATTTTTGTATAAAATCCAATATACTCTTTTATCACATGTTTTTATGTTTGTAATAAATACATATCTACTTACTTTCATTGGTTTCCCAGACTTATAATACCATAGAAAATGTTAGAGGCTCAGACCGCCTACGGAGAACACGGGGCCAGGTGGGACCAAGGCATACCTGTTTAAGGTAATTATGGACACCGGGGAACAATTTCTTTGTCACTGACCATTGTTTCTGACCAAAAGCGAAAGTTTTAGCAAAAAAAAAAAAAAAAGGGTCGAAAAATGGTCGGGATTGGGGGGTACCAGTGGTGAAAAAGTGGTCGGGACGGGGCGGGTTAAGTACTTAAACGTACTCACATTTTCCATTTCCTCACCATCCAACCTCGCTGTACATTCATTGACTTCACCCCTCTCAATACAAGCCGTATTACAGAATCTATCAGCAGACAAAGCCACTGGTCCAGATGAAATGCCTTCAATAGTACTTAAAAATTGCTCCTCAATGGTGGCTCCTTTATTAGCAAAATTTTTCCACTTATGCATCCGTACCTCAATTTTTCCAGCCCCTTGGAAAGAAGCTAATATCCATCCTGTTCCTAAAAAGGGGGCAATTTCTGATCCATCAAACTATTGACCAATTGCAATAACTTCCGTTCTCGATAAAGTTTGTGATACTAATTAACAAACACATCGTCAAGCATCTAGAAATCAATAAATAGCTCAATGATCGGCAGTATGGATTTAGACAGGAACGTTCAACTGTAGATATACTTTGCCTTCTTACCCATCAGATTAACAAAACAGTAGACCATCATGGTAAAACACACACAGTAGCACTTGATATTTCAAAAGCATTTGACAGAGCATGGCACAAGGCCTTATTGTCTAAGATGTCACACTATGGCCTTGCATCACTGGTTCCTCTAATTTCTTCTTACCTTCGTAGTAGAAAAATACGGGTCATGGTAGATGGAATTTATTCTCAGTTTCATTCCATAAATGCTGACATACCTCAGGAATCAGTTTTGGTGCCAACCCTTTTTCTCATACATATAAATGCCCTCCTAGTTGTCACGCACAACCCAGTACACTCTTATGCTGATGACTCGACCCTTCATAGTTCTTTCACATTTAGTACCTCCTTTACACAATTTGATATAAATTCCCAAATAAACACAGCAATTTCTCTGAACCAGGACTTTTCTAAAATTAATCAATGGGGACAAAAAAATCTGGTCTCATTTAATCCTCAGAAAACTAAATACATTAATTTCTCCAATAGAAAGAATCCCTCAGACTCTCATATAATTTTAAGTGATGTCAGTATTTCCATATCCACTACAATTGATATCCTAGGTGTTACTCTAAAAGCCAACCTAAGCTGGACAGCTTATGTTAAATCCCTTGCTAAAAATGCTTCTAAAAAACTAGGACTTATTTACAGAGTTCGTGAGTTCTTCATGGACGAGCAGATGGCCACAATATACAAAAGTCATGTGCGTTCTCAGATCGAATACTGTTCACCACTGTGGAGTGGATGTGGAGCGGTTGCATTGAGGCAGTTGGACAAAATTCAAAATAAAACCATTAGATTAATCAATAATCCTGCCATAACGCAGGACCTTCCTCTGTTATCAGTATGAAGAGATGTTGCTTCTTTAGCACTACTTTATCGATATTTTTATCGTAAGTGCTCTAACGAACTGGCTTCAATTGTGCCTCCTCTTCACATTTTCTCCCGAAATACTCGGGCAGCTGGGAGCACCCATGAACTCACACTCTCTTCCCCACAATGCAGAACCTCTGCTTATCAAAATTCATTTATCCCCAGAACTACTACTCTCTGGAATTCACTTCCTGGGAGTTGCTTCCCACATACATTTAATCCTCTCAATTTTAAATCCAATTGTTATAAGTATTTTATGAATGGAGGATGTCTTTAGGCACATGGACTTATTTTTTTTACTTTGTTTTTACTTCCTCCATTCATTATAAAAAAAAAAAAAAAAGAATTAACTCTTCCCTACATTATTTGGCAAAATGATCAACAAACAAATCTGCAAGAGCGAAAGGATCAGCCACAGTTTCACCTGCTCCAGATAAAACAGGAGGGAAGGGAACAGTAAATTTTCCTGAAAATTTACCCGGTTCCACGCCTGACCGCTTGTGCCCTCTGATATGCCACCAAACTCTGAGAATCCCGACTGTGACGACGAAGTCGAGAGAAGGCGACTCGTTTGGCTTTCTCTGCAGAACTGCACTCAGAGTTCCACCAAGGAACCGGATATTTAGGAAACTGACCTGTCGTTCTTGGAAACGAGGGGTCAATAGATATTAGGGCTGCTGAGTGCAACACGTCAGTGAAATATGACATCGCCTCAGTAAGACAGCCAAACTCATTGACAGAAAGGGAATGGAACTTAGAAAGAGAGATAGAGAGAGAGAGATGTAAGGCCAAATATGCATTATTTTAAGCAGAGTAAGAGGTTATGTCAGTTATCCATAATTTTGATTAATTAAATTTCACTTTTAAACAAAATATGTTTTGGAACAGATGTTTAGAGATTTATTTGGATGTTGGAGTCAGATTTTGTGCCTGTGTGTGTGAAAGAGAGAAAAGAGGCCAATTATGCATCATTTTAATGCAGAAAGTAAGAGGCTAATTCCAGTATCCATTATTCTGGTGAAGCTTTTTTCACTTGTAAAATAGGTCTGTTATTTTTAAAGAAATATGATGTTCATTTGGCTTCTGAGCTGTTTTTTTCTACTTTAGGAAAATAAAATGTCTTGGAATTGATATATTTTTGTTTTTTAGCTAGTCCAAATCAAAAAACTTTAAGAATGTGCCTAGTAATTCATGTACCCAAACCATCCCACCCTTCTGTCAGAACCATCACCGCTGGTAGGGATGGTCTGGACTATTTTCAAAATTGTGTATTCTTAACTGTAGCGTTAAACTGAAAGGAACTAAGAGTTGAATATAATCAGGCTGAAGAACCAAATGATGAGGCAACGTTTTAACATGAACACGATTTCACTACTGCTTAAACCTAGATTTTTAGAAATATTTGAAAAATAGTGTCCGAGCCATTACACCCTCGCCGACATATGCATAGTTTGAACAATTTGACTAGAACAGAAACAAGTTCTGGGGAGCACTTTTTCAAAAGAATTGGAAGAATTCCATCTGGGCCTGGAGCTTTGTTGGTTGGTAAATTGTCTAGGATGGATTGTACACATCTAGTCTGAGTTTTAAGTGGAGCAATTTCGGGAGAGTCAAGTTCTAGTACTGGGACGTAACGGCTGACTTCCTCTAACGTAGAATGTCTCGTAAGTATACTGGCAAGGATATTCGCTTTCACTCAGGTCATTTGTGATGTTATCATTTGAAGATTATTGAGGGGTAATGGGCGATGACTTGATAAAGTTATTTTGAAACAATTTACCGGAGTATTCTATTGTCATTAGGACTGTGTAGTAGTTTGGATGCTTGGTTGTGATGAAAGTTTGACTTAGCGAGATTTATTACTGCTTTAGCATGGTTTCTAGCAATTTTAAATTGAGTGATTCAGGTGTTTCTTATTTTAAGTAAGAGTTATATGCTAATGACTTTTGGGCCGTTGTAATGTTACAACTGCTATCAAAACATTTTGAGGAGTCTGATCTTTTACTGAAATGTTGACTTGGTATGGACAGTTCTATACCAGGTTGTATTAAGTCATTAATATGGGACTGGGTAGAACTGATGTCACTGGAGAAGAAAGACTGCCATGGAATGTCAGCAATTTCTGAATCCATCCAGTCTGACCTGTCGAAGTGCCATCGGGTCACTCTGACTGGTTCAGAAATGGGAGGTTTGGGATTTAATAAGAGTGTGGTTGGAGGATCCAAATAGTGACATTACTTCTATCCAGTGCTGATCAGGGTTTTTTGTCAGGAGTAGATCCAAGAGATTGGCATTATGGTCTGGATTATCTGTAATCTGGTTGGTTGCTTTACCAACTGCGTGAAATTAAATGATTCTGCAAACAGCTCACATTCTAGACCAAAATCATCGGCCCTGGCAGAATGCAATAACCATTCTACATTATGTACGTTACAGTCAACCACAAAACCATTTTCAATGTTATGGGTGAGGTTAAGGTTAGTTAACCAAGTGGATATGGAGTCCAATCCACAGGGTTCTGAAAAAACGATGAGGGAGAAGTAAACTACACAGACATATCTGGTAATATTAAGATAATTTAGTTTATACAGTGAATAATCAAAATTAGTTGAAGTTCAAAAAATTGTCAACTGCCAAATCAGATTTGACATAACAACAGGTGCCACTTTTGTTATGGAAGTTTGTGAGGAATTGATAACAAGGAAAAGAAAATGGAGATATTTCAGTAGAGGGTGAGATTTGGGATTCTGTGAGGAACAGGGCAAGAGGGGATACTGATATAAGAAAAACGTGCACAGAATTCAAATGGGTACTAAGACCATGGATTCTGGTGAAGTATAGGGCCGATCCTGCACTTGTTTGCTGATGAGCATGAACTGTGTTTGCAATAGTCACTGTCGGCACAGTCGCTTTATAGCGAGCGTGAGGACACTGTGCTTCCAGCCCTACCCTGCCCCTGGTTGCAATCCGAGATACCACTGGTTTGAAGATAATGCAGCGGCCATTGCTGAGGGGGAATGGAAACAGGTGTGGTATCTAGTGTGCATGGAGCGTGGTGTAGACATTTGAAGGTAGAGGTATTTTGAGAGCATGCTTTGTGTAAGTGAAAGCACTGAAAATGTTCAGCAATGGGAGATGGTTAGGACCAGGTCCTGAGGGCTGGTGAAACGGGAGCTCCAGCTCTCCCTGTCACTAGCTTCCCATCCATCTCGGGAGTACCACCATGTTCAACTGGTGCTACAGCCTACTTCCTCCAAAATTTTAAGTAAATTATATGCCACCATAGTGAAAATATTGATTATACCTTTTGTTAATGTAAAATATCGAATGTTTACGTATATGCATATAGGAATTCAGGGAGTGTTACAGTTTACAACTTATATGGACATGGTGAAGCAAGGAAACATTCAGTGACAATTGTTAAATTCAAGAAAGCCCTCGCCACTCACTAATGTGGCAGTATTAACCCCTTATGGGCAGGCAACTTATTAATTATACCACCGTATTGGGCGGTATATTCTCGGAAAAATAAAGTATCAAAGAATAAGCCTAAACATGCATAAATCGATGAACATGGATGAAAAACGAAGGTAAGAGGTGTTACATGCGTGGTATTACGTCTTTGCTGGCTGTTGAAGGAGGTGGGGAGGAATGAGGGAGGAGAGCGGTCAGGCAGCTTATCACCAGGCGCGCCTCGAGTGAGGCTAGCAAACTATTCACTCATTTGTTTTTTCTTCACCACTGAACATTATATTCATCATTTATGCTTTCTTTACATTATTCATTGTCTTCAACGTCTTTTGTATGTGTTTTCTGTTTTACTTGATCACTTATAACAATATAACTTACATACGTATATGCTGTTTTACTTGAACAACTACAACAGTACAACTTATATATATATATATATATATATATATATATATATATATATATATATATATATATATGTATATATATATATATATATATATATATATATATATATATATATATATATATATATATATATATATATATATATATATATATATATATATATATATATATATATATATATATATATATATATATATATATATATATATATATATATATATATATATATATATATATATATATATATATATATATATATATATGTATATATATATATATATATATATATATATATATATATATATATATATATATATATATATATATACATACAGTAATCTCTCCAATATCTGATGTAATAGAGCCATAGGCAGGTCCGGATAGTGGTCCTGTCCGGATATTGTGCCCCAGCTTATGGACTTGTACTTATGGACCCTAACTCAGAGAAACACCTATACAACTCCCTCTGGACATGCATAGCACCTATTTAAGACCCAAATCACACCAATAAGGCACATAAATGACTGAAATAAATACAAAAGAAACATAAAATGAGGGTTTAGAAGTAGGTTCATACAGTATTAAACATTCTGGTGACTGGCTCCTGGACTGGTACTTATGGACCCTAACCTAGCCTAACTCATAAAAACACCTTCCTACCGCACATGTTTAGCTCCTAACACCCTATTCACACCAATAAAGGACGTTAAAGAGTGAAATAAGGTAAGCACAGTGTGGAAAAAAGTACAGTATGAAACATTCTGCCTACTTACATCAAGTCCATGGCCTCCTCGATGAATAACCACCTCCTCTCGGACTCTGACAGTGAGAAGGATTTCCTGAAGCACTTCCAGTACACTGTTCATGAAGTCTTGCACTGAACTTAGTCAATCGCACACAGAAGTCCGTTCTCTTCACAGTGCGCACTCTTGTCTAACTAATGCTCCATTGTAACTTATTAAGTGTTGCACTCTGCACTTTAACTTTTCCCATTCTTCTGATAATTTTTAAAAGCAAAAACAAACAAGTCTATTTATGTTAAATTTTGTTCCATATTAGTCTTTTCACTCCCAACTGTAAATCCTTAATGCAACACACTGTTTTTTTCACTGCACAACACTGTAAATTCCCGTGTGGTCTAGTGGAGAAGTTCTTGCTGTTTATTCACTGTCAGAGTCCGAGAGTATCACTGGCAGGTGACCTAGGGGTGCGTCGCTGGGTCGTGGTGATGGCGTACCCACTGCAGACGACTCTGAAGACAGCCACAAACTCACGTCAAGTGGTGATTCCACCGTGGCTGATGTGCTGGGCTGTGGCTCGGAGCATGAGGGCCTGTCTTGGGGAGGCATTGGAGTGGAGACAGGGCTGGGCACAGCGGGGGTCACGGGCCTGAAAAAACTGTCAATGGTTGATTGACGCAATGACCGACGATTCTGACGATTGATGATGCGCTGCCTGAAAGCACGCACTTCCTCCACAAGTCCCAGGGGCCCCATTTCCCTGTCACAGTCCGGGTGTTCCAGGTAGTCTAGGACAAACTCTAGATGTTCCCGGAGTGCGCTCAGCTTGGGGATGGCTGGAGTAGTGTCCTGCTGAGAGGAGTCCGCATCATTGTCGCCTTCCTCGTCGGAATCTTCAAGCTCAGTACTGACACCTGCAACTGAAGACGCGATCTCGATATCAGACAATGTCTGATACCCAGGATCACCCTCGTCGTCATCCAACCACTCACGAACATCGTCCACATCAACATCGTCGCCATGCGTACGTAGCCGTGCATGGAAGTCATCCACGTCAAACCCTAGAAAATCGTACTCCACATCTGTTTCGAGAAGCAGACGAGACCAACTATTTTCCAGAGTCTTCACAGGGACTTCCTTCCATACACTCGCCCAGTTGTACAGTGCAGACTTGATGTTGTAGCGGCGAAGGTTTTCCAAAGTCCGCTGGCCCTCGTGTGTCCCGTCCCTCCCTGCGCTCGTCCTCGTCCTCGAGAACAACCATCGCCTCATCCAGGAACTTCCGTTGGTATAGGAGCTTTGTTGCCACGATCACTCCTTGGTCCATTGGTTGGATGAGAGCAGTCGTATTAGGTGCCAGAAACATGCACCTAATCCGGCCATTCTCAGCCACCAAGTCCTTGTCGCACGGGTGGGCAGGTGCATTGTCGAGGAGAAGGAGAGCCTTTACCAGGTCGCTTGGGATTCCCAGTGTCTTCGTCTGGTAATTGATGACCTCCTTGACGAAGTGGCGGTGGAACCAGTCTTTGAAGATCATGGTTGTAAACCATGCCTTCAAAGAATGGTACCAGACGACAGGAAGGACATCCATCACCCCACGAAGACACCGAGACTGCTTTGCACGGCCAACAACAACGGGCTTAATCCCTAAAGAGCGGCCATTGACAGCTGATCCCCCTGGGTGGCGACGTTCGATCGCGGTCTGAGTACCTGTAGGAATATATTAGCCAAAAATCAGAGATTAACCCTAGAACATTATACTTGGTATGGCAGATAGTACTTACATTCTGCTTTCTCCAGAGACAGGTGTTGAGCCTTCGTGGACTACCCAAGGACTTGTGGAGACTTTCAAAGTTGGGTAACAAAATCTTCACTTTCACACCTCCAGCAACCCAGTTTCCCCTCTACCACAGCCTCATTCTGTCACAGTAAACTTTATACTACAACGTACAGGTAGTTTGGAATCCGTATTTGTACAATAAGCACTGAAAATAAGGCTAAAATCAACAAAGCATACAGCCGACATGCAGCGTGGCGGCGGTCTTCCCGTCACTCAACAAACATTTCCATTTTCACAGCTAAAAACATGTATACTACATTATTTTGAATCATATTTCTTCTCAAAAGATCACCGCAGAGCGCTTTTTATTCTGCCTTACGCCCGTCACTTTATTCTCGTTCCTGTCGGCCGCTCGCACTGACTCGGAAGAGCTAGAACTCACCATAATGTCACTTTGAAAGCCTGCGGTAAACCGACGCTAAACAGGGGCAAACTGTGCGAAAAAAAGGCTAGTGTTACAACTGGGGAAACAAACGTTTCCTATTAGCATAAACTGCTTGTGAGAGGAGAGTGCAGATTTACAGTTCTGAGCAGTCAGAGCGCTGCCATGTATCACAGCCAGGCTGGCCGGGCCGTGGTGGGGGGGGAGGGGAGAAAAACGCGATACTTGGCAACAACGGAGGTCAGTAGTACAAAGGTAAAGTATGCTAATTGTAGCTAAAGGGTGGTGGTACTGATAGACAATACCAGCTGGAACATCCTTGCCTGCGTTTATTCAAAATTAACTCGAATTGCAAACGCGATGCTCCGCCGTTATGTTCTTTTCGGCGAGCATCCCATACGCGACGCCCCGCGTTTTAGGGGTTAAGCCGGTGCCTGCCATTAGCACTGGCACAACACAAAGCAGATATTCGTTCCTTGGAGAGCTTGCGGCCATGTACACGCTTCTCCGTCTCCTCGGCTAGAGTGTTTGTTGGCAAAGAGCGATAGAATAGACCAGTTTCGTCAGCGATGTAGACTTGACCGAGAGTGAGGCCCTCCCTGTCGATCAAGCCCTTCACCTTGTGCCGAAACTCGTCAACTCCATCCTCATTAGCGTCTAAAGCTTCACCATGAGCTTTATGGTTGGTAAGGCCATGCTGTAACTTGAATGCAAAGAGCCAACCCTCAGATGCCTTGAAGTCTAGGGCGTCATGAAGCCTGGCGAACTTCTCAGCAGCAGCCTTCAGCTCCTTTCCACATACTGTCACACCAGCAGCACGTTGCTGTCGATACCAAATCAACGTGGCGTGGTCGATTTCAGCAAACTTGGGAGTAAGCATCACCTTCCTCTCCACGTTGCGTTTGCTTCTCGATGAGAAGTCAGCCGTGTACTGCATGAGTTTGTCTCGGGATCTCTTAATATCGAACAAAGTAGATCAGGCCAGGTTGAACTCGCGGAGGATGTGGGAAGAAGACCACCCCGCATCTACTTTCTCCAATATCTCCCGTTTCTTCTCCAGAGTCAACACCACTCTCTTCCTTTTCTCAGGTGGCGGGGCCATCATCACACACACTAAGAGGAGGCCCGAGAGCAGCAGGAGTGCCTGCAGCAGGTAAGGCATCACCACAAAAGTGAGCACGTGGGCAGCCATAACGACGAGCGTGCACTCGCGGCGAGAGACAGGCAGAAAGTGAGGAGGATGCAGCGGCACTCTATCGGAGGAATGACGCACCACAACAATGCTCTCCCGCGCCGCGCGCAGCAAGCTCAAATTACGGGAGGGAAAATTTCGTTTTTTTTTTTTTTGCGGTTTTCGGACCATTTTGGGAATATTGGATCCCGGGACGATTATGTCCGGTTAGTGGGGATGTTCGGATATTGGGCGTCTGGATATTAGAGTGATTACTGTATGTATATATATATATATATATATATATATATATATATATATATATATATATATTCTATTTTACTTGTTTCAAGGCTCGGGAGAGTAGAGGGAAGGACAATAGGTGACAAGGATGCCTCATCACCCAATTTCACCAATAAATTAGGACCGAAAATGGCAGGACATTAAGTAACGTCACCCGCCTCCTCACACACATGCACGGACGTTACGTAACGGCGCCTACATGTTAGGGGTTAACTAATTATATATCAGATTTTTGTGGAAAACAGAGGTGGAAGAAGTATTAGCAGAACCTGGGAACATAATTCCCATAATTTTTTTAAGGGGGAGGGTGAAAATACTTGCTGAAAGTAAGCATAATGTGTACACAGTGTCATCCCAACAAAAAATTGCAAGACCAGACAAAAGTGAGGCAGCGAGAGCTTTCTTGACATTGACCTTACATGGCTCAGTAAATGAGAATCTGAGTACTGTACTCTGATTACCATACCAAAATAGAAAATAATGCATTGTGGTACTGTCAAACGTTTTATCAGAAGCTTGGGTGTTATTCATATTGACTAGTTTGTTTCTATTACAACTAAACTCAGTGTGGATGTACTGCATGTCTGCATGCATCAGTCTGAGCAGTGCAGGGCTATTTGACGTTTGAATTGATTTTATAATACAAAATGTATATATTTACCGATGAAATGTTATTCCCTGTTGTCTGGTGCCAACTGTTCGTTTGTTAGTGCAACACTGTGACATTTCAGAGATGTTAAAGATGGTACAATTATAGACCATAGAAGATGACATGTACAAGACCTTTCAAACATGGCGGCAAAGCTAATGAATATTTTGCCTCCCCATGAGGCACCTATGTTTATATATCTATGCTTGCCAGGTGCAGGGTGAAGTGGATGGTTCGCCTCTGGTCTGGTCCCCACCTGAGGATGGTGTTGGACGGATCGTTGGTGCTTCAATTCTGCCCCATAGGATATCATCATCACAGGGTACTGGTCCTGTGGACCAGTGACAGCCTACTAACCATCTTCCATGCAACCTATTCTTCTGCCTCAGGGGAGGAGTATTGTAAAACCTTCTTCTTCCTCGTTCTCATGTTTGCCTTCACATATTCAGCACAAAGTGCCGCTTACTGGTGGTGAGTAGTCATTTCGTAAGGGCCTTCCTACGCATCAGTCTAAACCTGCTTGCCTGTCAGAAGCTGTACTGCAGTGCACCTTATCGAGATACTTCCTCCACAATGGATTCCACCATTCAGTGGATTTATTGGAGTTTACATGCTAGGTGGGAGGAAATGTGTCATCTTGTTGCACTTTTTTTTTCTGTATGCATGTGCATCCACGGGACCATGGTTGGTGATGCTGTTCCATCCGGCCCTTCTGACTACCATGCAGTTTATTCTGATCTTGTCCCGACAAAGCTCATCAGGGAAGTGCTATTTCCCTTCACCATGATGTTTTGGGACATTCTGTAGGTACTGTTGGTTGTAAAAAAAACTTACTTCCCTCTCAGGTGTCGCTCTCCCTCTTGTTAGAGCATGGTTCTACTCATGAAGGCTCTTTCCCAGTCTGTACTGATGGATCTCAAGACTGATACTGGAGTGGGCTTTGGTGTTGTTTTCCCTTCCTTCAACTGGGGCAATTGCCTTATTGATATTGCTTCATACATATTGTGTTAGGAAGAATACTGCCACCGTATTCCCTGCGTGTCGTAAAAGGCGACTAAAAGGGGCGGGGTGAGGGGAGTAGGGACCCCCTCCTCTGTTTTTTAGTTCCTAAAAAGAGACAGGCCAGAGAAAGGGATGGGGGATGGAGTTATCTCCGTACCCTGAAGATTGGGTCTATGAATGTGCGTGGATGTAGTACGATTGAGGCTAAAAGGGAGGAGATTGGGAGAATGTTTGTGAGAAGAAAGTTGGATGTGTTAGCTTTGAGTGAAACGAAGATGAAAGGGAAGGGGGCGTCTATGTTTGGAAGTGTGAATGGAAGATTGTCAGGTGTTGATAGAGGAAGGGCAAGAGAAGGTGTGGCCTTGTTAGTGAGTCCGGAAGTACAGCAATGTGTGATTGAATGGAAGGAGGTGTCATAGACTGATGTGGGTGAAAGCGAAATTTGAACGTGAGTTGTGGGTGTTTGTGAGTGCATATGGGCCTGGTAGTGAAAAGGATGAAGAAGAGAGGGAGTCTTTCTGGAATGATGTTGATGAGTGTCTGCAGAGTTTTGGAGCGAATTTGAATGTGGTAATGATGGGAGATTTGAATGCTAGAGTGGGAAATGTAGCAGTTGAAGGCGTAGTTGGTATGCATGGTGTGCCTGGAAGAAATGAAAATGGGGAACGAATGATAGCGATGTGTGTTGAGCGAGAGATGGTGATTGGGAATACGCTGTTTGAGAAGAAAGATATTTATAAGTATACATGGGTGAGACAGGAGGGTGGAAGGGTTGTTGATAGAGCTTTGATGGACTATGTGGTTGTGTCTAGGAATGTAATAGGAAAATTGTTGGATGTGAGAGTTCTGAGAGGGGAGGGTGGAGGTATGTCTGACCACTACCTGGTGGAGGGAAAGTTAAGAATAGGTAAGAGATGGGTGAGAGCTAGGAGGGTTAGGTGTGGCAGGGAGGTTTTGAAAGTGAGTGAGTTGGATAAAAGAGAGAAAAAGATAGAGTATCAGGAGAAATTGAAAGATGAGTGGAACGCAGTGAAAGATCGGGAAAATGGCAGCGTGGAGGAGGAATGGCAGTTGTTTAAGAGTGCTGTGGTGGGGCATGCAGAAGAGGTGTGTGGTGTGAGACGTGTGGGTGGTGGTGTAAGAAAAGGAAGTGAATGGTGGTGCGAGGAAGTATGGCTGTGGCTGAGAAGAGACGTGCATATGAAGTGTGGCTGCAGAGGAAGGATGAGATGTCATATGAAAGGTATAAGGAAAAGAGGAATAGAGCGAGAAGGGCTGTGCGTGATGCTAAAGTGGCAGCAGATGAGAGGTGGGGTAGGCGGCTGACAGAGAATTTTCAACAGAATAAGAAAATGTTTTGGAAGGAGGTGAAAAGGGTGCAAAAGGGAGAGTCTAGGAAGGAAGAACGAGTAAAAGCAGAGGATGGAAGGATGTTAATTGAGATGGATGCAGTAAGGAAGAGATGGGCAGAGTATTTTGAAAGATTGTTAAATGTAGAAGAGGAAAGAGTGGCTGAGATTGGGGCGGATGGAAGGGTGCAAGGAATAAATGTGTTGGGAGAGTTGAATGATTCTTTGATCACGAAGGAGGAAGTGGAGAAGGCAGTAAAGGAGATGAAAACAGGGAAAGCTGCAGGTATGGATGGGTGTGCTGTGGAATGCCTGAAGGGTGGTGGAGTGACTATTGTTGACTGGTTAGTAAAATTGTTGAATGTGTGCTTTGAGAAAGGTATGGTGCCAATTGACTGGGCAAGTGCTTGTGTGGTCCCGTTGTATAAAGGCAAGGGTGATAAGTATGACTGTACTAGCTTTAGGGGTATAAGTCTGTTGAGTGTTGTAGGTAAGGTGTATGGTAGAGTGTTAATTATGAGAGTTAGAGAGGGTACAGAGGGAGTGATTGGTGATGAGCAGTGTGGCTTTAGGAGAGGGAGGGGATGCGTTGATCAGGTGTTTGCTGTGAGACAAGTGTGTGAAAAGTATTTAGCGAAAGGCAAGGATGTGTTTTGGGCATTTATGGATTTAGAGAAAGCGTATGATAGAACTGATAGGGAGGCTTTGTGGACTGTTATAAGATTGTATGGACTTGATGGTAGGTTACTAAAAGGGGTGAAAAGTTTTTACGTAAATAGTAGAGCGTGTGTAAGAGTGGGAAATGCTGTGAGTGATTGGTTTCCCGTGAGAGTGGGGCTGCGACAGGGATGTGTGATGTCACCTTGGTTGTTTAATATTTACATGGATGGTGTTGTAAGGGAGGTGAATGCAAGAGTTTTAGGTGGAGGTCTGAGTCTGGTGAATGTTGATGGTGGAGAGTGAAATCTGAAGCAGCTGCTGTTTGCAGATGATACTGCACTGGTGGCTGATTCAGAGGAGAGATTGAGACAGTTGGTAGAGGAGTTTGGAAGGGTGTGTGAAAGGAGGAAATTGAAAGTAAATGAGAATAAGAGTAAAGTGATGAAGTGTACGAGGTTGATAGATGGTAGGGGGATGAATATAGTTTTGAATGGTGAGTTGCTTGAGGAGGTAGATTGTTTTAAATATCTAGGGTCACATGTTGCTGTGGATGGAAGAATAGATGCAGAAATGAAGTTTAGAATAAATGAAGTAGGAAAGGTGCTGGGAGGAATGAAAAAAGTGTTTAAATGTCGTTCGCTTAGAATGGATGTAAAGAGAAGGCTGTATGAAGGTGTTGTGGTACCGACTGCGTTATATGGGGCTGAAACATGGAATATGGGTGTAACAGAGAGGAAAAGTTTGAATGTAATGGAGATGAGGTGTCTGAGGAGTATGTGTGGAGTGACGCGTATGGATCGGGTGTGAAATGATGAAGTGTGAAGGAGAACTGGAGTTGTTCGGGAGATGGCTGGTAGAGTTGAGCAGAGGGTGTTGCGATGATTTGGGCATATGGAGAGAATGGATAATGAGCGATTGGTGAAAAAGATAACTAGATCTGATGTGAGAGGTGTACGGCTGAGAGGAAGACCACGAATAGGATGGATGGACAGTGTGAAGAGAGCGCTGGATGCGAGAGGGATGTCTATTGAGCAAGGAAGAGTGGCTGTGCGTGACAGAAATAAATGGAGAGAAATTGTGAATGAATAAGTGATGATGCAGCCCTGAGGGGATATTCTCCCGCATTTGGTCTGATCAGCTAGCCAGGTCAGGTGCGGGTAAGGGGATGGGTCTGTTATGATGTGGCAGGGGTAAACCAGTTCTGCTGTCGGGCCCTGCTGCGGATGTCACTGATTGCATTGCGCAGTTGACCCTTGTGCGGTGTGGTGCGGTGAAGATCTGTCCGTTCTCCCCTTTGGGGCTAAGATGCAAATGAATGTGTTTGAATGGAATAGTAAATGGGGAGTGTGTCATCCCGTCTCGGCTACCTCCCTTTCCTTGGGGGAAGCAGCCTAGGTATATAGATAGAAAGACATACAGCAGAACTGAATGTGATTTTATGTACTCTGGAAATCATTTTTGCTCACTCCCAATCTGTTTTTGTAATTTTAAGTGTCTTCCACCATGCTTTGTCTACAGTAAAGTCTTTTAACCTGCTGACTCCCGTTGACATATATATATGTCCAAACGTTTTGTCACTGTGATTCCCATTGACGTATATAAATGTGCCACAATTGCAAGGTCTGTCATTTACTATCTATCTATCTATCTATTGCCAGATGCCTCAATCCCGTTTGGGGTGGCCACAAACAAATGGCCTCTAAATCGCCCTGTCCCCCGCCATTTCACTGCCCTGCTCCCAACTCACACCCCCCTTTCTCATATACCTCTCCACCCAATCTCTCCATCTCATCCTCGGCCTCCCCCTCCCTCTTTCCCCCTCCACCTCACTCACATACACTCTCTTCGTCAGTCTTTCACCCTCCACATGGCCAAACCACCTCAGTGTGTTCCTCATAACGCTTCCTATCACATCCACATCAACACCACAACGCTCCTTTATATCCTCATTCGTCAGCCTGTCTCTCCATGTGACTCCACATGCTCCTCTTAAATAACTCATTTCCACGGCTCTCACTCTTGACTTGTGTCCTTCCAACAACGTCCAAGCTTCACTTCCGTACGTTAGAGTTGGTATCACAATACTGTCCTGTAGTAACTTTTTCACTTCCATGCTCACTTCCCTGTTTCTTATCACTGCTTTCAAAGAACCAGCAACCTTTCTTCCCTGCTGTACCCTTTCAAGCACTTCACCCTCCAAACCTCCATCATTACTCATCACACTACCCAAGTACTTAAACATACTCACATTTTCCAATTCCTCACCATCCAACCTCGCTGTACATTCACTGACTTCACCTCTGTCAAAGACCATCACTTTACTCTTCCCTACATTCACCTTTAGATTCCTTTTCTTACACACTCTCTCAAACTCATCCACCAAGCCTTGCAGCTCCCCTTCGTCTTCATTCAACAACACAGTATCATCTGCAAACAACAGTACAGGGAGTTTCCAGACACTATCCTCTCTCACAAAGGCCACTCCAACATCCACTACCCTACCTTGTACCTCTTTTATTACCCCATCCATGTACAGATTGTCATTTGCACATTTTTCAAATTTCGTTCATGATTTTTGGTACGTATACACGGGACACCTTCCTCTACCAGATGCCAGGCAGGGGCAATGCCTTACCCCGCATGACCTCCCCCCCCCTGCACGCCATTGTCTCAGCAATTCGCCTGTTACCAGTGACCTGGCCAGTAAAGACATGTCGCACCATGGTACGAAATTCAAGGCCAGAGTGATTCCCCAATCGATGACAATGTGGAGGACAAAGTTTACGTAGTATTAGAGGAAGAAACAGTCAGAAATGATGATCAGGTAATGTCGCCAAAAAAGGTGAGGTATGTTGATGTGATTGGTGAGTGAAACAATACTTATATCACCTACATTACTGTGTGAAAGCCAATATACTCCTGTACTACATATAAATTCATACCAAACAAGTAAGTAAATACCTTTTATGAGTGGTGTGAATAGTCACCCCTCCAGTAGAACACGTTTTATCTGGAGCCAGCCCCATAGAAAACACAGTAGAGGTATGGGGTACTTTTACCTGTATCCAGTATTTTAAACCTCAGCTGAGTGATTTCTCTATGAATTTTCGATGTTTCTCATAAAAAGCAGAGGTTTTAGCCAGAAATAACAAATCGGCATTAGGGGAGGTCATTGGTTAAAAATCTGCCGGGATGGGGCGGGTTATTTCATCTGACTCACTGGTATTATCAATTTAAGAGTGGCTTTCTCTCCTTGGTGTTTTGTTGGGTTCCTGTCCATAAGGGGATGTCCGTGAATGAGTGGGGTGATCTGCTTGCTAGAGCAGCAACAGTTCGCTCTCTTGCATCCGTGGGATGCCATCCTCCTCTGCACTGGATGCCTGCATATTATGGTTTTCATCCGCTTTTTGCTAAATGGATTCCACGACCCTTGGAATGTGGGGGGGCCTAACAAGATGCGTATTGCTTGTGGTAAGGTGGGCTCCTTCACTTAGGCTACCGACATTGTCTCGCCGATGGGAGATTGCTTTATCCTGGTAAATTATTGGCCACATCCTGTTCTCTAGTGGATTTTTTATGGAGGGCTCTCCCCCTTCTTTCTGTGAGGAGTGCTTGGTCCCCCTGATAGTTTGGCACTTGCTTGTGGAATGTTCCAGTCTGAGAGATTTTCATCATCGATAACTCTGAGCACCAGGCTGGTGATGAGTCGTGCCATCTTTCATCGATACTTGGGGAGGTGACCTGTTGTATGGGAAGGAAACCCTCAGCTTTGTTGTGGCAGCTTGGTTGTGGCAGCGGCAATAAGATTTTGCACTCAGAAGGTCGTTTTAGTTTTGTTTTTAATTTAAATGCTCTTTTTTCGCATTTTTGTAATATAAGTTTGATGTGTTTTAGTGTTTATATTTTTACTTGACTTTTAAATCATTCCCTGCTCTTATTCTCTGTTGGCGTTTCCTACCTTTATCTCCGGTGATATATGACCCTGGCAGTTACGCCACCAGTTTGTTTTATTACTACATTTAATCAATCAGTCAACCAATGGAAGGAAACAGGTTTCTTGGCTGAACATCTGAGTGTCGACTTAACTGGGTTTCGCATGTGAAACTTCTGAGAATGATTGCAACCAATGAATTTATGTAGGGTACTGTCTCACACCTCGTGGGATGCTGATCAGAAGATACTCCTATACCTGTATCAAACCTTAGCAGGATCTAAACTTGGTAATAATTCCCAGGTGTGCTCCTCTGCTACCGGACAGTAGCTTAGTATTCTCAGTCCTGTCAGTCAAAGTGGTTTGCATCTTGCTTCTGGTTCTTTCAGATCCTCCCCAATACCTAGCTTTCTCGTCGAGGCCGGTGTGCCTCCCCAACATCCACAGTGCAAGTCGCTAATAATTTAGTCCTGGGACCGTGTGAGATGTATGCAAGACTCACTGCATTTTGTTCAATATTATGATTTCCATCGTCACACTCTGCATCCTTTTGGCTATAGGCATTAATATGGTCATAGCACAATATGTAATAGTTGTGGGCATTAATATAATTATAGCACAATATGTAACACTAGCACATTACTTAATATGCAGGTGGATATGTCTGGTATTGGGAAAAGAACACAAAACATCCCCGGCCTAGACTACCAAGAATGTCAAACACAGGATATAACTCACGGAAGCCATTCAGCCATGTGACAGAAGTGTGCTAGACATTATACGCGCACACATACTCACGCATATGTCAGCAGAAACCAGGCAGTAATATATACCCAGAAATCAGGTGCAGGAGTCAGAAGGAGTAGGAGATAGGCAGGAGAGTAAGAAATGTGTCTCTCTGACAATCAGTGGGTCACGTCACTCTGTCCATCATCACGAGTGCAGGGGTAGGCGGTGAACAATACGACTGTCACAGTAAAACCCCTTAACCCCAGAGTGTCTTTACCTCACCTTTACTTATGATGCAAAATAGACAGAGGGGGGGAGTCTGGCTGAGAAAGACCTACCTCGAGACTAGAGAGATAAAACCCACGAGTATACAATCTCCATACTATCCAATGCCTCACAACTCTTTACATTGGTACCAGCCCATACTGGTAACATAGGTGCCTCGCCAATCTGCAGCTACAGTCCCTGCCTCCTAAGCCAAGATTATTATCTACATTTGGCAACAGCAGTAATCTACAATACACATTGGTAACCGACACTGGTGGCAACAATTCTCTACATTATCCACATTATTGGCACTGGTGGCACCTACCTACCAAGATACCTACCTATCTACCTACTGACACCGGTGGCAGCAGTAAAGAAGCTACAACAACTGTCTGTGGCACAGCCGTATGATTTACAACTCTATGATCAACTGCAACAAAGTATCTAAGATGCAACTCTACGATTTACAACTCTACGAAGACATACAACAACGTATCTACGACGAAACTCTACGATTTACAACTCTATGATCAACTACAACAAAGAATCAGCAGTCTTCTACAGGAAACAAACTCTACAAGTTAATCACAAGAAGAAAAAGATAAAGAATAACAAAGAAGTAGAAAGTGAAGGAAGAATGAAGCAAGGCTAAAGTACAAAGTAAAAAAGTGACATATGCATATCTGTACTGTATTGACCTGCAAGAGAATGGAGTTTTGATGCAAGCAGCTGAAATAAGCACATCAACACCTGACCTCCGACCTCTATGACCACCTCTACCACAACTACTACCTCAGCTACCACAACTACTACCACATCTGCCACAACTACCACAGCTACCACCACATCGACCACAACTTCCAACGACCCAGTAGGAATACAATGGTGACAAAGTCTGACAGAAGCATAACATGTCCCAGACCAAACAACCACCTCCACCACCACCATCATCACCATCACTACCACCATCGACTACAAACATTCCTACCACATTTATCTTTAGTGAGTTAAATATTTTTTTTCTTTTCAAAGTTCTGTTAGTTCACTGGCACTTCGTCATATATAAATATACCTACGTTCCGTTTATATACCTAAAATATTAAACTAACATTAATTCATTTAATATTAAAATAATACCAACCTATTGTGCTAAAAATAAATAAAAATTATATATATATATATATATATATATATATATATATATATATATATATATATATATATATATATATATATATATATATATATATATATATATATATATATATATATATATATATATATATATATATATATATATATATATATATATATATATATAAAGCACCATTATTTATTCGTTTGCTTGTCCTTCAATCACACCCAAACCAAGGGCCAGAGACAGTCACCCCATACATATAATCTGAATCAGGGTGACCCAAGGATGGTTTTGAGGGAGAGGGGGTGTCCAAATTCAGATCTAGGTAAGCTGAGGTTACTGGTACAGTGATCGCCTTTTTGGTCAAGGCAACGCCAGGTACCCCTGCAGCCCAATTTTTGACATGGAGACTCAGATGACCTCCTTTTAGGACATAGGCTATGTGAGGTTGACCTCTAAGGTCATTTGAGGTCACTGATTGGAAGTAATTTGAGGTCACCGGTAATACATCATCAAACGACAGGACCCAGCAGCCCAATATCTGACATGGAGACTCACATGACCTCCAGTTCGGACATATGCAATGTGAGGTTGACCTCTGAGGTCATTAGAGGTCACCAGTCGGAAGTTTTTTGAGGTAACTGGTAATAGTAAACAAGTGCACACAACCACTGTGCGTTAGTCTGCCAAAGCTGAAATATAAGGTTCCTGAACCTCTTATAACTCCTCTTCAAAAACATAAGAGATACATAGTCATTCTGGAGTAGAAAGATTGAATTAGAACAAACAGGATTAGAATGTTTGCATTTTTGGCCTGGGCAACGCTAGGTACCCCTGCTAGAGTGTGTGTTTGTGTGTGTGTGTGTGTGTGTGTGTGTGTGTGTGTGTGTGTGTGTGTGTGTGTGTGTGTGTGTGTGTGTGTGTGTGTGTGTGTGTGTGTGTGTGTGTATCTATATCTATCTATCTATCTATCTATCTATAAAATATATATATATAATATATAGATAGATAGATAGATAGATAGATAGATCACGATCGGTGTGGGCGTGCAACAAGGTTGTGTGATGTCCCCATTGTTGTTCAATATATATATATATATATATATATATATATATATATATATATATATATATATATATATATATATACATATATATATATATATATATATATATATATATATATATATATATATAGATAGATAGATAGATAGATAGATAGATAGATCGATAGATAGATAGATATAGATATAGATATATTTATATATTTATTTATTTATGTTGATGGGGTGAGAATACAAGTAAAAACACGAGTAATGGAGAGGGGGATGGCGTTGGTACTGAATGGTGATGGATGGTATATCTCAAATTTGTTGTATGCTGATGATGCAGTACTACATGCAAATACCGGACAAGAACTTGGTAGACTAGTGCAGAGTTTTTGCTAATGTCTGTGAGCATCGAGCCTTTAGAGGAAATGTAGAAAAGAGTAAAGTAATGGTTACTGAGAGAGAAAGGACTCCCAGGCCAGTGTAAGAATGAATGGAGAGAGACTGGAATTGGTGAGAGAGTTCACCTGGGTACGGTGATAGAAAAGAGAGGAAAATGTGTGAAGAAGTGCAAAGTAGAGCGACACAAGGAAGGAAAGTAGCTGGTGCATGAAGGTCTTGACAAGAAACAAAGGCTTGAGTGTTTCAGCTGCACGAGGCTAACATGAAGGAGTGTTAGTGCTAACTTTAACATATAGATATAGGACTATGATGTGGCATGAAAATAAAAAGTCAAGAGTGAAAGCAGTGGAGATGAGACTGTCGACGAACGCATGTGGAAAACAGAGAGTGGATAGGATACGAAATAATGTGATTCGTGAAAGATGTGGAGACAGGAAGGCTGTGGACACAAGAATCGAAGAGAGTGTATGAAGATGATATGGTCATGTTGAGAGAATGGATAATAATAGAGTTGTAAAAAAGGTAAACCTGAGCGAATCTGAAGGAGGGAAGGGGCGAGGTAGGCCAAGGAGAAGGTGGAGGGATATGGTGGATGAGTGTGTGAAGAAGAGAGGTCTGGAAGTCGGTGAGGTATGGGACTGACAAGAGATCAAGCTGGCTGGATGAATATCGTGAGGAAAAGCGCATGATCAGGGATTTGGCACCCCATTTTAACCCTGCTCAGCAACAGGTCGGTGCGTGTTGCATAGTAAGTAGACATGAATCTCTCAGACCCCAAAATATAGAAATTCGGGAAAAATGTTTATGTTTCCTTTATTCCAGTACTGAAAATAGAGTAACATATATAATGTTTTGGAACACAAACATGTAAAAAGATGAACTGTTCTTCTCTTTATTTATATTTTTAACAAACTCAAAAAAATAGAAAAAACAGTAAAAACAAAAAAGGCCTTTTATAAGAAAATAATTTAAAAATCTGAATGGTTGCTTGAATGATCCCAAAGCTTGGTATGGGATGGTGCTTCATGGTGTGAAGAGGGGCTGCCAGACACTGCATTCATATCTGCAATCAGGGAGAACAAAATATCTCACACCTCAGGTAGACATGAGTCTCACATTCCCAACTTACACTCACTTACCCTTAAACTGCGAAAATGGAGAGAGAGCTTGAAGTAACCTCCTCACCCCTTCCATGGATACACAGGTTAGGAAGCTACAGAGAAGAACAGGGCTCTCGGGTATTTAGACGTTAATGAACTAGAAGATGGGACAGGTGGTGTAGGTCTCTCAGATCCACCTCTACCTGAGCAGGGTTCACGTGACAACGTCCGGATTGACTTTATCGGATATGGTTATGTGAAACTACAGAACTTGGTGAATGTTTTTGGCGTATCAGATAGAGCCATGATTCTTTGGGTTTGAATGGTGAGCGAATGGAAGCGTGGCCTATTGGACTGGGCAAATTAGAGCTGTCTGGACATTGTTACTACTCACCCTTCCCTAGGGTGGGAAAGGAGGTCTGGATGATGACGACAAATTATATATCATTCATTTATATCTTCCAATCATTTATCTTTAATACCTCAGTATTTCTCCCTACACAACTATACTGAAAGACAATATACATTGTACACCGAAATATAGTACGTGTTTTATAATTTAGATTTTAATTTAATGAGGTATCAAGAGAATTGTAAAATGTGATTACAGTATTAATTAATGCTATCTAGTGTGTAACATCATTATGTTTTAAAAGCTCCCATGCTTAGTGCCAAAAGAACCCGCATTAGCATTACCCAATAGCCCTACACAAGTAGTAGCAGAAAACCACCACAAGGAATCAAATGACCCAACACAAGTATAAATATAAGTAGAAGAAGAGCACGAAAACCAGGAAACAAATAACGATCCAGAAGTAGAAACAGAACAACAAAATAAAGATGAAAATTACTCAGAACTAAATGATGTTGATGAGTGGTCAAAGTTGTCAGACACAGACAGTGAGGATTAGGGAACTTTCATACATTTTTATCATCATCAAATAAATTAAGAAAACCTAGACAACAGAGAATGCAGGTCAGGAAACACTGTTGAATGACCTTCATGTTACAATTGCAAGGAAATTCCAGTAAAAATGGAAAGACAAAAAGGTAATAGCAAGACAAACAAAGCAAGTTCCAGTGCATTACTTTCCTTACAACAACAATACACAAATTCGGTATCAGCGTATTTTTATCATGAGGACAAAAGTCTCTGAAAATTTACAGGTAATGATAAGGACAGAGTAGATATACAGACAGTGTTAGACGAATGTGAACAATATTTCGTTAAGAGAAACATTACAGATGAGAGGGAAAAAATACCTGTTCTTTCAGCTAAAATTAATCAGGAACATTGCCCAGCTGGTAATTTAATTAAGTCAGACAAGCTTCTGCAAGCTAAAACATATGATGAGTTTAAGAAAGAATTCCTGAGAAAATTCTCTGGAGGTAGATTTTTTTTTTGGGGGGGGGGCTTATATAGCCCCAGAATTACATAAAACTGTAGACCTACTATAACAAACAAATTCCAACTCAGAACTGGGTAACATAACAGCTGACGTGTCCACAATTAACCCACCTCGTGCCAGTGCCGTTTTAAAACAGCATTACGCAACTGCATGCTCAGTGCCAGTGCTGTTTTAAACCATCATTTAAAAAAAAAAAATCATGGAGAGAGCAATTTTCAAACTACTCTCGCAAGAATAGGTGAGGATGTATGTCAACTCTTCCACCACCTTGCCTCAGGCGCTCAGGCCGATACACCCGTGCGCTGAGTCAACGCCCTCGCTCTGCCTTACTCTGCTTGTACTACTCATATTGTACAGTCATGTCTCGCTGCGGTCTCTCTGACGATGAGATTCATGAGCTCCTGAAGGTGCCCTACACTGGCGAAAGCGACGTTGATGACGATGTGCAAGATAAGGATTATGTGCAACCGGAAGAGGAAAGTACTAATGAGGAGGAAATACCCACACCAAGGAAATCCAGGTATGTGGGGTATGCTAGTGAGGAATGAGGCCATCAGCACGTCGTCGCCTAGACCTATGTGATGAGGAGGAGGATTCAGAGGAGGAAGGTAAGGCTTCTAGTATTCCTAGGTGGCTGGGGAAGCCAAGGATTTTCCCACGTGGGGTTGGAAGTGTTAAGAGGAAGAGAGGGAGATTTGGGAATATTCCGCTGGCTGGGGAAGTGGATGAGTCATCTCGCCCGCGCTATCACTCACACCCACGTGACCCAGCCCGCCCTAGCACCTCAGGACTAAGTGTTTCCCCATTCCCCGCACCCAGCACATCCACAGAAAGTGTTCCCCAATTCCCCACACCCAGCACATCTCGTGAGAGTGTTCCTCCTTTTGCTACATTTCCCAGCACATCGAGGGAAAGTGTTGCCCTATCCCCTACACTTCCCAGCACCTCCAGTGAGACTTTTCCCTCCTTCCCCACACTTCCCAGCACCTCCAGTGAGACTTTTCCCTCCTTCCCCACACTTCCCCACGCTTCTCCACGGCCCTTGGATGAGGGAGGTGATGAGGGTGATGAGGAGTAACAGACGTGGGAATGGAAGGATGGGAGTGACTTTGTTCCAGAAATACACCCTTTCACATATGAACATGTTGCTGGGTGTACTGTACCTGAACTAACCCCAACTTCAGGTAGGCTGGATTTCTTTAGAAATTTCTTTACTGTGGACTCTGTATTGAGAATTGTAGCCCTAACAAATGCCTTTGTTGCTTTTGAACGTGCAGAGGCAACACATAGCCGGTTGTTTGAGATGGACGTGAGCCTAAACGAAATGTATGTGTTCCTAGGTCTGGTACTTTTGATGGGGATTTTGAAAAAGAACCAGCTCCCTTCCTACTGGACCGTAGATCCTCTAATGGAAACACCTGTCTTTGGGAAAGTAATAGGGAGGAATCGGTTCCAATACATCCTGAGCTGACTGCATTTCTTTGACCAACTTGACCCTGCAAATGCAAACAACATAGACAGGATGAGGAGGGTATGTGTGGTTTTCAATCACCTACGTGAGAAATTTCGTACCTCCTTTTATCCCTACAGAGACCTCGTCATAGATGAGAGTCTTGTGCTATGGAGAGGTAATATTGCCTTCAGGCAATATATCCCCAGCAAAAGGCACAGGTTTGGTTTCAAAATCTTCGTGATGTGCGACTGTAAGACTGGGTATGTGCAGGACATAGTCCTGTACAAAGGTATTCAGACGGACATCGTCAAAGATCGAACCTTGGGACTGTCTGGGGCTGTGGTGAAGACGATGATCGATGAATACCTTCATCGTGGGCACGTCCTATACCTGGACAACTGATAAACAAGCCCCCTTCTGGCCAGGTACCTTCACCTTCAGGAGACAGGTCTGTGTGGCACTGTGAAAAAGAGCCACAAGCACATGGTGAAGGTGGGAAGGAAGCTGCAAAGGAACGAAGTTGTATTTTACAAGGGCAATAACATCCTTGCAACAGCCTGGTATCACAATAGAGAAGTCCTCCTCCTCTCATCTGTACACAGGCCACTCGTACACCGCACCGACAGCATCAACTACAGGACAGAAGGGCGGCACCAGTCTGGAAACCAGAACCTTTCCTGGCCTACAATGTGAATATGTGACAGGTAGATCAGTCAGACACAATGATTTCCAGCGTGGATTGTGCCAGGCCTACAATGAAGTGGTACAAGAAACTATTCTTCCATCTCCCCGACATCACAGTCCTAAATGCTCACCTACTCCACACTTAGGTAACTGGTGTAAAGGAGACCTTTAAGGGCTATATTCGTGAGCTGGTGTGGGAAATACTGAGAGAATACTCAGAGGAAAGGACTGCCGCTCACCATGCCACACTGCTGGAATACCTATCCGCCTCACCGGTCGCCACTTCCCCACGATTATCCCTCCCACTGAGATTCGTCAGAATCCGCAGTGAAGGTGTCATGTGTGCGCAAATAGCACTGCAGGGCCACGCACTCAGTGGAAGGACTCTAGGTATATGTGTGCACAATGCAACCTTGGCCTGTGCATCTATCCTTGCTTTGAGGAGTACCACACTCCTCAAAACTATTGAGTAAGACAGTGAAAGACTCTTGTAAATATTTTCTCATAAGTGTAAGGACTGTATGTAGTGAAGTAATGTTGTTATCGTAAGTGTAAGACGACGTATTCACAGTAAGACACTCAGAAAAACTCTTACAGTGTCTGTGTATACTGAAGGCATGCTGTAAATATTTTACCATAAGTAAGGTGGGAACTTGGAATGTGAGAGGAGTGAATGATGAAGTGAAAGAGAGAGAGATTGTTCAGGAGTTTGAGGATGGAAAAGTGGATATATGTGGATTGACTGAAACTAAATGGGATGTGAAAGGGTGAGAGAATGGGAATCTGGTTTAGGTATATGTGCGGGAGTCAATGAGAATGAGAGGGCAAGAGAGGGAGTATGTCTGATAATAAGCAAGAAGTGGAAGGGGAATATAAGACAGTATGGAACAGTGGGTGCAAGGATTGTATGGGTGAGGATGAAAGTAGGTATTCAAGCGTGGGCGATTGTATGTGTGTATGCCCCGACAGAGGACCGAGTGGCAAGAGTGAAAGATGAGTTTTGGGTGAGAGTAGAAGCATGTATGGACAAATTTGAGAGGAGCAAGAGAGTGTTTTTGATTGGAGGCATGAATGGCAAAGTTGGGAATATATGAGTGGATGGAGTGGTTGGTCAGTGGGGTGTGCCAGCTGAAGTAGATGGGATTGATAGTGCTTTGGTGGACATCTGTGCTGGTAAGGGGTTGGTAATAGCCAACACCTACTTTCGGCATAAGATGATCCACCGGTATACATGGAGAGTAATGAGAAGGATGGATGGTGAACTTGTTGAACGAAAGGCAATGATAGACTGTGTGTGTGTGGATGAGCGAATGAGAAAACAAGTGGTGGATGCAATAGTTTGGAGAGGGTGGGGAAATGGAGTCTTGGACATCACTTAGTGATGGCCAAGGTAAAGCTGCAAAGAAAATGGTTGAGGAGACGAAGGGGAAGACTGGAGGAAACAGCTCCTGTGAGAAGAGTGGAGAATTTGCAAGATAGTGAGAAAATGGCAGAGTATAAGAGAATAGTGGAAGAAAGATTGAGAAGGTATGAGGCAGAGCAGATGGAAGGGTGGAAGACGTATGTAAGATATTCACGGATGAGATAGGCTCAACGTGTGAGGTGGTTTGTGGAGTAAGGAGGAGATGCAAGGATGTGCAAGGGACAGCATGGTGGAATGATGAAGTGAAACGAGCTGTAAAACAAAAGAAGAAGGCATATAGTGAATGGTTAGCGAGTAGAGGTAGGGGAGAAGATGAGAGAGAGAAGAGAGAGGTATATGTGGGCAGGAGAAGGGAGGTGAAGAAACCGGTGAAGGAGAATAAGAAGAAAGTGGATGAAGAGTTTGGGAGTAATCTGAGTGTGAAATGGAGGAAGAGTAAGAAATTGCTTTGGATGGAGGTAAAGAAAGTAAGGCAATGTGAAAGGGGAAATAGTAGGGGACTGAAAGATAGGAAAAATAGATTGTTGGTGGAGAAGCGAGAGAAATTGAGGAGATGGAAGGAGCACTTTGAGGATTTGTTGAATGTAGAGTGAGAGCGGTGCGAGTATAAGTGGTTGGGGAATGGCTGGGAGAAGAAGAAATGAGAGGAGGGAGGAAGAGATCAGTAGGGCAGAAGTAGTGGAAGCAATGAAGAAGATCAAGTTGGGAAAGGCCCCAGGAATTGATGGAGTGTATGGTGAAATGCTGAGGTATGGGGGTGAGATTGTTGTGGAGTGGATATGGAAGCTGTGTAGATTGGCTTGGGAAGAGGAAAGGGTTCCAGAGGACTGGAAATCAGGCTAATTGTTCCTTTATACAAAGGAAAGGGGAAGAGAGAAGTATGTGGTAACCATAGGGGTATTTGCCTTCTTAGTGTGACTGGTAAAATATATGGTAGAATACTCATTGATAGGGTTAGGCATATGACAGGGAGCTAGTTGGAGAAGAACAAGGGGGATTTAAGAAGGGAAAAGGGTGTGTAGATCAGATATTTGTTCTAAGATGTTTAGTGGAGAAGTATCTAGAGAAGGGAAGGAAAGTGTATGCTGCTTTCATGGACTTGAAGAAAGCTTATGACAGAATAGATAGGCAAGGCATGTGGAAGGTATTAAGAATATATGGAGTGGAGGGGAAATTGTTGAGTGCTGTGAAGAGTATGTACGAAGGAGCTCGGGCTATGGTGCGAGTGGATAGTGAGCTGAGTGAGTTCTTTGATCTCAATGTGGGATTGAAACAGGGTTGTGTGATGTCTCCATGGCTGTTTAATATATACATGGATGGGGTTGTAAAGGAGGGGCAAGGTAGGGCAATGGATGTGGGGGTGGATCTGATGAATGAGGGTGAGATTTGGAAGATTCCGGTGTTTCTGTTTGCTGATGATACAGTATTGTTGAGTGAAGATGAATGGGAGTTGCAAGGAATGAATTTGGGACAGTGTGTAGGAGGAGGAAACTGAAAGTTAATGTAAAGAAAAGTAAAGTTATAGTGTTTGAGAGGAATGAAGTCACAGAATGTAAAGTAAGGTTGGATGGTGAGATGGAGAATGTGAGTGCATTCAAGTACTTGGGTAGTGTGATGAGTAAGGATGGAACTTTGGGGGATGAAGTGCACGAAAGGGTACAGCAGGGAAGGAAGGTTGTTGGTTCACTGAAAGTAGTGATGAGGAATAGGGAGGTGAGTATGGAAGTTAAGAAGTCACTGCATGATAGTATTGTGATCCCTACCCTGACGTATGGAAGTGAGGTGTGGACCCTGCAAGAGGGGAACAAGTCAAGAGTGAGAGCAGTAGAAATTAGTTACTTGAGAGGAGCATGTTGAGTGCCATGGAGGGACAGGTTGACGAATGAAGAAGTGAAGGAACATTGTGGGGTGGATGTGGATATGGTTGAGAAGATTAGGAGAAACACACTGAGGTGGTTTGGACATGTGGAGAGAATGGAGAATGAAAGACTGACTAAGAGGGTGTATGTAGGTGAGGTGGAGGGAGGGAGAGGGAGGGGTAGACCGAGGATGAGGTGGAGGGATGGAGTTGAGAGGTATATGAGGGAGAGGGGGTGAGTTGGGGGGAGGGTAATCAAGTGGTGGGTACCAGAGCAACTTGGAGGCGTTTTGTCTGCGGCCACCCTTTGTGGGATTTGGGCGTCGGGCTATAGATAGAGATAGATGGTAAATGCAGTACATAGTGAAGTAAAGTTGTACATAAGTTACCGTATATGTAAGACGAAGAATGAACAGTGAGAGAGATACGTGACAAGTGACAGGTGTTGCAGTACTAAGTGATTTGTATGGAAAAAAAAAAAAAAACATTCTGTATGAAATCCAGTGAAAAAATATGCATATGAAGTGAACTGAAAAGTGTAAAAAACATTCCTAGACCTTCCCAGAGTAACGTTGGCCAGAATACCTGAGTTTGCCTTCATAGAAAACGAGGTTTTCTCTCACCTTCACAGCAGTTCTTTTGGGAAACCACATCTGAGGGGCAGACGAGGACTTCCGGAAAACGCACTTGTACCCTCCGGTGAGTCTTTTAATGGTCATATTGTTTTTTTTTTTTTCACATCAAATTATATAATTTTACCCTAAAAAAAAAAAAAAAATGGCCAGCACTGGCGTGCCATTTTGTCTGAGGTGTCCGGCTTGCGGCGGGTTAAAAGAACTCTGTTATCTAGCAATTCAGACTGGGTTAGAGATGAAGGTAATATGTCACCAGTGCATGTCATTGACATAACTGGATATATAGCTACACTATGTAAATTGCCTTAAAGAGTTCTAAAAATCGCAAAGAAGATACAGTCCAGGAATGTGTTTACTTGGTTGTGTGTATGAATTATTATTGTAGTGCAATAAGGCTGGTGTGACTGAAATATCACAATGCTATAAAACAGGTATGAGAGCAGCAGAGACTGGCACAGTGATAAGTAAATCTAGTCCAAATAAAGGCCAAAGAAAGTCTCATCCAGAATTCAGACAAACAGACTGTCCGCAGAGCTCACGGTCACACACACACACACACACACACACACCTAGCAACAGGCAGGTTCAGAAATTCGGGCATAGCCCTACTAGGCATCATGCGACAAAGACCAAAATATGTTAAATCATCTCGTAGGTCATTTTTGAGAGATAGACTATGTTTCTACTTAGCAAATTCAGGCCACACGAGACCTGAATGTCACATGAAAACTAAAGACAGAGACAAATCAAAGGGGTTTAAACCCTCCCATAGGAAGCATAGAACTGTCGGTCATTGGACTGCAGAGTGTAAAGTGGTGGAAAAACTAATTGCTACGTACAATTCAGGGGAAGACTGCATCACCACAAACGATAACAATACTTAGAATAAAGTAAACAATGAAACAAATCAAGAGTTAAAATAGGAATCATAGATGGAAATGACAGGATTCTGGTTTCTGCTTTTTTGTGAAGATGCAAATATCTCATTTTATTCTTTTTTATTCAGGCTCACCAGTCAATCTAATAACACAAGATGAATTAGAATGAACTTTCTGAAATAGAAGGAATGTCACATTTTTGAAGGAAATAAACTTAAATTTATAAACTCTAGATGGTAAAGAAATATCTGTAAAAGGTACAATTCAGTTAGACATCAAATTTACAGAGACTACCACAGCAATCACTACTACTGTATATCTGCATAGCAGAGAATTTATCAATTAAAGCAAATATTCTTCTTGGCCTATGTACAGTGACAGATGAAAATATTTTACTGGTGACACATTCTAACGGTATACAATTTGATGGTCAATTCATAGAGCAAATTTCTTATTTTGATACCACACCCAAAAACTTTTGAAAATCCAAAGTAACAAGAGCAATTAAACACAAACAAAAAAATGAACACACAGGCAGCTTTCATAACACCGTTTCCAATCCTTAAAGCTTGATGGTCTTGTGTGCTGGGCCCTCCCTGCATGCATTTTTTTTTTTTTTTTTCAAAAGTAGCCTAGCCTGTTTTCACCCAATCACAGCTCCGTAACTATAGCACGCAGAATTTTCTGTTAAGATCGTAATACTCACCAGTCCTTCTGTTTCCATTGTAAATGTTCCTAGGTCTGTAGGTAGAGGCAGTGTTGAGGTAAGAGGTGATTAATAAGACAAATTGGCGTGGGGGGTTCATATGAGGCTGCATTAATATAAGCCAGGAAACAGGTGACTACAGCTCTTAAGCCATGCGATGCCTTGCTCAGATGGAGATTTCCCATTGGCACTTGCTAACACTCCCCTTTGTCCCACATGAACTTGACACTCCGTTCCACTAGCCCCTGCTACCACTGCATGAATGAATCATCACCCCTTGTATGTGTGGCAGAGAGAAAAGAATTTCCAAGGTTTGTTACTTGCCACAAAAGATCATTTATTACTTTCCTGCAGGTACGTTTTCTGTGTCGTCTAAAATCATTTTAATCCGAGGCGTCCTGGTGACGGATGGATATATTGCCATGTTTTGTCACGGTGACACCCGACAACGTATCCATACATTTTGCAATTGCGAGGTCCGTCATTTGCACATTTTTCAAGTTTCACGGGTGATTTTTGGTGGACATATGTGGGAGGCCTTCCTCTACCCAACGCCAGGCGGGGATAATGCCTGGCCCCACCTGACCCCCCCTCCTCCCTTCCCGCCATTTTCTCAGCAACTCACCTGTTAGCAATAACCAGGCCAATAAAGACATGTCGCACCACGGTCTCTCCAGTGACGAAATTCAAGGCGAAAGTGATTCCCGAGGTGAAGGACAAAGGAAGAAACAAGCCAGAGGAAGAAACAAGCAGAAGTGATGAGGCAGTAACGTTGTAAGGGAAGGTGCCATATGTTGATGTGTTTGGTAAGTGAACAAAGCTTATATCGCCTATATTATTGTATGAAATAACCAATATACTCTCGTACTACATATAGATTCGTACCAAATGAATGAATATTTACCTATAATGAGTGGTTTGGAATAGTTACCCCTCCCAAGAAAACATCTTCTTTGGAGCCAGCCCTGAGAGAACACAGTACCGAGGGTACTCTTATCTGTATTTGTGTTTCTAAATTCAACTGAGCACTTTCTGAGTTTTCGATGTTTCTCATAGAAAGTTGAGGTTATAGCAAAAAAAAAAAAAACTTTTCGAAAATCTGCCGGGATTGGGAGGGGGGTCATTGGTGGAAAATTTGCCAGGATGCGGCGGGTTAAGTATCCCTGAGATCACTTTCTTTTCTTACACTTGCAATGCTCTTTATTCTCTAAAGCATTTATATAGCTAATTTCTTACTTTACAACAGGCCCTCTACAAATATATACATTGTTGGTAATTGCAACATTTGTACTTGTATTGTCAGATCACTTTTATTGTCACCAGAGCTCGGTTTTTTATACCCATACTTTTCAATATTATGTAGTTGGATGGTGAGGAAATGGAAAATGTGACTATGTTTAAGTACTTGCGGAGTGTGATGAGTAAGGATAGAAGTTTGGAGGGTGAAGTGCTTGAAAGGGTACAACAAGGAAGAAAGGCTGCTGGTTCCTTGAAAGCAGTGATAAGAAACAGGGAAGTGAGCATGGAAGTGAAAAAGTTACTGCATGACAGTATTGTGATACCATCTCTAACGTATGGAAGTGAAGCTTGGACGTTGTTGGAAGGACACAAGTCAAGAGTGAGAGCAGGGGAAATGAGTTATTTAAGAGGAGCCTGTGGAGTTACATGGAGAGACAGGCTGACGAATGAGGATATATAGAAGCTTTTTGGTGTGAATGTGGATGTGATAGGAAGCGTTAGGAGCAACACACTGAGGTGGTTTGGCCATGTGGAGAGGATAGAGGGTGAGAGACTGACGAGGAGAGTGTATGTGAGTGAGGTGGAGAGGGGGAGAGGGAGGGGGAGGCCGAGAATGAGATGGAGGGATGGAATGGAGAGGTATATGAGAGAGAGGGGTGTGAACTGGGAGCAGGGCAGTGAAATGGCGGGGGACAGGGCGACGTGGAGGCGATTTGTTTGTGGCCACCCCGTACGGGATTAAGGCATCTGACAATAGATAGACAGATGTAGTGAAATCACTTACTTATCAAATTCCATACTGCACTACAAGAACTGCACAGGTTTATTACTAGCGACTTCAGAGCAAAACAAACTTGCACATTATATTGCACAACAGTATATTACCATAACTGTAATGCTAGGTGTTTTAAGGGTCTGCTTCCCGTCCCTCTAACGCCTAGTGTGTAGCTGGGCTCTCTTCCTAGACTGGAGCTTAGACAAATAAGAGAGAGGCAGGACACAAAATCCCAATGCAACAACCTTACACATGTATTACTAAGTTCCACACTGTAACGGGTAGATGTCATGTATACTGATATACTGGACAATTACAACTCTTATGGCTAGATATGGGTTATTAGTATCGCGCAGGATACTACTCGGGTCAAGATGAATAGCACCTAGGGCAGAGGTTTATATACTGTTAGTGCAGGAAGTCTAGGTTTTATATATTCGTGGAGTGGATGGTACTGTTTCACTGTTGGTAAGTATTACTTTAGCACTGGGATCTGCATACAGTTTTAGTATTAGGCGGTGTTAGCAGATGGTAGCAGATTCACTGTAATGACCTGTATTTCACTGCATGGCCGTGTTCACGGTTGCACTGACACTTTTATTCACTCCTCCACTTTGATATTATCACTGGTGCTTTTCTTACTGACTTCCTTTCTGTGGTTAGTTCACTGCTCTGCCTTCATGTCACTGAGTCACGGACACTGCACTATCACTGTCACTCCTTTCTGATCTAGGCATCATGGTGGTCTAGTACAAGGGCGGCGGAGGTGTCACAGTCTCACTACTGATGGGGCTGGGTTCCGCTTGGGGCCTCTGCGTCTAGAGGTCACGGGATCACGTGTAGGGGGGTCCTCTCTCATCCGGGGCTGTGGGTGGCGAAGGGTCCCACACTTTCAGGGCTGGGGGTGGGAGTACGACCCTCAGGGCTGGGGCCGAACAACTACCTGAGCTTCTCGTTTATGCGCCTGATGGAGGACGAAGATCTCCGGCGTGATGGTGTAGGGAGGTCCCTCCCAGGGGTCCTGGGGGCGGTCCAGGGGTCCTGAGGGCTGTGGTCCCCGGTGCTCAGCGGTGTCATCATGAAGGGGCCGCGGCACTGGCCTACGTC
The DNA here is from genome assembly GCF_032717465.1 of Coenobita brevimanus. Classification (NCBI taxonomy): domain Eukaryota; kingdom Metazoa; phylum Arthropoda; class Malacostraca; order Decapoda; family Coenobitidae; genus Coenobita; species Coenobita brevimanus. Next base: position 11,419,802 of record NC_137013.1, read on the forward strand.
GGGGTCCATCAGGTGAGTCCTCTCTAGATCTGATTACAGGGAGAAGAGGCTATGGGAAGTCAAGGGGCCTCTCCAGTACTCCTCCAGGCTGGGGACTTTCTCTGAGTCGTGGGTTGGGGAAACGGAGTCAGCTCCTGACAGAGGAGCGGCTACAGGCCATCTCCTGCAGTAGGGCCCGGCTATTGGCCATGGCCTTCTACGGGCACAGCTACAGGTCGTCACCAAGGCCCGGCTACTGGCCGTGGCCTGAGGGAGGGAGCAGCTACCAGCAGACTCAGGGGCACCTTCAGAGCGGCTACAGGCCGTCTCCTGATGAATGTGGGAGCAGCTGCAGACCATCTCCTTCAGGAGGGTTGAGCAGCTACAGGCCGTCTCAGGGATGCTAGCAGGAGCTGGAGAAACAGCTCCACCCTGATGTTGGTTGGGGAAGGCTCACCTGGAAGGTAGTCTTGTATTCCTGCTACTGTGGCGGCGGGTGAGCTCCGGGTCATAGGGGTGCACAGCCCGGGAGGACTTATGCCGTTGTCGTCCTGAGTCCCGGTGAGCTTTCGTTGCTCCTCTATGGGCTCCTTCTGGGGGTGTCGGGTCGCCCCCTGTGGCACTATACTGCATTTTACCACCATCTTCTGTGACTGGAGGTGGGTAAACTTTGGTGTCGTAGGTGTTGTAGACTGGCTGTAGGTGTTGGAGGGTGTGCCAGGCTGTTGTGGCGGAGTTCTCATCTTGTTGTTCATCACAGGTGAGGAAGGGGGTGGATAAGTCGGTGGAGGAGTGGAGGAGTCATAGGAGGTGGTGAGGTCCTCAGACTCGTTGCTTCCATTCAAGGGGCGGTGCCCATACAGCTCGTCGAATCCTCATGGTGCTAAGTGTTGTCCTCTTGCAGGGATGTGTCAAATGGTGGAGAGGGACGGTGAGTGTGGGGTTTTATTTGGGGGTAATGTGGCATGGTGTCTCTGGGGAGTGTAGGTGGTCGGGATTTGTGCCTGGTGTATCATGAGTGTGCGATGATTTATGGCAGGGGTAGGGGTGTGATTTTGCGAAGAGGCAGGTGGGGTGGGAGAGTGCGTGAATCAGGCAGGTGGGTGGATGTGACGGCTGGAGTGCATGATGGTTGATTTAAGGGTGGGTGTGGGTGGTGATGTGGGTATGCAGTGTCAGTGTGTGTGTGAGGTGCTCGGGGCACGTGAGGGCAGTTGTGGGGTTGTAGGGGTGTGGGCAGCACGGCGAGGGGAGTGGGGTGTAGGGTGAGTGGGTGGTGGGGTCATGGGAGCATGGGCGGCGCAGGTGGAGTTGAGGGCGGGCAAGGTTGAGGGGGCATGTGTGGGTGGCGGGCTGGGAGATGCGGTGGCAATGGTGGGCAGTGGCTGGGGAGGGGATGTGGTGGGAGGAAGGGGTGTGGGGTTGTGGATGGGACACATGGCGCTGGGCGTGGGAGAGGAGCCGGCGGGTGATGAGGAGGTGGGGGAGTGGCGGGGAGTTGGTGGTGTCGGTGGGTCATCAGGTGAGGTGCGATGCGGCGTGACGGAAGGTGAGGTGGAGGCGGCTGGGGAGGGGGAGGGAGAGAGAGATGGGGAGGGAGAGATGTAGCAGTTGTAGGTGGAAGGGGGGAGCGGTGCAGGGGTAGAGGGTGGGACAGGGCACGGGGCCGGGGTGGTGGAAGCAGGAATGTGAAAGGGGCACACATGCTGGTTTCGGAGAGTGCGGGGAATGCTGTGGTACTCGACGATTACCTGATAGGGGTTAGGGACGCGGATAATGGTGTGGGGTCCCGTGAAGCACGGAATGAGTTTGTGGGGAGTGGGGAGCTGTGCAATCATACCCGTGTCGCCCAGCTTGTAGGGGTTGGAGGCAGTGTCGGGGCAGAGGTCCAGGTTGTTTTGGAGGTGGGTCAGGCAAGTTTTGAGATGGTGTAATGTGTCTGTTGTGGGGGTTGAAGTGGGGGGTTGCAAATGCTGCCGAAGAGGCAGGAGGATTGGCGTTTCCCCGAACACTCGTTCGTATGGTGAAATTCCATCTTCTCGGGGGCAGAAGTTGATGACCCATTGCACAATTTTTACATGGGTGGGCCATTCGTCATCTTTGGGCTTCCATCCGGGTGAGGAGTTGATTCATCAGTATGCGATAGCTACGCTCGCATATGGCATTTCCTTGGAGCCAGTATGGGGATGAATGGGAGCTGTTAAAACCGAAGATGTGGGCCAGCTCCTCCCAGATCTTACTGGTGAACTCAGGTGCGTTATCTGAGTGGATTGCTTGCGGGATACCAAAGTACGGGAACACGTGCTGAATCAGGGCGTCGGCCACTGCGACAGTGTGATGTTTCTATGCTGGGCAGGCCACAATGAATTTGGAGTATGTGGCAACAAGTGTGATCATGTACCTATAGCCCGATTTCAGGGGTAAGGGTTCCACTACATTAATTGCCAACAGCTGCCAAGGCTTGTGGGCGGTAATATGGCCCAATGGACCTGCGGTACGGGTGATGTCTTTACCTAGAGCGCACGCACGGCAGGTTTGGATAATTTCATTGGCGAGGGTGGAAGGATTGGGCAACCAGTAGGTGTCGTTAAAGACCTGCAGAAGTTTTTTCATGCCCAGGTGAATGCCGTTGTGGGTGTGCAGGTGTCATAGGGCATCGAGGACAGCGTTGAGGGCTAGGAGGATATGCCCTGATGAGGCAAGTAGGTGGTCGCCCTGGCGATTCAGTTTCTTGAAAATGTGCTGGGGGATCCAAGGGAGTTGCTCCATGTGATATCACTCCTGGAGGAGGTCTGGTTCTGGCTGGGCGGCGTGGATGGGGAGCCGAGAGAGAGCGTCCGCGTTGGTGTGGAGTGTGCGGGGGCAGTACGAGTTTTCATAGGTGAAGTCCTCCAGGGTTTTGCGCCATCGGATGAGCTGGGCATTGTGGGTGTCAGACTGCTGCAACCACTGGAGGGACTGGTGATCAGTGATGATGGTGACTTGGGTCCCTGATAGATATGCCCAGAAGTGCTCAAGTGCCCAGATGATGCCTAGGCACTCTCTCTTGGTGGTGGCATAATTTTTTTCCTCCTGATTGAGAGTACGGCTGGCACAGGCGATGATGTGCTCGTGGCCCTCTTGGACTTGTGCCAGCACAGCGCCGATCTCAATTAGGGAAACGTCTGTATAGAGCTGGAATGGGAGGGCATTATCGGGAAAGGCCACAATGGGGGCGGAAACGAGCTTATCTTGAGATTGTTGGAAGGCGGCTCGTCTCTCTTCTGTTCAGATGAATGGTTCTCCCTTACGGGTCAGGTCATGGAGTGGCTTGGCAATGTGGGCGAAACCCTTCACAAAACGGCAGTAGTAGGACATCAGGCCAAGGAAGGCTCGGATCCTGTGAACGTCTTGTGGTGGGGGTATGTCCACGATGACGCGAAGTTTGTCTGGGTTGGAAGATATGCCAGCCTGGGAGGTGACATGCCCCAGGAATGAAAAGGTTCTGGCAGCCAGGACACACTCGGTGGGCCGGAGTTTGAGGCCTGCCTGTCAGATCCTGGTGAAAACCAGGAGGAGGCGCTGCAGGGGGAGGCGGTGGCTCAACCAGTAGAGAGGTGGCGTGCGGTCCTAACGGACCCAGGTTCAAATCCCGGCTGGGGCAGGTAACAGTTTAAGGATTTGAATTTCATTAAATCAGGCTTTACTGGTCTACCAGAAGACCCGCCGACATGTCTTAAAAATACACCTGCTGATACCAGTACACCAGTCCTGTATGAGACAGCCCTAGCATGTATTCAATATGGATGGTGGGTGTTAGCGCCGAAGTGGTGACATGTAGAGGTGTATGGTATGTAGGAGGACTGGTGGGCCTTGATAGCAGGCTGTGAAGCCTATGCCCAGAGTCGGACACATAAAAAAAAAAAAAAAAGTGGTCAGCCCAGGTCTGGCTGAAAACTATGACGTCATCCAAGTATGCGAGACAGATCTCCCACGTGAAGCCACTGAGGACTGATTCCATTAGTCTGGAGAAGGTGGCAGGGGAGTTACAGAGGCTAAATGCAAAACATCAAATTCATAATGTTTCCTGTTGCTGGTCGAGAAGGCAGTTTTACCTCTGTCCTCCGGGCACACCGGGGCCTTCCAATATCCCGACTGCAGGTCAAGGGTAGAGAAGTAGGAAGTGCCGCATAGGGAATCCAGGGAGTCGTCTATGTGCGGGAGTGGAGTGGCATCCTTGGTGGTTACGTCGTTAAGCTGGCAGTAATTGACGCAGAACCGCATTGTGCCATCCTTCTTCACAAGGACGATGGGGGAGGACCAGGGGCTGGTAGAGGGGGAGACAACTCTGGCTTCGATCATCTCCTGTACCTGACAGTCTTCCTTTTCCCGCTGTTTGGGGTTCTTCTGCTGGAATGGCTGCCAGATCGATGGGCCCGTTTTATGAATCTCGTGAGCCAGGTAGGTGGTGTGTCCAGTGTTGGCTGGTCCCGCTGTGAACAGGTCCTGGAAATCCAGGAGGAGGCGGCGGAGGGTTTCTGGTGAGTGGAGAGATGGTCGGGGATGAGGGGCAGGGGGGCAGGGAAGTGGCAAGGGGAGGGGATGCAGGGCTCGGCTCCCTCCATCTCTCCAATTATGAGCCCTATAGGAAGGGTGAGGGGCGAGAGGGCGAGGTTGGCAATCTGGACTGCCATGTGATGAGGGGGAAGGAAGGTTGGGTTAAGAAGGCAGGCTGAGAGGGTTCCAGGCGGCAGGAGTGGGGAGAACAGGACAGAGGTGCCGGAGGGCCGGTTGAGGGGCGCCTAGGCTTCATGGTGGGGGGGAATGGTGATGGCAGAGGAAATGGTGGTGGGAAAAGATGGGGGGGAAGGAGGGGAGGAGGGGGGTGCAGAGTCTTCCTGCCAGGGCCGGAGCTTGCTGGTGCAGACGGCCCGAGGGGGGGGGGGTGATTTTCAAAACTGGAGCTGTCTGTTGCGGCAATCAGTGGTGGCTCCTAACTTCTGCAACAGGTCCAACCCCAGGTATCCATCGTAACTGTGGCAGAAAGAGTCGAATATTATGAACTGATGCTGGGTCGACACTGGTTGATGGGTGTCGACGTGCTGGGCCCGTGTTTCCCCACGGATTGTCAGGGGGACATCCCCCGCATCCACAAGGTGAGTAGCTGTTGGGAAGAACGGGCCAAAGGTCGATTTGTGACGGGAGAAGTAGTGGTTATACAGGCAGGATCTGGCTGCTCCCGTATCAACCAGAAGTCCGGCTTTCACCCTGTTCAGCTTCATCTTGTGGTAACCTTGGGGGCGATATTTGGGGAAGATGGCCACCGCCACCCTGGGAAGGTGCGGGGGCGGTCCTAAAAATCCAACTGTCTGGGGCCTCCTTCTTCTTCTTCTGGCTCTTGTTCCCCAGGTTTCGTCTCCTCCACGGGTGTGGGTTCGTCCTCTATTACCTCATTCTGTAAAAAAGGAAACTTTGTGTTGGCCTGTTGTGGTGCTTTTTCGTCGTGCAGCTTTTAATTGATCTCTGATATCGTGCAGTGGGCACATGGAGCTGCACGTGGAGAACTCCCAGGGATTCACTAAGATGAGGTTGGGGTTCTCCCTGTGGCTAGGGCGCCAGTGGGTGGGGTGTGCCCTTGGTGGGCTGGGTGCTGGAGTGGGGATGGTACGTGGCATAAGTGGACGTGGCTTGACTGGGGGAGCCAGAATCTTTGTGGAAAACTTTCTTACCACGATGATTTGCTGGAGTGCAGAGCAGGAGGTCAGGAGGCGACATAGCAGTTGAACGTCCTTTTCCATGTCTCCAGTCGGGTCATGGATCGTAAAGTGCTTTTAGACTGTGCTGGGGAGCACTCTCAGAGGAATATTAAAGGTGTGTTCCTCCTGGGTTTCATCATCTGCCTCAGCGTAGGCAGCAGTGATCAGGCATCTTGCCTGGATTAAAGTACTGTCTAAGTTGCCATCGAAAGTTAAACTATCCAGTTGGGATAGCACCACCACTTTACCTAGTGATGGAGTGATGGCTTGGATCACAAGTTTCATGAAATTCTGCCAGGTGAGCCCCAGAATGATCTTCGGTGCTATATTAGTTGCCGCTTTGCCCAGTAGTGGGAGTGTGACCGCAATTCTCTGCTTCTCATCCTCAAAATTGATATCTAGCAACGGTTTAATAATTGCCAGGTAGGTGTGAACATCATACTGTTCGGGGTCGAACTTAGGAAATTGCACATGCGGTTTGGGTGTCATTTTTCCAGTATTTCCTGATTACCTCTCTCGTATGCCTGGGTCAAGAACCACCGCTGTCCACCAGTGTAATGCTAGGTGTTTTAAGGGTTGGCTTCCCATCCCTCTAATGCCTAGTGTATAGGTGGGCTCTCTTTCTAGAGCAGAGCTTAGACAAATAGGAGAGAGGCAGGACACAAAAACCCAACGCAACAACCTTACACATGTATTACTAAGTTCTACAGTGGAATGGGTAGATTTCACATATACAGATATACTGGACAATTACAACTCTTATGGCTAGATATGGGTTATTAGTATCGTGCACGATACTACTCAGGTCAAGATGAATAGCACCTAGGGAAGAAGTTAGTGCAGGAAGTATAGGTTTTATATATTCGTGGAGTGGATGGTACTGTTTCACTGTTGGTAAGTATTACTTTAGCACTGGAATCTGTCTACGGTTTTAGTATTAGGTGGTGTTAGCAGATGGTAGCGCATTCACTGTAATTACCCGTATCTCACTGCGTGGCCGTGTTCACGGTTGCACTGTCACTTTTATTCTCTTCACCACTTTGATATTATCACTGGTGCTTTTCTTGCTGACTTCCTTTATGTGGTTAGTTCACTGCTCTGCCTTCATGTCACTGAGTCACGGACACTGTACTATCACTGTCACTCCTTTCTGGTCTGGGTGACTTGGCGTCAGGTACGAGGGCTGCGGAGGTGTCACAGCCTCACTACTGACGGGCCTGGGTTCTGCCAGGGGCCTCTGCATCCGGAGGCCACGGGATCACGCGCAGGGGTGTCCTCTCTCGTCCGGGGATGCGGGTGGGGAAGGGCCCCGCACTTTCAGGGCTGGGGGCGGGAGTACGACCCTCAGGGCTGGGGCTGAACAACTGCCTGAACTTCTCGCTCAGGCGCCTGACGGAGGACAAAGATCTCTGGCGTCTGGGTGTAGGGAGGTCCCGTCTGGGGGTCCTGAGGGCTGTGATCCTGGGCGCCATCAGGAAGGGGCTGCAGCACCAGCCTACATCGGGGTCCATCAGGTGAGTCCTCTCCAGATCCTGTTGCAAGAAGAAGAGGCCAGGGGAAGTCACGGGGCCTCTCCAGTACTCCTCCAGGCTGGGGATTCCCTCTGAGTTGTGGGTTGGGAAACAGGAGTCAGCTCCTAACGGAGGAGTGGCTACAAGCCGTCTCCTGCTGTAGGGCCCAGCTACTGGCCGTGGCCTTCTTGGGGCGTGGCTACAGGGCGTCATCAAGGCCCGGCTACTGGCCGTGGCCTTCTTGGGGCGTGGCTACAGGGCGTCATCAAGGCCCGGGTACTGGCCGTGGCCTGGGGGAGGGAATAGCTACCAGCAGACTCTGGGGCACCTTCAGAGCAGCTACAGGCTGTCTTCTGACGAAGGCAGGAGTGGCTGCAGGCTGTCTCCTGATTTCCCTCAGAGCGACTACAGGCCATCTCCTTCAGGAGGGTTGAGTGGCTACAGGCCATCTCAAGAAGTTCACCTTCAGAGAGGCTACAGGCCGTATCCTGACGAAGGCGGGAGTGGCTGCAGGCCGTCTCCTGATTTCTCTCAGAGCGGCTACAGGCCGTCTCCTGATTTCCCTCAGAGCGGCTACAGGCCGTCTCCTGATTTCCCTCAGAGCGGCTACAGGCCGTCTCCTTCAGGAGGGTTGGGCGGCTACAGGCCGTCTCAGGGGTGCTGGCAGGAGCTGGAGAAACAGCTCCACCCCGATGTTGGTTGGGGAAGCCTTGTCCGGAAGGTAGTCTTTTATTCCTGCTATGGTGGCAGTGGGTGAGCTCTGGGTCATAGGGGTGCACGGCCTTGGCGGACTTATGCCGTTGTCGCCCTGAGTCCCGGCACGCTGTCGTTGCTCCTCTATGGACTCTTTCTGGGGGTGTCAGGTCGCCCCCTGTGGCACTATACTGCATTTTTATAACATTGCACTATATTACCATAACATTTATTTACACTTGTACTGCGATTTACTTTTGCTGTCACCTGAGCTGGTTTTCTTATATCTGCACTTTTCCTTATATTCCAATTCATATGTAAAACAATCACTTACTTGGCAGAGTTCTTACTCCACTACAGGACTTACACAAAATGATTTCTAATTAACTATCACACAAAACCAATTTGCATTTATATTACGCTTCATGGCCATAACATGATACGTAACCACTGTACAGAACTTGTCACCAAATAATCACATTCACCAAACCAAGTACAGCTTCGATCATAACACTTATTTTTGGTACTGTACTTTTCCTTAACTTCTATATCTTCCGGATATTTTTTCAACAGTCATACTTCACTAAATGATTATCAGTCCTTACTCTCATAGATACTTACACTCTGCAATGAAATTTTCCTTAATTCTCTGTGCAACAAATTATTCCATTTGTAATATACTTATTAACATTATATATGATAGACTATCCCACACACCCATAAAGAGTCATCAGGGGCAATGAGGATGGTGGTGAGAGAGTGGTGATGTGTATGTGCCCCGAAGGTGATGGGAAGGAGGCTGGGAGGGCGTAAAGGGTGGCCAGGGCATTTCACTTTACACTATGTAGTAACTTTTGGTGTCAGATGTCTTCTCTCCACTTGATAATTATAATACTGTCATCTCTAAGACCCTCCCAGTCAAATGGGAGACAAGACAGAGGTGGAGGTGGCAGGGGCAGGGGCTGGGTGGCCACACATGGTGGCAAGCAAGTCAGACTATGAGGAATTAGAAATTATCCTTTCTATCCCTCCTACTGGCAGTGTAGCTCACCCGTCTCCTATATGCCAACGTCATGCACTGGGCACCATAGAAAATGTGTAGGATTTAAAATGCTGGCAAGAAACACAAAACATCTGTTTCCATCATCTGATCCGCATCGATTACTTGTTATGTGACTGCGATGTCTGTCATACAATCTTTAGGGGTTAGCAGTTTATTTTCCATAATACAACTTAACATTCTTGCATTTTATGTACAGCTGACCAAAAAGATTATTGCTCAGGAGGGGCCGATGATATATGAAATGACCAATACAAAATGAGACACTGATTGCAAGAGTGTATGTGAGCAAGGTGGAGAGGGAGAGGAGGAGAGCAAGACCAAGAATGAGATGGAATGATTGAGTGGAGAGTAATATATGAAAATGAGGGATTAGAGTTGGATAGAAGGCACCCAAATGGCAGAGGACAAGGCGATGTGGAAGCAGCTTGTTTAATCTTCCGTTGGTGTGGCGGGGTGTGTCATAACCACAATGACATTTCCATGTATATATCTTTTGTCTGGTAGCAGTGATACTGCCACCCGCCCACGTAATTTTTTGTTATCCTACACTAGGATGATCCATGAGTACTCTCAGTTTCCTACTGATCACAGATGGGAGTGGATGGCAGGTAAATGCACCTGTATATGTACCCAAAAGTTCCAGTAATTTGGCCCCCCCGTGGGCAGCCACCTTGTCATGGTGGGGGGGGTTGCATGCGCCTGTGATCCCACAAGCCTGCCCGTGGATGTAACGACATCTGGCAGGGTCTCCCATGTGTGTAGGGTTGTGGGTGAGGGGTCTGACTAAGCGCTGCCCAAAACATAGGTTACCCGTATGGGTCATCGGTGCCACCCTCCAGAGGGATCACCTTGGTGTTGTCTTAAGTTGGTTGGTTGGGTGTCTGGGCTGGGGGGTATTGGGGAAGGGGGTCTTTGCACTGGTGGGAGCAAACTTTCGTATCACGGGGTGTCCTTTTGGAGGCACCCTCTGGGGACGAGGTACCCCGCTCCCATCAGCCTGCACTCGGTCCCCTCACTCCCTGGTAGGTGATTTCCCTTGGCTCCTGGTGCCAATTTATGTTCATCAATGTCTATATGGATACACCAGACATTTCATTAACCACTCGTGTGGTCGGTGACCAGCCGCACAAGTCGGTATCAACTGGTCACACTCTGGCCGACGACCCTGTACCCTCTGGGTCATCTGCCATAACTGCGAATCAAAACGCCCTTTCTTTCGAGCTGTTACCTGGTGTTTTTGTGAGACACACTTATACAAAATATATAGTCCTCAAAATGGATAATGGTACTTCCTTCTGGAACCTGAACTGTTTTCAGATTCACAGTGGTCTAGTTACAGCATGTGGATTTACCCTCAGGGTCTCTTTGCAGGGCGATGGTTCTCTATTGTTAGAAGCCAGGAACAAAGAGGAGAGTTCACGCATCCAGTCTATAACTGTGGTTGCCGGTTATCCTGTATCTGCCTCTCATCATTTGGTCCTAAATCAGTCCCGAGGGGTTGTGTATTGTCGTGACTTGATCTCATATTCTGATTCTTCCCTCTTAGAGGGGCTGGCTCCTCAGGGTGTTGTAGGAGTACAGAGAATTATGAAGAAAGTTGATGGGGTTTTAACCCCCACGCCCACTCTTATCTTGACATTTCACCGTCTTACCTTGCCGAAGGTTATCGCTGCTGCATGGTGGAAGCTAAAAGTTAAACCTTGTGTTCCTTGACCTAGAAGATGCTATTATTGTCAAAGATTTGGTCATGTCCGCCGTTCTTGTAGGCGAGAAGCGACTGGCCTTCCTGAGGTCTGTGGAAATTGTGATGGAATTTCTCATGGTGTGGATGATTGTTCTCAACCCCCTAAATGTTTGAACTGTGGAGGAGCACATGCAGCCTCCTCAAGGGATTGCGAAGTATACAAGTATGAATATGAGATTATTTCCGTCCGAACGAAGGAGAAAATTTCCTTTTCCGAGGCAAAGGCCAGGGCTAGGGAGTGGTTCATTCGCCATAGGGGTTACCTTTGCTGCTGCGTTGTCTCGCCCTAAGGCTACTCGGCAGGTGCCCCTGCTATCACACAATGCCCCATCAAATTCTCGGGGTTCTACTTCTCGTCCTTCTTGGCCGGGGGGGTTTCACTGAGGGACTGCAGCATGGAAGCAGCTGTGCTTCTTCTGGGGAGGTGCCCCCTGTTTCTGGGGGTGTCCCCTCTGTGGTGGTGATTCTAGCATCTGGGAATGCCTCCCCCATCCCAGTTCCTCCAGTTCCTCCTGTGACAAACACCCTTGTCGATGTTACACCTTGCTTTAACACATCCAAAACTCCCGATGTCCTTCCTGTGCAAGGTAAGCATCACCATAGCCCCTCAGAGTGCTCAGAGAGCGATGCACTGCTACCAAAGATCTCTGCAGTGGAGCCCACTACTCCTCCTCCTCGGGATGCTCAGGGGTCAGGGCAAGTGTAATCTGGGGATGGCGTCTTGCTGATGACCCAGCCACCACCAGATAGTGGTGGTCCTCAGGTAGTTGATGCGCCTGCTCAGCTGCATGAGGCCTTGCCCTCTCAGGATTCCAGTACTGTGGGACGCGCTACTGATTGTGCTCCTTCTCGTTGTGGCACTGCCTTCTCTATTCTGGCTAGGGCAGTTTGCGGTCCACCTGCCAAACGATCTCTTGCCCCCCCAAAGAAGAAAACAATCGTCTGGCCCTCTTCTACTTCCTCCAGGTTATCTTCAGCTGGGCAGCACACTGTACACCATACCGGTGCCAGGCAGTCTCTTTCTAAGGGCGGTTCTAAGCAGCAATCTAAATCTGGTTGCTTGCCGAGGGCAAGGTTGTCTCACCCCTCAACCTAATTCTTCCTTCGCTGTGGGTACTATGGCATTCTCAGCCAGTATATTACAATGGAATTGTCGAGGGCTGCGTGGTAATTGGGAGGAGCTGCAGACCCTCCTGGCTTATTCCCCTTTGTGCGTGTGTCTCCAGGAAACTCTTGTAGGGCTTGCCACTCCTCATGCACCACCTGGGTATGATGTTTTTTACTCAGCTCCAACCCAGGATCCTGTTGGAGGTGGTGCTGTTTTGGTGAGGGCTGACATCCCTCATCGGCCAGTCCACCTCCAGTCTGACCTCCAGTGTGTTGCTGTGCAGTTGTATGCCCACTGCTGGTATACAGTTTGATCTATTTATTTACCACCCAACACAGCAGTCAGTAGGATGGAACTTCAGAACCTGCTTGGTCAGTTACCTAGGCCCTTTCTTCTCTTGGGGGACTTTAATGGTCGCCACCCTTTGTGAGGTGACTGTCTTATTAACCAACGTGGGAGTTTGTTGGAGTCCTTAATGAAGGCTGAGAATCTTGCCCTCTTCAATATTCGGGCATTTACCCATTTTCACCCCCAAACGGGTTCATTTACTGCAATTGACCTCTCTGTCTGCTCTCCTGACTGCCTCCTGGACTTTATCTGGGAGGTTATGGAGGATCTCCATGGAAGAGATCACTTTCCCATCCTCCTTACTGCAGCAGTATCTAGTCCCTGTTCCCGTTTACTGAGGTGGAGATTGGACAAGGCAGACTGGTCCCTTTTCTCTTCTCTGATTTCTGTTGATGTCTCCGTTGAAGACTTTCCAAATATTGATGAGGTTGTTTCATTCTTTACCTCCATTCTGCATTCTGCTGCCCTTCATGCTGTTCCTAAAACCTCTGGCACATATTGCTATCGACCAGTCCCATGGTGGAACGAGGATTGCAGTGTTGCTGTACGTGAGAAGAAGTTAGCCTTCTCCCGTTATCACAGATACAGAACAGAGCTTTATCTTGTCGAGTTCAAAAGGGCATGGGCAAAGGCTCGTCGGGTACTGAAACAAGCTAGGCGGGACTCTTGGATGGCTTATGTGTCATCTGTAAACTCAAAGGCACCAGTGTCTCAGGTGTGGAAGAGGGTGCAAAAGATTTCGGGAAAATACATTCAAGGTAGGTCCCCCGTGCTGATGTCGTCTAATGGTGAGCCTGTTGGTGAGCCTGCAGCTGTGGACGATATTTTTGCGTCCACCTTTGCGGCGGTCAGTCAGAGAGGTGCTAGCTCACCAATATTTGCCAGACAACGGGAGATAGAAGAGGCAAGGGTACTGGACTTCCGTTCAGGGAATACGGAGTCCTACAACCTCCCTTTCTCTTGTCGTGAACTCCAATCTGCTCTTTCCCTCTGCCCTGACACCTCACCAGGGCTGGATGATATTCCTTACGCAATGATTTGACACCTGGATGATGATGCACTGTCCTTTCTCCTCAGCCTTTATAACAGAATTTGGAGGGAATCCTCTCTTCCCACCTCTTGGCGTGAGGCCATTGTCCTGCCATTCCAGAAGCTGGGGAAGGCAGGTTACAATCCCATGGAGTATCGGCCAATTGCCTTAACGTCCTGCATGTGCATATTATTTGAGAAAATGGTCAACACACGCCTAATATATTTCCTAGAAAGGAATGAATGTCTTTCTCAATGTCAGTCTGGTTTTCGGAAATGCCGCTCAACAACAGATGTATTTGTTCGTCTTGAGGCTGTTGCATGTGATGCTTTTGCTAGACGGCAGCATCTAGTGTGCATTTTCTTTGATCTAGAAAAGGTATATGATACTACATGGCAGTTTGGTATCTTCCAACAACCGCATTCATTTGGTTTACGTGGCAGGCTACCCCTCTTTTTATTAAATTTTCTGTGTGACCGTTCGTTCAGAGTTAGGGTTGGTGTCACCCTGTCTCCTTTGTACCCTCAGGAGGAAGGGGTGCCTCAGGGAAGTGTCCTCAGTGTGTCCTTTTTTGCAATAGCATTGAACGGTATAATGTCCTCTATTCCAGAAGGGGGTGTCAGCCTCACTGTATGTTGATGATTTGGCTCTATGGTATGCTGCTTCCCGAATGTCCATGGCTGAACATCGCATGCAGCTCGCTCTGGACAGGGTCTCTTGGTGGGCCACAGTGCACGGCTTCCATTTCTCCTCAACACAGACGGTGACCTTGCATTTCTGCCGCTTGAGAGTAGTTCACCCCGACCCAGATCTCCAGTTATATGGCCACAGGGTGCGATGTGTAGATGAAACAAGGTTTCTCGGGCTTGTCTTCAACAGGAGACTGACGTGGGTACCTCATATCTGTTCATTATGGCTCTCATGCCTCCGTACCCTGTCTCTCTTAAGGACCCTATCTCATTTGTCTTGGGGCGCTGACAGAACCATCCTGCTCTGACTTTACCGTGCCTTAGTTAGGAGCAAATTGGATTATGGGTGTGTGGTGTACTCCTCTGCTACTGAGGCACGGCTACGGCCACTAAATTCTGTCCATCATGCTGGGATTCGCTTGTCAACTGGGGCTTTCCAGTCTTCGCCGATTGAAAGCCTGTTGGTTGATGCAAACGAACCACCGCTGGATCTCCACCAGCAGTCCTTAATGGTGCAGTGTTGGCACCGCCTTCACCGTCTTCCAGTCTCACTGAGTTGTCAGGCTGTCTCTGAGGTCGCTCTTCTCCCCTTTTATGACACCCACCCCCGCTATCCACACCCGTTCGGGTACAGAGTGAGGGCTGCCATGGAGAAGTTGGGTGTCCAGTCCTCTCCTGTTTGTCCTGTGCGTGTCCCCCGAGTGGCCCCCTGGCTTCTTCCAGTGGTACAACCATGTGACTGCTTCCTTGAGAGGAAGGCCTCTCTTTCCTCACAGGCAGCTTTGTCTTATTTTTTAGAACATGCCTCTGCTCACAATGACTCGATCCATGTATATACTGATGGCTCTAAATCCCATGTGGGGACAGGCTTTGGTGTCATCTTTCGTGATTTTAGCCCTGGTGGGAGTCTTCTTCCTCGTGCATCTGTTTTTATTGCTGAACTTACTGCCATTTTAGTTGCAGTTGAATTGATTTTTAGCTTTCCTCCAGCTTCTTTTACCATTTTTAGTGACTCGGCCAGTGTTCTACAAACTTTGCCACGTGGCTTTCCATCACATCCCCTAGTAATGTCTATCTTGGAGTGGCTTTACTTATTAGGTAGGCGAGGATACTCTGTACAAATGTGTTGGGTCCCTGCACATGTGGGGGTCGTGGGCAATGAGCATGCTGACTCTTTGGCGAGAGCTGCTGCCTCTCGTCCTTCCTCTCCTCAATGCCATGTCCCATCCCAGGATTTATGTGGAGCCACTGTGGATGCTGTCCGTCTCTGCTGGCAGCAGAGGTGGGATGCAGCAGGGGTGAACAAACTCCATAGCATTCGTAGGAACCTGGGTGATGGGGGGTATGTGGGACTGTCCCGAGAGTGGGAAACAGCTTTGGCTCATCTCCGGATCGGCCATACTAGGCTGGCTCATAGTTTTTTAATGGAGAGGGCGCCCCCTCCCTATTGCGATGACTGTCTGGTTCCTTTGACTGTGCAGCATCTCCTTGTCAAATGCCCCAGTCTTGGGGACCTTCGTCGGCAGTACCTATCTGGGTGCCAAGCTGCCGATGGATCATGCATTCTTTCTTCGGTTCTTGGGGAAGAGGCTTGTACTACGGGGGGAGGCACCTTCTCTTTTGTGTTGAGTTCTGGCCTTCTTCACAAGCTGTAGGGGTTTTCGATAATTTAGTTTTTATTTTAATGATAGTGTTCTAATTTTAACCCATATCTTTGCATCATGTTTTTTAACTTTGGTTTGTTTTATTCTTTTATACTGTTAATTTGTTTTATGCATTGTTTATCTCGGCTTTTTATCATTTTTTATAAATTTTTACCTTCTTTTAATTTTATGTTCAGTGGCATATGACCGCTGCTGTTGTGCCGCCATGTCACATTTTCTTTCATTCATTCCAGTAATTTGGTGACAATGCCATGTCTCCAAGCAGAAAAACTGAAAACGTGAAAATTTTGATAACTACCTATTTTTCTTATTGACACAGGTCATTTCAAAGTGTTTTGTCACACCAACCATGAAAACAGGTGTATGTAGGTGTGGAGAGAATACTGAGCTGTGGGGAGATAAAGTAGACTGTGCGGAGTAGGCTCATAGGTACGGGGGTTGGAAATACCCAACTTTTCGCCTGAAAACAAAGCACGTCAGTGTGTTCTGTTAAAACTGCCATGAAAACAGGTGTGTATGTAGGTGTGGGGAGATAACTAGTGTGGGGAGTAGGCCCACAAGGCCTTGGTGGTACCTGGGGAGAAAAATTCCGGCAGCAACCAAATTCTCTCGTGGAAACCCTCCATTTTAATGGGATTTGTGATACTAACCATGAAAACAGGTGTGTATGTAGGTGTGGGGAGATAAAACAGATGTAGGGAGTAGCCCAACAAGTCCTGACAGTCATTCAAAAACTAACACATATATATAAATGTTTATGACCAACAAGGACATGAAAATAAAGTTGAATAATGCTATAGATGCATTTTTCTGGTACAAGCAGTTCAAGGAAGGACGAACGTCCATTGAAGACGATGACCGTATGACCGTTCTGGACGACCGTCTAAAGAAACAGCACCAGAAAACGTCGGAAATGTTCATCAGGCTATCCTTGCAGATCATAGACAAACTATCCATGATGTTTGTGATATCGTAGGACTGTCGTACGCGAGCGAGCAACGCATTTTGTTGGACGTGTTGGGCATGAGAGACACATCGCTGCAAAATATGTGCCAAGAATGCTGAGTGACGAGAAGGCACATCGCATTGCATAATTTGCATGTTGCAGGGAGCTTAAGAATCAGGTCAGAGATGATGCCACCTTCATCTCTAAGGTCATAAATGGTGATGAATCATAGGTTTATGGTTATGACCCGAGGACAAAGCAGCAGTCACTGCCGTGGAAGTCTCCTAATTCACCAAGGCCAATAAAAGCACGTTAAGTCTGCAGCAATGTCAAGTTGATGTTGATCGTTTTCTTCGATATCCAAGGGACTGATCTCAAGGAATTCGTCCCACCTGGTCAATCTGTCAGCTGAAAGTTTTACCGTGAAGTTTTGCAGCGTCTGAGGGAGAACATCTGCTGCAAATGTCCAGAACAGTGGTAGAACAAGGACTTGGTCCAGCATCGTGACAACACCCCCGCCCACACATCAATTGTTGTCCGGCAGTCCCTGGCTTCCACTAACACGGTAGTCATTCCCCACCCACCCTATTTGCGTGACCTTGCCCCCTGCGACTTTTTCCTGTTGCCCAAGCTGAAATTACGACTGAAAGGGCGTCGATTTGACTTGATTGAGGAGATCCAGACGGAATCGCAGGAGGTGCTCAGGATCATCACGCCCGAAGCCTTCCAGGGATGCTTGGACTCGTGGAAAAAATGCTGGGACCACTGTATACATGCCCAAGGTGACTACTTCGAAGGCGACAGTGAGAACTAGGAGGTAAGGTAAGGTATTTTCCTACAATATTCAAATTACTGGAACTTTTGGGTAGCACCTCGTAAGGATCGTGATATGGTTATTTATGAATTAATATATTTTCTTTATGCAAATTACATTGAATATCTTGATCTGTGAAGAAAGTACATTGGAAAGTGTTGTTCTGTCAATGAAAATATGTCAGATCATGATAAAACACATGAAAGTATGTTAGTCTGTGAATTCAGTACATGAAAAGTATAATTATGAAATAAAATCATAATTTCTTGTGAAAATAATTTTGTTTTCATGTCCACCTAGTTTAATAAAATGGTTATATCTTTTAAATACGTTATGCAAAACCACAAGTTGTTAAAAACACGTGAGAATAACACGAAAAAGAGCCTGGGGTATATCATACCACACCACACTAACGGCGATAAATTTCGAGCCGCACGAACGTAAGGTTAAGGCCATCTATTACGGGATAAGGCGTATGGTAATTGACAGATGGATAGATAGGTCATACAGCTTCCAAAGGACTAAGAAAATTAATCTTTCATCATCAGAATGTGCATATTAAAACAGTACAGAGCGGGAAATGTCAGAGCCAAGCGAACTATGACATCCTAATCAAAAACAACTTCACCAACACTGGACAAAATCATCGCCCATTTTCCAGTAGTAATCGTTCTTGGTGTCAGATTGTTTCGCATCAAGTATGCTTCTATATATATATTTTTTTTCAGATAAATTATACATTGTTTTAACATCAAGACTGTTGGCATCACTAACTTCCAGGATGGTTTAGAGGCGAAATAAGATGACCCTAATCTTGAAATTTTCATACTTATGCTAGGCTTCTGTAAAAAATATTACTGTACTTTCTCTGCTATGCTCATGTGCATTAAACTGTGTTAATCTTTGGCGACTTCTCAGTTTCCATAAAATTCCTAATCTGAATCTGCTGTCACTGTGAGTACTATTCTATCATTTAGTACATTAGCCATCTCTCACCAGTCCTTTACTGTCATATCAGGAGTGTAAGTATCTCGATACTGGCTATTCAGTATCAACATTTAAGGTGAAGGTGATCACACGCACGTGCCCTCAATGCCATTATGTGAGCAATAAACCCCAACCATCCCTCATATCTAAACACTGCGTACCCCATCAAGTAAAAGAGCTATAGCCCACTACCACTAGGCTTCAGTTGGTTATATGATCACCTCCCATTGTAGTAAATTATTTCCTAAATTACAGTTAACCACTTAGTTTGTCACTAAGTGTAGTAACCTGAGGGCAGCACTACATAGCCTGATATATATATATATATATATATATATATATATATATATATATATATATATATATATATATATATATATATATATATATGGTACAGTGGTAGAGTGTGGGCTTCGTACATGGCTGGACCAGGGTTCGCTCCCCGCCAGGGTAATAAACTTTGGGGGTGTTCACCAGGCCACGTATTGCATTGGCGGACACAAGGGGTGCTGTGGTTGAACAAGTGTCGCTTACTGTAAAGTATGCTTGCTCCCAGTCGGCTTCTGCAGGCCGATTACACTTGGTTCAAAGACTACACACACATCCAAAGCCACTCCAACACTACAATTACACTTACAAGCACCTCTCATGCTACATACAATCTCTACTAGACAGCCTAAGCCACTTGGTAGAGATACATTGGCTGTATCGTTCCGACTTCGGCCGGGATAGGCCGATCCTGCAGTGGATACTCAAACGGATAATGATGATGATGATGATGATATATAGATATATGGACATACAGATATATAGATAAATAGATAATTAGATAGAGAGAAAGATACATAGAGATAGATAGATAGATACCTAGATAAATATATATATATATATATATATATATATATATATATATATATATATATATATATATATATATATATATATATATATATATATAGCAGCAGTGGCTCAGTTGGTTAAAGCGCTCCGCTCTAACCGAATGGTCGGAGGATCGAATCCACCCAAGAGTCAATGGTAGACATCAGGAAGGGCATCCGGTCATAAAATGCTACACGCTCCAAACCAAAGTCCTCTACCCAGGGGCAACGCCTTAGCCCTTATCCAAAAAAAGGGGACCTGGCGTAAAACTCAATATATATATATATATATATATATATATATATATATATATAACTGTCCATCTACCTATGTATCTATCTAACTATCCATATATATATATATATATATATATATATATATATATATATATATATATATATATATATATATATATATATATATATATATATATATATATATATATATATATATATATATATATATATATATATATATATATATATATATATATATATATATATATATATATATATATTTATATATGGAGCCTCCCGGGTACAGTGGCAGAGTGTGCATCTTGCATGCAAGTGGACGCGGGTTCTTCTTCCGCCAGAGTTGTAAAACTTTGAGAAGCGTTCACCGAGCCACTTAACACTTTGCCGGACAGAAGGGGTGATCTAGTTGAACCAGTGTCGCATACTTGTATACTTGCACCCACTCGGCTTAACACAGGCCAATTACACTTGGTTCACATACTACACACACATCCAAAGCCACTCCGAGATCACAGTTACACTCACAAGCACTTATCCCCTTACATACAGTCTGCACCATTGAACCAAAGTCACTGGGTGGAGATACAATGGCTATATTGTCCCTGCATCAGTAGGGATAGGCCAGTCTTACAGTGGACACTCAACAACTGATGCTGATATATATATATATATATATATATATATATATATATATATATATATATATATATATATATATATATATATATATATATATATATTGTTACGGAACAGAGAAAGATAATGTACACTTTAATTGTGAATACTAAAAACCACTACTGTCCCGTAAAGTTCCAGGTTCAAAACAAAGAGTTAGGTAAAATTACAAGTTAAAGTTTAATGCTCAAACTAACAACAAAACATTCAGGACTCATAAGGATAATGTAATGGCAAAAAACAGGTTAAATATATGGTTAACTGCAATAGCCTCTATTAACACGAAATTAGCAAGAGTAAATTTATCTAAGTCAGCCCTGATAAAATGATAAACCGGATAACACTCAGTGAATGCAAGATACATTATTACAGATACAAAATATTATCAAAAAATTACTGACATAAAATTACATGAATCACAAAAACCTTACTAGGCCTATGAATCAACACCTTACGCTAAACAGCACAAGAAAAAATGTAACAACACCCATACTCAAATTACACAGCTGCTAGATGGTTGGAGACTTCCTGAGCATTCACAATAATAACAACTGTACAGGGGAGGACAGAGAGGTGAACAAAATGAGGAGTAGATCTAAGTGGCAATTAATGTAGAGACTGAGCTCATTATATAGGGGCCGGCAGAGCTTGATACAACTTGTAAGAAGGACGCCCAAATGAAGCCAGAGGGGACAAAGAGTTGACAATCCTGCTCTGAACAACAGAAAAAACGACTTACTCTACTATAAGGGAGGACGGGGGGAGTGAGGTAGAACACGCTCGTGATCAAACATGCAGCATACTGTACGTTAGAATTACGCAAAGGATGATGAAATCATAGGCTATGTAACACCTCCCCACAAAGAAAAAAGAAATTTACAAAGGAAATTTCTTATTACTCTAAAACAATCTGTCTAAAGTCTAGATAAGCAATCTGCAATAACATTTTCTTTCCCCTTGACATGTTGTATGTCTAATGAATACTCCTGAAGAACTAGACTCCATCTTGTCAATCTCTTAATTTTTATCTTTAAACTTACTAAGGAATTTCAGTGGGTTTTGATCGGTATAAATGACTATGGGGTCGAAACCAGAACACAAATAAAATGAAAAATGCTGTAAACCCAAAATGAAGGCCAAAAGCTCTTTCTCAATAGTTGAGTAGTTCTTTTGAGGTGGAGTGAACTTCTTACTGTAATAAGATACAGGGTGTTCAATACCCTGATCATCCTCTTGCAGCAAAACAGCCCCAGCTCCTGTAACACTTGCATCAACAGCCATCTTAAAAGGCTTAGCAAAATTTGGAGTAGCAAGCACTGGCTGACTTAATAGGATAGCTTTAAGTTTGTTGAAAGAGGATTCACAGCTATCGGTCCAGACAAATTTAACTCCCTTTTTCAGTAGGTCTGTAAGTGGTGATACAAGAATTGAAAAGTTAAGAACAAATCTCCTGTAATAACCTACCATTCCCAAAAATCTTTTTAGCTCTTTCCTACTTTTAGGTCTGGGAAGATCACTTATAACCTGAACCTTAGCTCCTGGTGGTGCAACATGTCCATCACCAATTACGTACCCAAGGTACTGAACTTTAGCTTGACCAAACTCACACTTTGATAAATTAACTACAAGATTAGCCTGAACCAAACGCTCAAGAAATTTACTGACATGGCATAGGTGATCTTTCCAGTTGTCACTGAAGATTAATACATCATCAATATAAACAACACACCCTGCCAAACCCTCTGTTACAACATTCATGAGCTTCTGAAATGTGGCTGGTGCATTCTTCATACCATATGGCATTACAGAACATGCAAAAGTCTTTCCTAGTGTTACAAAACATGAGATCTCCCTAGCACGCTCAGTCATAGGTACTTCCCAGTATCCCTTTAACAAATCAAACTTACTTATGTACCCAGCCTTTCCGATCTTGTCTATGCAATCTTCCACACGAGGGAGAGGGTAAGTGTCTGTTTTGGTTATCTGATTAACACGTCTGTAGTCGATGCAAAGCCGCTGTGACCCACCTGGCTTAGGGACTAGAGTGACAGGAGAACTCCACTCGCTCTGACAGGGCTCAATCATCTTGTGGTCCAACAGGTAGCCAAGCTCCTTCTGGATGAGAGGAACTTTCACTGGGTTCACACGGTAAGGAGGCAGTTTAATTGGCTTTGCGTCTCCAACATCGGCATCATGCATCAACACAGTGGTTCTTCCTGGAGTGGCACAGAACACTTGCGGGTACTCCTGCAGTAATGCCGAAAACTCCTGCCTTTCCTCGGGAGCTAGATGAGAAAGCATAGTCTGGAGATCATTCATGATATCAGGATTCGTCCCCAAACTATCACTCAGGCTCATACTACATGGGAGAGCTTCACTTGCAGACTTGGGTGGAACAGCTACAGTGCAGACTGGATTATTTTCGTCCCGCCTGTGATATAACTTTAGCATGTTGATGTGACAAAGTTGCTTGTTCTTTCTACGATCTGGTGTGGCGATGACATAGTTGACATCACTGAGTTTCTTCTCCACGAAATAAGGACCACTAAACTTGGCTTGAAGAGGTTGCCCATGAACCGGTAGCAGAATCAAAACCTGATCTGGCTGAAAGTGGCGTAACCTGGACTTCTTATCATACCAAGTCTTCATCTTCTCCTGAGCAGCTCCTAAATTCTCTCTCGCCAGCTGTAAAGCAGTGGACAGCCGTTCTTTGAACTTCATCACATACTCCAACAGGTTGACGTCATCTTCCTCCGACAGCCAGCATTCCTTGAGTAACTTAAGGGGTCCTCTTACTTCATGGCCAAACAGTAGTTCAAAAGGTGAGAAGCCCAGTGATTCGTTTGGAGATTCTCTTGCGGCAAATACAACGAATGGAAGACCTTTATTCCAGTCTTTCTGATGTTCCAAACAGTGTTTCTTGAGCATCGACTTGAGTGTTTGATGATATCTCTCCAACGCTCCTTGGGTCTGGGGATGGTAAGCTGAAGACATGATCTGGGTGATGCCCAACTCTTTCAGAGACTGCTTGAAAACATTTGACATGAAATTACTTCCCCGGTCTGACTGTACCTCCTTGGGCAGACCAAACTTTGTGAAGAACTCCAGCATTTCCTTAACCACGTTCTTTGCTGAGATATTTCTAAGTGGAATGGCTTCAGGATAACGAGTAGCCATATCAATCAGGGTCAACACACAAGAAAATCCTGAAGAAGTCTTAGGAAGAGGGCCCACAATATCCACCAACACATGGGTGAATGACGCCTCAAAAGGAGGAATGGGAACTAGAGGTGCAACCTTTTCGGTCTGATTACACTTCCCCACAACTTGACAGGTGTGACAAGACTTACAATACCAGGAAACATCCCTGAAGATACCTGGCCAGTAGAAGTGTTTCAAAATGCGTGCCACAGTCTTCCTCACTCCAAGGTGTCCTGCCAAACTGGAATCATGAGCCACTCTAATGATATCCTGCCTACAAACACGAGGGATGACAACTTGATGTACAACCTCCCATTCACAGCCAGCTGATGCTGTTGGGGGTCTCCACTTCCTCATAAGTACTCCTGACTTTATATAATAACAAGTAGAAGCACCAGCTGACTCTTCCTCACTGCAAGCAGAGTTAGCTAGACCTTTCAACTCAGGGTCAGCAACCTGCAACTCAACCAACTCTTGACGAGACAAATTATCAACACTACGGGGTACTGCCTCATCTGGTGAGTGGTCCAAATTAGCAAGAAGAGTGTCAGCTAGGATAACATCATCATCATCATTATCCTCTAAGTCACCAGTAACTTTAGACTTAGCCCTAGTGACAGCACATGCAGAGAACACATCAGGGACATCACAATCCTGGGCCGCAGCCACTGGCTCACTAGACAACTGAGGAGCTGGACACACTTGACTTCCACCAATATCATTTCCAAGTAAGAAAGTTACACCTGACATTGGGAGTGTCTCAACCAACCCAACCATAACGGAACCATTAACAAAACCAGACTCTAAATTCACTTTGCACAGAGGGACAGAGAAGTAATTATTCCCTACACCTTGTAAGATTACAGTTTCATCAGAGGAATTAACATTAGAGCCTAGAACACTGTTCAGCATAAGGGATTGGCAAGCACCTATATCACGATATATTTGAACTGATTTCCTGTCATTACTGTCCAGAGGACTGACAAAACCATCAGACAGGAAATTAGCACATGAACTCTTGAGAGTCACCCACGTTACTGCTCAAAAGAGGAGCTTCATCATGATAATTTAATTTACCCCTAAAAGCAGGTTCAGTTAACTCAGTTAAAGAATTCTGGGAACTCTCAAGGGTGGACACTAGACCAATTGACTGAATATTTAAAGACTCCTTTTTGTTCACATCACGCTGTCTCCTGAAACATTTCTCTGTAGTATGACCAAGCTTACTACAATAAGTACATTTACTTTTCTGAAATCTAGAGGTGATGCTGGTATTTCCTTCCTGAGAAACATCATCTTTATTCTCTTTCCTGTTACCTGTACTCTGAGTAGAGGCAACGTACTTACTCTCAGCTTTCCCTTTTTCTTTAGAATATCTCTTGTGAGTGAGAACATATTCATCAGCTAAAACTGCAGCATCAGACAAGTTATCTATTCTTTTCTCATCAAGATGTAGGCTTACATCTTTACTAATACACCTTTTGAAGTCCTCCAGCAAAATCATCTGCTTAAATTTGTCAAAATCAGAATCCACATTCTTAGAATTTAACCACTGCTCTAACAGATCTTCTTTGATTTTTGCATACTCAACATGGGATTGCTTATCTTCCTTATAAGTTGTCCTAAATTTTACTCTATAGGCTTCAGGAACAAGCTTATAGGCCTTAAGAATCAAGCTCTTAACTACATTATAATTATCAGATTGATCCTGAGGCAAAGATGCATAAGTTACTTGAGCTTTACCGGTGAGAACAGTTTGATGGAGTACTGGCCAATACTTTTTGGGCCAATTAAAACCTGTAGTTACCCTCTCAAACAACTGAAAATACTTTGTTAAATCAGATTCATTAAAAGGAGGGACAAGTTTAACATTTTTAGCCACATCAAAATCATCTGAGCTAGATGATCCAGTTCCACCTTGTTTCATGCGATACTCATGGTCTGCCTGAATCCTAGCAAGTTCAATTTGTGCCTGAGCTTGTATCTATGCCTCCTGAATACGAGCCTGAGACTCCGCCTCTTTAGCCTGAGACTCCGCCTCCTTAGCCTGAGACTCAGCCTCCTTAGCACGTGCTTGAAATTCAGCCTCCTTAACACGAGACTCCTGCAGGGCTAGCTGTAACTTAGCTATTTCAATCTGCGTTTGCTCATTTGGAGGAGTTACATTAAGCAAGCTTTTATTAATCATGCCAACAATTTGATCTTTAGAATGATGAGAGTGAACTGCAATTCCCAATTGTTGAGCAACAAGCTTAAGTTCATTCTTTGTTCTGTTTTCTACATCACACACTGTTTGCACATTTGACAAAAAATTTTTGGCTTCATCAAGCGTAGTAATAGCAAACATTATGAATAAATCACAGTCGCAAAATATCAAGCAATATCCTTATGATAATATCCTGAATATCCTGGTGAGGTCGCCAAATTTATGTTACGGAACAGAAAAAGATAATTTACACATTAAGTGAGAATACTAAAAACCACTACTGTCCCGTAAAGTTCCATGTTCAAAACAAAAGAGTTAGGTAAAATTACAAGTTAAAGTTTAATGCTCAAACTAACAACAAAACATTCAGGACTCATAAGGATAATGTAATGGCAAAAAACAGGTTAAATATATGGTTAACTGCAATAGCCTCTATTAACACGAAATTAGCAAGAGTAAATTGATCTAAGTCAGCCCTGATAAAATGATAAACCGGATAATACTTAGTGAATGCAAGATATTTTATTACAGATACAAAATATTATCAAAAAATGACTGACATAAAAATACATGAATCACAAAAACCTTACTAGGCCTAAGAATCAACACCTTATGCTACACAGCACAAGAAAAAATGTAACAACACTCATACTCAAATTACACAGCTGCTAGATGGTTGGAGACTTTCTGAGCACTCACAATAATAACAACTGTACAGGGGAGGACAGAGATGTGAACAAAATGAGGAGTAGATCTAAGTGGCAATTAATGTAGAGACTGAGCTCATTATATAGGGGCCGGCAGAGCTTGATACAACTTGTAAGAAGGACGCCCAAATGAAGCCAGAGAGGACAAAGAGTTGACAATCCTGCTCTGAACAACAGAAAGAACGACTTACTCTACTATAAGGGAGGACGGGGGGAGTGAGGTAGAACACGCTCGTGATCAAACATGCAGCATACTGCACGATAGAATTACACAAAGGATGATGAAATCATAGGCTATGTAACAATATATATATATATATATATATATATATATATATATATATATATATATATATATATATATATATATATATATATATATATATAGTACAGTGGTAGAGTGTGCGCTTGGTACATGGCTGGACCAGGGTTCGCTCCCTGCCAGGGTAATAAACTTTGGGGGTGTTCACCTGGCCACGTATTGCATTGGCAGACACAAGGGGTGCTGTGGTTGAAAAAGTGTCACTTACTGTAAAGTATGCTTGCTCCCAGTCGGCTTGTGCGGGCCGATCACACTTGGTTCACAGACTACACACACATCCAAAGCCATTCCAACACTATAATTACACTTACAAGCACTTCTCATCCTACATACAATCTCTACTAGACAGCCTAAGCCACTTGGTAGAGATACATTGGCTGTATCGTTCCGACTTCGGCCAGGATAGGCCGATCCTGCATTGGATACTCAAACGGATGATGATGATGATGATATATAGATATATGGACATATAGATATATAGATAGATAGATAAATACATAGAGAGAGAGATTCATAGAGATAGATAGATAGATACCTAGATATATATATATATATATATATATATATATATATATATATATATATATATATATATATATATATCAGTACATCTATCTACCTATCTATCTAACGATCCATATACTGTATATATATATATATATATATATATATATATATATATATATATATATATATATATACGTATATCTATCCATCTATATGTCCATCTACCTATCTATCTATCTATATATATATATATATATATATATATATCTGTATATATATATATATATATATATATATATATATATATATATATATATATATATGTATATATATATATGGAGCCTCCCGGGTACAGTGGCAGAGTGTGCATCTCGCACGCAAGTGGACGCGGTTTCTTCTCCCGCCAGAGTTGTAAAAACTTTGAGAAGGGTTCAGCGAGCCACTTACCGCTTTGCCGGACATAAGGGGTGATCTGGTTGAACCAGTGTCGCATACTAATATGCTTGCACCCAGTCGGTTCAAGACAGGCCAATTACACTTGGTTCACATACTACACACATTTCCAAAGCCACTCCAAGATCACAGTTACACTCAGAGGCACATATCACCCAACATACAGTCTGCACCATTGAGCCAAAGTCACTGGGTGGAGATACGATGGCTATATTGTCCCTGCATCAGTAGGGATAGGCCAGTCTTACAGTGGACACTCAACAGCTGCTGCTGATATATATATATCATTGGGTCTATGATTGTGCGTAGATGTAGTACGATTGTGGCTAAAAGGGAGGAGATTGAGAAAATTTTTGTGAGAAGAAAGGTGAATGTGTTAGCTTTGAGTGAAACGAAGATGAACGGGAAGGGTGAGTCTATGTTTGGAAGTGTGAATGGACAATTGTCAGGTGTTGATAGAGAAAGGGCATGAGATGTGGCCTTGTTAGTGAGTCCGGAAGTACAGCAGCGTGTGATTGAATGGAAGGAAGGGTCATCGAGACTGATGTGGCTGAAATCGAAATTTGAATGTGAATTGTTGGTGTTTATGAACGCATGTTGGCCCGGTAGTGAAAGGGATGAAGAAAAGAGGGAGTCGTTCTGGAATGATGTTGATGAGTGTCTGCAGAGTTTTGGAGCGAATGTGAATGTGGTAATGATTGGAGATCTGAATGCTAGATTGGAAATGTAGCAGTTGAAGGTGTAGTTGGTATGCATGGTTTGCTTGGAAGAAATGAAAATGGGGAACGAATAATAGGGATGTGCGTTGAGCGACAGATGGTGATTGGAAATACCCTGTTTGAGAAGAAAGATATTTATAAGTATACATGGGTGAGACAGGATGGTGGAAGGGTTGTTGATAGAGCATTGATGAACTATGTGGTTGTGTCCAGGAATGTAATAGGAAGATCGTTGGATGTGAGAGTTCTGAGAGGGGAGGATGGAGGTATGTCTGACAACTACCTGGTGAAGAGAACGTTAAGAGTAGGTAAGAGATGGGTGAGAACTAGGAGAGTTAGGTGTGGCAGGGAGGTTTTGAAAGTGAGTGAGTTTGATATAAGACAGATAATGATAGAGTATCAGGAGAAATTGAAAGATGAGTGGAATGCAGTGAAAGATCAGAAAAATGGCAGTGTAGAGGAGGAATGGCAGGTTTTGGAGAGTGCTGTGGTGGGGCATGTGAAAAAGGTGTGTGGTGTGAGACGTGTGGGTGGTGGTCTAAGAAAAGGAAATGAATGGTGGTGTAAGGAAGTGAGTATGTCTGTGGCAGAGAAGAAACGTGCATATGAAGTGTGGCTGCAGAGGAAGGATGAGGTGTCATATGAGAGGTATAAGGAAAAGAGGAATAGGGCGAGAAGGGCTGTGCGTGATGCTAAAGTGGCAGCAGATGAGAGGTGGGGTAGGCTGGTGACTGAGTATTTTCAACAGAATAAGGAAATGTTTTGGAAGGAGGTGAAAAGGGTGCGAAAGGGAGAGTCTGGGATGGAAGAGCGAGTAAAAGCAGAGGATGGAAGGATGTTAATTGAGATGGATGCAGTAAGGAAGAGATGGGCAGAGTATTTTGAAAGATTGTTAAATGTAGAGGAGGAAAGGGTGGCTGAGATTGTGGCGGATGGAAGGGTGCAAGGAATAAATGTGTTGGGAGAGTTGAATGATTCTTTGATCTCGAAGGTGGAAGTACAGGAGGCAGTAAAGGAGATGAAAAAAGGGACAGCTGCTGGTATGAATGGGTATGCTGTGGAATGGCTGAAGGGTGGTGGAGCAACTATTGTTGACTGGTTAGTATGATTGTTCAATGTGTGCTTTGTGAAAGCTACTGTGGCAGTTGACTGGACAAGTGCTTATGTGGTCCCGTTGTATAAAGGTAAGGGTGATAAGTATGAATGTACTAGCTTTAGGGGTATAAGTCTGTTGAGTGTTGTAGGTAAGGTGTATGGTAGAGTGTTAATTAGGAGAGTTAGAGAGGGTACAGAGGGAGTGATTGGTGATGAGCAGTGTGGCTTTAGGAGAGGGATGGGATGCGTGAATCAGGTGTTTGCTGTGAGAGAAGTGTGTGAAAAGTATTTAGCGAAAGGCAAGGATGTGTTTTGGGCATTCATGGATTTAGAGAAAGCGTATGAGAGAATTGATAGGGAGGCTTTGTGGACTGTTTTAAGATTGTATGGACTTGATGGTACTAAAAGGGGTGAAAAATTTTTATGTAAATAGTTGAGCATGTGCAAGAGTGGGAAATACTGTGAGTGATTGGTTTCCCGTGAGAGTGGGGCTGCGGTAGGGATATGTGATGTCGCCTTGGTTGTTTAATATTAATTTGATGGTGCTGTAAGGGAGGTGAATGCAAGAGTTTTAGGTGAAGGTCTGAGTCTGGTGAATGTTGACGGTAGAGAGTGGAATCTGAAGCACCTGTTGTTTGCAGATGATACTGCACTGGTGGCTGATTCAGAGGAGAGATTGAGACATTTGGTAGAGGAGTTTGGAAGGGTGTGTGAGGGGAGAAAATTGAAAGTAAATGAGAATAAGAGTAAAGTGATGAAGTGCACGAGGTCGGTAGATGGTAGGAGGATGAATATAGTTTTGAATGGTGAGTTGCTTGAGAAGGTAGATTGTTTTAAGTATTTAGGGTCACATGTTGCTGTAGATGGAAGAATAGATGCCGAAGTGAAGTTTAGAATCAATGAAGTAGGAAAGGTGCTGGGAGGAACGAAAAAAGTTTTTAGATGTCTTTTGCTTAGAATGGATATAAAAGGAAGACTGTATGAGGGTGTTGTGGTGCCGACTGTGTTATATTGGGCTGAAACATAGAATATGGGTGTAGCAGAGAGGAAAAGTTTGAATGTAATGGAGATGAGGTGTCTGAGGAGTACGTGTGGAGTGACACTTATGAATTGAGTGAGAAATGATGAAGTGCAAAGGAAAACTGGAGTTGTTCGGGAGATGGCTAATCGAGTTGAGCAGAGGGTGTTGCGATGGTTTGGGCATATGGAGAGAATGGATAATGAGCGATTGGTGAAAAAGATAACTAGATCTGATGAGAGAGGTGTAAGGCTGAGAGGGAGACCACGAATAGGATGGATGGACAGCTTGAAGAGAGCGTTGGATGCGAGAGGGATATCTGTTGAGAAAGGAAGAGTGGCTGTGCGTGACAGAGATAAATGGAGAGAAACTGTGAATGAATAAATGATGACACAGCCCTGAGGGAATATTCTACCGCATTTGGTCTGATCAGCTACTCAGGTCAGGTATAGGCAAGGGGATTGGTGTATTACGAAGTGGTATGGGTAAACCAGCTTTGCTGTTGGGCCCGGCTGTGGATGTCACTGATTGCACTGCACAGTTGACCCTCGTGCGGTGTGGTGCGGTGATGATCTGTCCCTTCTCCCCTTTGGGGCTAAGATGTGAATGAATGTGTTTGAGTGGATGAGTAAATTGAGGTGTGTGTCATCCT
Organism: Coenobita brevimanus; assembly: GCF_032717465.1. Lineage (NCBI taxonomy): Eukaryota > Metazoa > Arthropoda > Malacostraca > Decapoda > Coenobitidae > Coenobita > Coenobita brevimanus. The sequence goes on from NC_137013.1 coordinate 11,450,804, forward strand.
GTCTCGGCTACCTCCCTTTCCTTGAGGGAAGCAGCCTAGGTATATAAATAGATAGATATATAAAATTATTACCATCATCATCATCTAATCTTGTGTTGCCCCACGAGGAGTGTAGGAGTCGGGGACTATGGAAGTTACTCCTGTCATTTATGATGAGAGTGACCAACCTTACTCATCCCTGAGTAGCATTACGTGAGCAGCAATAAACCTCAACTACCCCATGGATATAAACCTGCACAGGCTCAATTCGCTTGTAGTGCGTTAATTACCCACTAAACCACCAGGCACCATAATTTAGTTATATAGTTACCACCCAGCGTAGTAAATGGTTTCTTGGTAATCAGTTAACCATTTGGCTTGTCACTCATTGTAGAGTCACCCATAGACAAAAGGAACAGGAAAGAAAGAAGGAAAGATAGAAGAGGTAGGAAGGAAAGAAGGAAGAAAGAAAGGAAAGGGCAGTCACCCGAGAACAGCGCTACATCCAGTGAATGGATGGTGAGTGTCCCTTCCTACCATATATATGTCTATATAGCTATATATCTATATCTATCTATCTGTCTATCTATCTATCTATCTATATCTGTCTATCTATCTATCTATCTATCTATATCTGTCTCTCTCTCTCTCTCTCTCTCTCTCTCCTTCTCTCTCTCTCTCTCTCTCTCTCTCTCTATACCTAGGATGCTTCCCCCAAGGAAAGGGAGGTAGCTGAAACAGGACGACACACTCCTCATTTACTCATCCATTCAAACACATTCATTCGCATCTTAGCCCCAAAGGGGAGAAGGGGCAGATTCTCACCGCACCACATCGCACAAGGGTCAACTGCTCAGTGCAATCAGTGACATCCGCAGCAGGGCCTGACAGCAGAGTTGATTTACCTCTGCCACATCGATATAGGCCCATCCCTCTTACCTGCACCTGAACTGACTAGCCTGGAACCACCGTGTGACTCTCTTCTTCATTTCTGCAACATTCGCGGCCTTTCCTCTAACTTTCGCTCTGTTGAGCACCACCTCTCCTCCTATAAACCTCACCTTCTTTTTCTAACGGAGACTCAGCTGTCTGAGGTAACTGACAGCGAACCCTTTTCTGTATCCTCCTACTTTCTCTATACTCATTTCAAAGCCAAAGATGGCTGTTGTGTATATATACGCAACGACTTATCTTGCTCTCGTGTTCCTAAACTCTATTCTTCTGAATTCTCTACACTCTGGTTTCGGCTTTCCTGTCATTCTCTGACTAAATATATCTGTGCTGTTTACTTATCCCCTAATTCTACTGACTATCAAAAATTCTTCGACTATCTTACTTCTATGATGGAACACATTCTATCCATTTCTCCTTTCTCTGAAATCTCCATTCTAGGAGATTTCAATGTTCACCAACACCTTTGGCTCTCCTCTCCTTTCACGGATGCACCTGGTGAAGAAGCCTACATCTTTTCTATCCTTAATGACTTAGAGCAGCTTGTACAGCACCCTACCCGTATCCCTGACCGCCTTGGAGAGAGCTCCAACATACTTGACCTCTTCCTCACAACTAATCCTTCTGCTTACTCTGTTAATCTTTTCTCTCCGTTGGGCTCCTCCGATCACAACCTTATTACCTTAACCTGTCCTATCACTCCGGTACGGCCTGTGGACCCTCCAGGGAAACGTCGTCTGTGGCATTTTGGAGCTGCGGACTGGGAGGTCCTCAGGCAGTACTTCTTTGATTTTCCCTGGAATGATTATTGCTTCCATGGCCAGGAGCCATCTGAGTGTGCCTTGCGCATTACGGAGGTTATTCTCTCGGGCATGGAAGCACACATTCCTTTCTCATATCCTTTGACTAACACAAGAAAACCTTGGTTTAATCACGCTTGTTCTAATGTTGTCCGCAACAAGGAGATGGCCTACAAAAGGTACCGGAGCCAACCCACCCCTGAATCACATCATCTTTACGTTTCTGCCCGGAATCGTGCTAAGTCTGTTCTTTGCTCTACTAAAAATAATTTCATCCATACTAAATGCTCTCAACTCTCCAACTCGAATTCTTCCCGCTCCTTCTGGCACCTTGCCAAAAATCTTTCTAACAACTTTACCTCATCATCCTTCCCTCCTCTTTTCTACTCTGATGGTTCTGTAGCTATTTCTTCCACTGAAAAAGCAGATCTCTTCTCACAGACTTTCTCCTCCAATTCCACCTTAGACGATTCCGGTGCTGTTCCTCCATCACTTCCCCCCTCTGACTTCCTCATGGCTGACATTAAAATTTCTTTAGTTGATGTATTTTCTGCCATCACTGGCCTCAGTACTAACAAGGCATATGGGACTGATGGGGTCCTTCCTGTTGTTCTCAAGAACTGTGCTTCTGTGCTTACACCCTGCCTAGGCAAACTCTTTCGCCTTTGTCTGTCAACTTGTACCTTTCCTTCTTGCTGGAAGTTTGCTCTCATTCAGCCAGTCCCAAAGAAGGGTGACCACTCCCAACCCTCTAACTATAGTCCAATTGCTTTAACGTCCTGTATTTCAAAAGTTTCGAGTCAATTCTCAATAGAAAAATTTTAAGGCATCTTTCCTATCACAACCTTCTTTCCGATCGTCAGTACGGGTTCCATCAGGGACGCTCCACTGGCGATCTTCTCACCTACCTTTCAGACTCCTGGTCATCCTCCTTTCAGGATTTTGGCGAAAACTTTGCCATTGCACTTGACATCTCAAAGGCTTTCGATTGAGTCTGGCATAAATCTTATAATTTCCAAACTGCCCTCGTACAGTTGCTATCCTTCTATCTGTGCCTTCATCACTAGCTTCCTTTCTGGTCGTTCTATAGCCGCTGTTGTAGACGGCCATCGTTCTTCTCCTAGATCTATCAACACTGGTGTTCCTCAGGGCTCTGTCCTATCACCAACTCTCTTCCTTTTATTCATCAATGATCTTCTAAGCTGTAGATCTAACCCTATCCACTCATACGCTGATGACTCCACCCTTCACCTTTCCATTCGGTTCCCGCAACGCCCATCTCAACAGTTACTTCAACAAACAAGGGATGAGGCTATGGCACACCTAATGTCCGACTTGGCTCGTATCTCTGACTGGGGTAAAAATAATATGGTTGTTTTTTAATGCATCTAAGACTCAGTTCTTACACCTATCAACCCGACAAAATCTTCCACAGGTATACCCACAAATGTTTAATAATATTCAGCTTAATCCTGCATCATCCTTGAACATGCTTGGGGTTTCATTTACTCGGGACTTATCTTGGAAAAATCATATTACATCTCTTGTAAAATCTGCTTCCAAGAGATTGGGTGTGCTAAGCCGACTCCACTCTTTCTTTACCCCTGCACAATTGTTGACTCTATACAGGGGTTTTATCCGCCCCTGTGTGGAGTACAACTCTCAAGTGTGGGGAGGCTCCCCACATACAGCTCTTCTCAATAGGGTGGAGTCAAAGGCTTTTCGTCTCATTAACTCTCCTCCTCTTACTGACTCTCTTCATCCTCTGTCTCTTTGCCGCACAGTTGCATCTTTATCTCTTTTCTATCACTACATTAATGGTCACTGCTCATCTGAACTGTCTGCTTGCATTCCTCCACCTCTACGACGGGCGCGTAGCACCCGTCTGGCAGCAAACTCTCATCCCTTTTCTGTCCAACTCTCTAATGCAAGAGTTAACCGTTACTCCCAGTCTTTCATTTATGCAAGAGGTCAGCTCTGGAACTGTCTCCCTCTGTCTGTATTTCCTGCTGCCTATGATCTCCAGTCTTTCGAAAGCAGTGTGTCCAGGCATCTCAAAATGATCGGATCTTGAATTTGGCTCTCTATTGTATTTTATTTTTCTCTTGGAGGGAACTGTTACTGCGAGCTCATGGCCTTTGGTTCCTTCTTCCTCGCATAAAAAAAAAAATTGCGGGAGAATATCCCCTCAGGGCTGTGTCATCATTTATTCATTCACAATTTCTTTCCATTTATTTCTGTCACGCACAGCCACTCTTCCTTGCTCAACAGACATCCTTCTCACATCCAGCGCTCTCTTCACACTGTCCATCTATTCTATTCGTGGTCTCCCTCTCAGCCATACACCTCCCTCATCAGATCTAGTTATCTTTTTCACCAATCACTCATTATCCATTCTCTCGATATGCCCAAACCATCTCAGCACCCTCTGCTCAACTCTACCAGCCATCTCCTGAACAACTCCATTTCTCTATCGCACTTCATCATTTCACACTTGATCCATACGCGTCACTCCGTACATACTCCTTAGACACCTCATCTCCATTACATTCAAACTTTTCCTCTCTGCTACACCCATATTCCATGTTTCAGCCCCATATAAAGCAGTTGGCACCTCAACACCCACATACAACCCTCTCTTTACATCCATTCTGAGCGAACAACATCTAATAACTTTTTTCATTCCTCCCAGCACCTTTCCTACTTCATTCATTTTAAACTTCATTTCTGCATCTATTCTTCCATCAACAGCACCATGTGACTCTAAATATTTAAAACATGCTACCTCCTCAAGCAACTCACCATTCAAAACTATATTCATCCCCCTTCCGTCTACCAACATCGTACACTTCATCCCTTTACTCTTATTCTCATTTACTTTCAATTTCCTCCTTTCACGCACCCTTCCAAACTCCTTTACCAACTGCCTCAATCTCTTCTCTGAATCAGCCACCATTGCAGTATCATCTGCAAACAGCAGCTGCTTCAGATTCCACTCTCCACCATCAACATTCACCAGACTCAGACCTCCACCTAAAGCTCTTACATTCATCTCCCTTACAACACCATCCATAAAAATATTAAACAACCAAGGCCACATCACACATCCACAGTATTTCCCACACATACACACGCCCTACTATTTACATAAAAATTTTTCACCCCTTTTAGTAACCTACCATCAAGTCCATACAATCTTAAAACAGTTCACAAACCCTCCCTATCAGTTCTATCATACGCTTTCTCTAAATCCATGAATGCCCAACACACATCTTTGTCTTTCGCTAAATACTTTTCACACACACTTGTCTCACAGGAAACACCTAATCCACGCATCCCCTCCCTCTTCTAAAGCCACACTACTCATCACCAATCACTCCCTCTGTACCCTCTCAAACTCTCTTAATTAACACTTTACCATACACCTTACCTACAACACTCAACAGACTTATACTCCTAAAGCTAGTACATTCATACTTATTACACTTACCTTTATACAACGGGACCACACAAGCACTTGCCCTGTCAATTGGCGCCACACCTTTCACGAAGCACACATTCAACAATCTTACTAACCAGTCAACAATAGTCACTCCACCACTCTTCAGGCATTCCACAGCACACCTATCCATACCTGCAGCTTTCCCTGTTTTCATCTCCTTTACTGCCTTCTCCACTTCCTCCTTCGTGATCAAAGAATCATTCAACTCTCCCAACACATTTATTCCTTGCACCCTTCCATCCGCCACAATCTCAGCCACCCTTTCCTACTCTACGTTTAACAATCTTTCAAAATACTCTGTCGATCTCTTCCTTACTGCATCCATCTCAATTAACATCCTTCCATCCTCTGCTTTTACTCGCTCTTCCTTCCCAGACTCTCCCTTTCCCACCATTTTAACCTCCTTCCAGAATATTTTCTTATTCTGTTGAAAATTCTCAGTCAGCCGCCTACCCCATCTCTCATCTGCTGCCACTTTAGCATCATGCACAGCCCTTCTCACCCTATTCCTCTTTTCCTTTTACCTCTCATCTATCTATCAATCTATCTATCTATCTGTCTATATCATTTCCTGTGGCACCCCACGGGATGCATAGGGCCTCGATGAACTCCCCCCACTAAAAATTGTCTCTTGCAATCTTCTTCAGGTCCCACCAACACTCCTCTCCCGCTTCTCTTTTCATTGTCCTCAACCAGGTTTCCCTCGGCCTACCTCTTCCTCTTCCTCCTCTAGCAGTCCACTCTGGCACATCGTGTATTAAACTGCCTTCTTTTCTATATATGTTCCCCAGCCACTTCCAGCGAGACAGTCTCACATATTCATCAGCTTGTTCCACTCTCGTAATATCCCTTACTCTTTCATTTGTAACTCTGTCTTGCCACTTTACCTCAAGAATCCTTCTCAGTATTTTATTCTCAAATCCTAATACTTTCTGATCTGTTGCAATTGTACTGCACCATGACTCATAAATTATAATTGGTCTAACCATGGACTTGTAAGTTTTTACTTTAGTATGCACCGAAAGCATATTATTATTCCAAACAGATTTCAACACTCCAACAGGTCGCCAAGCCTGTCTAATCCTCTCCTCAATTTCATTGTTTAATGATCCATTAGATGATACAATCGTTCCCAGATATTTAAAATTTTCTACATTCTTCATCACATTATTTCCAATTACACAATCGATTTGGTTCTCCACGTTCATATTAATAATTTCAGTCTTTCCACAATTTATTACTAATCCAACTTTTTCTCCTTCCTCCACCAGATAATCAAGCATCCTCTGTGTCTCATAAATACTTCTATAAATCAGTACAATATCATCAGCATAGTTCAAATCCATCAACCTCTTATTTTCATTCCAGTTAATTCCTGTACTTGTTCTCCTTACAACCTTTCTCATAACATAATCCATAACCAAAATAAACAGCAAAGGCGAAAGAACTCCTCCTTGAATCACTCCTGACCTAACTTCAAATGAATCACTCAAAGAACCACCCACCATTACCTTACAAAATGTACCTTCATGCAGGTTTCTAATAATATTAACAAACTTTTCTGGTATACCGTAGAATCTCATAATTTTCAACATAGCTCCACGTGAAACACTATCAAACGCCTTTTTGAAATTAACAAAACACATACTAAGTGGCATTTTCATCTCATTAGCTTGTTGCATTAGATGCCTTACAATAAATATTTGATCATTACAGCCTCGCCCAGTTCTAAATCCCGCTTGTTCTTCTCTTAAAATTTTATCAATTACTGGCTCTATTCTGCTCAACAAGATTTTGGAAAAGACTTTTGCAGCTACAGGTGTCATAGTTATCCCCGTCCAATTTCCACACAAACTTAAATCTCCTTTTTTTTTGTATTTTTATAACCACTCCATTTTTTCCACTCTTCTGGAATTCCACCATTATCCCAAGCCACATTAAAAAGTTTCAAAAGTGCATTCATCATCTCATCATTTTCCACCTTAAGCATTTTAGGAAATATCCCATCCTCTCCTGAGGCCTTAAAATTCTTTAACTCCTTTATACATTTTGCTGCCTCTTCCAAGGTTATATCCCCTATTTCTATCTGCAAATCTCTCTCGGCTGGCAAAATGTGCACTTCAGCTGGGATTGGTCTGTTTAGTATCGACTCAAAACGCTCCTTCCACCTTACTTTTATATCCAAATCTTTAGTCATCATGTTACCATTTCTATCTCGTACAGGTAATTCCTTCCTTCTCTTTTCAGTCCCAGTTAACTCCTTTATGGTCTGATACGCTGCTCTTGTGCTCTGATCGTCATTTTTACTTAATTTCTGTCTCTTTTGCCTTTTCATCATACAGCCTTCTCTTATCACGTCTAATGAGTCTTTTACTTCAGAATGTATACTCCAGTACTTTGCTCTAAGTACTTCAACTACCTGGCCATCGGCATGCTGTTCTTCACTTCTCAACTTCGCCTCTTTCCTTTTCTGAATCGCATTCCATGTTTCATCTGACATCCACTTTTTCCTTCTCGCTTTTCCCTTTTTCTTAAAAGTAACCTTAGCACTCTCATGCAATACCTCTTTTACCTCTCTCCACAGTTGATTAATATAATCATCTTCAGATTCCATCAAAGTCTGCAGGACCAGAAACCTGTTCCTACATTCCCACTGAAACTTCTCCTTCGTGTTCTGATCATTTCTCAGCTCATCAAAATCATATCCATCACCTCCTGTACAATTACCATTAACATTTCTCTTAAGTTTTATTTTAATCTTTGACACAACAAGTTGATGATCACAACCTATATCTGCCCCCTCCTTACATAAACATCTTGCACATAACTCCTATGCCTTTTGCTAATTGCAATGTGGTAAATTTGATTACAATATTTACCACATGGTGAAATCCAAGTAGTTTTATGTATTTCTCTATGCTCAGAGATGGTTCCACCAATTATAAGGTCATTTGCCAAACAAAAGCTTCCAAATCGCGCCCCGTTATCGTTTCTTATACCAAAACCCTCCTTACCCATACAATCTTCAAAGCAATCCCTGCGACTACCAACAATCGCATTAAAATCACTAATGCGAACTAACACATCATGTCTTGCCACTCTATTCACTACATCCTGCAGCTTCTCATAAAAGTCATGCTTCATTTCATCAGCAGCCTCATTCGTTGGAGTGCACCCTACCACCATACTGATATTACCTTGGTCAGATTTTAAACGTGGATAAAGCAAGCGCTCATTAACTGGCTCAAACTCACATAGTGCCTTGCAAACATCTCTCAACAATAAGCCTACTCCTTGGTAATGATTTCCATCATTCCTACCAGAAACCAACAAAGTAATACCATCTTCCAAATTCATTCCAAGCAACCTCGTTTCTGTAAGAGCACAAATATGTATATTGTATTCCTTCAACACTGAAATAAGTTCTTCCATTTTACCAGCCTGATTGAGAGTTGGAACATTCCAATTTCCTATTCTTAAGGTTCTTTTTGGATGTATAAAGGTACTCCTACGCCATGGGTTTCTTAGCACCCCCTGCCCACTTAAGGGGTGCACATGGGGACATCACACAACCTTGTCGCACGACCATGCTGATCATCAGTCATTCACTTAGCTGCCCATTTACTCTTACACCTGCCTCACTACCATCATAAAAACTTGATGGCACCTAGCAGCTTACCATCTACACCGTTCATGCACAAAACCGTCCACAATCATTCTCTTGTCTACTTTGTCATGTGCTTTTTCCAGATTCATAAATGCCATAAACACCTTGTAGTCCTTCTCACAAGTCTTCTCCACTATCTGTCTCACTGCAAATATTTCATCCACACATCCTCTGCCACTCTTAAAGCCAACTTGTTCATCACTCATTAGGAATTCTGATATCATTATACCTTCCCCTGCCTTCCCTACAACACTCAAAAAACTTATGCTGCGATAATTCTTGCACGCACTTCGCTCACCCATAATTTTGTACGGGGGTACAATCACAGCCTTTTTCCACTCTGCTGGCACAGTTTCACTCATCCATGCCTTCTTACTTATCTCCAACAAGCACTTGATTCCGCTCTCTCCACCACACTTAATCATCTCTGTATACACCTCATCAACCCCAGCTGTTTTCCCGTTTTTCAGCCGCTTCACAACCTTTTTCACCGCTGCAAGTGTTACATTTCCTCGCACTGCATTCCTTCTCTGTACACCCCCCAAACTGATCATGTTTACAGCGGCTCTGCTCTCTCTATTCCCATTCATCAGGCTTTCAAAACATTCTTTCCATCTGATCCTTACTTAATCCCCATGGGTTAATAATCTATTTCTTTCTGCTGTCATTTCTGCATTTCCGCACCTCTTTCCTGAATAACCTCCTATTTCCAGAGAAATTTGCATTTATTTTTCTTCCTAGATCATCATTTACTTTCTTCTTTTTCCTCTTCACTAGTCTCTTTACGTCTTTCTTGCTCTCAATAGATTCAGTTATTTCATTTGAATCCCTGTCCTGTAACCACTCTAGCCACGTCTTCCTCTTTTCCTCCACTGCTCTCTTAACCTCATCCCACCAGGCCATAACTTTCTTCTTCTTTGTTACTCATGCCACACCACATATCGCTTTAGCTTTCCTAACTATGGAATCCCTATATGCATTCACAGACTGTCCAGATTCATTTCATTCTAATTGATTGATTCCAACTCTCCACTACTTTGGTCCAGTATTCATATGCCATTTCTTAGATTATCAGCTTCTCGACTTTCAGTCTTTCTCTTTGATTGTTCTTCTTTCTCCTGGTCCACCTCATTCCTCTCAGCTTGATGTTCCTTACCATAAATCACGTGACCTGACAGACCTCCACATCGTTCTCTCACAGTCCTTGTGCCAGTAACCATTCCCAGTATCGACCTCGTTACGAGCACATAATCATGCTAGCTCCTTTCAGCACGATCTCCGTTCCCTCTATGCCATGTATGTTTATGTGCATCTTTGTGTCAAATACGAGTTATAAATGCACAACTTCCTTTCCTGACACATATCCTTCAGTCGCTTCCCATTATCATTTTCTCCAGGTACTCCATTACAACCCGTTATGTCATCCTCAGGACCAGTGCCTACTCTTCAGTTCATATCCCCCATCATGATCACCTTATAGCCCCTGGGCATTTCTCCCACTGCTTCACCCAACTCATCCCAAAACCTTTCTCTCTCACACTCATGTCATCACGCGGTGCATACACTACAATCACTGCCACTTTCACCTTCTCAGATTTGAACATGGCATACATACATCTCGAGCTGCCACAATCGTAATCTCTCATTCCACACTGCCACACCTCATTCATCTACAAAGCAACTCCTTCCTTGCATCTTCCTTTCCCACTCATGCCTAATCTTACACATTTCACACCCTTCCACTCCTCCACTTCACACCCTTTCATCTTTGTTTCACACAATGCCATCACGGCATGTCTCTCGCTCTTGAACACTTTCACCACTTCCACCCTCTTGCTTTCCTCATTCACACCTCTCACATTCCACATGGCCATGATAATCTGCCCATTTGGTTGGGGCCCTGGGTAGGTACTCAACCCCTCGAGGCTCTCCGAAACTTTTGCCAGATCAAATAATTTTAGATAGGGGAATCTGGGGAACACTTAACCCTGCCAAAAACCCCGGTTATATGGTTACCACTGGGCGTAGTAAATGGTTTCCTGGATGCAGGAAACTATTTGGCTTGTCATTCAGTGTAGAGACTATAAGGCACATCCACACTGAGTGAGTGGATGATGGGCGCCCTCTCCTACCGGTATCTCTCTCTCTCTCTCTCTCTCTCTCTCTCTCTCTCTCTCTCTCTCTCTCTCTCTCTCTCTCTCTCTCTAATCATTTATGTAAATAAATGCGTATAAATATTGCGCATTCTAATTGATTATCCTATGAGATGCATATACAGTATCTTTGGTGTATTATGTTAAAAGACAGCAAAAGAGTTCAGGAAGTAAAAAGAAAGAGAAAATTGGGAGGTAATAAGGAGTTGGTGAAAACAAAGAATGGTTTAAGGGTTGAGTTTGACAGATGACAGTCGCACCTACATCTAAGCCCCGCCCAGGTCAGCTCTGAGGGAGAGGGCAGAGCATCGTCTATGCCATGACGCCACTAATCTGTGCAGTAGACAAGGGTGGAATGACTTTGTAGTCGTTTGGCTATGATGTTTACATACACGCTAATGCTCCACAGTCACAAGGTCATAAACAGAAATACAGTCAGAGGAGTTTATCGATCCCAAGTTTATAGGCAGTGAAATTAAGGAAGTAAACCAGAGAAAAATAACTACAGCCCTTGTACTGTACCTTAACTTGCCCCAGATTTTCGTCCTTTTGCAACCTATTTCACTTACTGTCACCTCAGCTAGAGAACGAGGAGACACTACTGCTCTACAACTTCCAATAGCACTTCTTCATAACTAGCACCATACTGTAGTTCAAATCTGTTATTACAACTTAGCATTCTACATGGAGGAATAGCAGTTTTAGGCCATGTTAGAGTAAAAAGGATATAGTACATATGAATATCGAACTCTATCAATACATGCTAAACTTAACACTTTAGCTGGGGTGCAAATATGTGAGATAATGAAAACCGGTTATCGTAACCAGGAATAAATTACGAAGCTCTATAGTGCTAATAAGAACATAAATCACACCAAATTAAACATTTTTGGTGCTCCAGGGTTCTCTTGAGTATCCCAAAATTGTCTGATATTAAAGGAAATACAGTACAATGTAGGTATTTTTTTTTAAGATGGCACAAAGCTAACACTGAATAAAACTATTGAGCTTTTTATTTCAGGTTAGGGACTGGGTTGTAGACTCTCTCTCTCTCTCTCTCTCTCTCTCTCTCTCTCTCTCTCTCTCTCAAAATTACTGTTGTACTTGAGGGAAAACTCTGTTACTGAGAGGGTTAACAAAGTTCTAACTTCTTCAGTAATTGCTTTATTTTGGAAATTTCATGAGATATTCTGCTCAGAGGGATATTTAGGAATGGAGGAGTTATGTTGTTATATTTATTACTTTTATTTGGTGAATATAAAGAGGTCTTCATGGGGTTAAACATAAATATAATTACAAGTACACTGCAAACAAAAAACAAATGAAGCACCGCAAGTCAACCAACCCATAGTGCTCCCGTGCTATTTTAGTGTGCTTCACCCTGCTTCAGTAGACTTGACACAACCTTCTCCAAAACCAGAGCAAGGCAGGATACCCCACAGCCTAGGCCAAACACCACAAACATCCCCTGAAAATGTAAAGAATAACACATGTGAATCTCTCTCTCTCTCTCTCTCTCTCTCTCTCTCTCTCGATCCATCTATCTGTCTTTCTATCTCTGTCCATTTATCCATCTCTCTCTCTCTCTCTCTCTCTCTCTCTCTCTCTCTACTGCCTACTTTATATTTTTTTTCGGCTAATGTCATGTTCTTTCAGTAGCCTATATCATAAAGAAACCAAGGTACAAAAAATAACAAGAACCCTATACAGATAGATAGACAGATAAATAGATAGATAGATAATGTGCTAAAATAATTAATTGACTGATTGACTGATAGACAGATAGATAGACAGACAGGTAGATAGACAGATAGACTGACAGACAGAAGTGAGAGAGAGAGAGAGAGAGAGAGAGAGAGAGAGAGAGAGAGAGAGAGAGAGAGAGAGACCAATAGGAATCTAGTGCCAAAATGCAGCACAAAGCCTGATCATCGGCTACAGGCTGTGTACGCTGGGTGGGCCGGGAGCACAGACAAGGCGTCGTGAAAGAAATGGGTCAATGAAAGAAGTATATCATATCTCAGATAGGGTTACTGAAAGGAACGGAATTTCATGTCGGAAAGAAGACCAATGGAGTTAAGGATGGACAATATTATGGAAGGAAAAATGCGGTGATTCTTGGAGAAAGTCTGCAAGAAGGGGGGGGGGGCGTTGGAGGTGAGATTCGTAGAGAAGGAAATGAAATACGTCGCTGTACAATGTAAAGAGGACAATCAAAGAAAATATGGCGTACGGAGAGAATAGTACTGCAACGAGTACAAAGTGGGGGGCGACCACCAGACATCAAATATGGGTGGGCAAGTCTAGTATGACCAATTCTAAGACGAGCTTAAGCAGTCTCCCACCCCCTGTTACGGTGACAAGGGGTTAACCATGGAGAAATACACGGTTTAACAACTATTATTATTAGTGAAGATTCCCAGTTAGACTGCCACCGATGCTTAAGGAAGGAAGATAACGCAGGAAGAATATCAGAGACTGGAATGAGGAATGAATGAGAGGAATATCTGGCAACAGCCGCGCGAGCCAACTGATCAGCACGTTCATTGCCCACGATGCCCACATGCCCTGGGACCCAACAGAACTGGACTGTTTTACGACGAGAGGGTATACGGAACAACCATTCTAAGATACGAAGGACTAAAGGATGAGAAGCAGAAGGTGACTGAAGAAGGGACAGAGCAATATATGAATCACAGCTTGTTTGTTTGTTTGAAATATTCGCCACGCACTAATGGGTCACTGGCAAACTAAGAGCCCGTCAGAGTTATGGCAGTAATAAACCTCCCAGACGGGAGCATAGCTCGGCTGACAAAACAACTGGTAACGAGCAAAAGGCGGCAAAGGCAGGGGAAGGTGCGGCGATGGGTGGTGAGGTGGTTGCCCGATGGTAAACGAGGCAGGGCGGGGCCGACGGTGGATGATCAGGCCAGGCTGCACGATGGTCTAAACGAGGGCAGGGCGGGATGAGAGCCGGGTAGACAATGCGGCGCCGATGGTGGAGGCGCCGACGAGCTCAGGTAGACAACGCCCCGACACTGCCCTCAACCCCCTTGCCCATGATGGAAAGGGCGAAACGACTCGCCCAGCTCTCCAACAGCAGCAGGTGGAAGCGTAGAGGGGAGGCCCAGTCCAGGTGGGCATAAGGGCACAACCCCGGTCAAGGTATTGGCGGAGGGAGGGTGGTCAGCCAGGTATAGGGCAAACGAGCCTCAACCTCCTGGTGGGCAAACCGGGGCACTCCCTTAGGTGGAGAGGACAGGCCCGTCCCTCGGCTGATACAGCTGCTGTGGAGAGCTGGTCCCGCCGGGAACAGCGGTGGAGGTGTTGCCTAGGCGATAGGTGGGCTGCGAGTGAATCACAGAATATCACAAATGAGGGAGAGAAGGCACGACAAATATACAGCAACGCAAACAAGAGGGCATACAACTCTTGCATAAGCAGGAAGGCTAATATGATAAAAAGGTGTCATGAAAGAGAATTGTGAATCCAGCACCCGTTGGGGTTCTTGAACCATCAGTGTATGTAGGGACTGCAGAAGAATGGTGGGCGACATGGTCAGAAAACTGGGAACGGAGAATGAATGAAGAATTGGACTTAGAGTAAGGGAAAATGGAAGGACAAACGTGGGGTTGCGGAAGAAGCCACGGGGTAAAAAGACGTGCAGAAAAAGAAAACATTACTAACAGTAATGGAGGAGTGCGAGAGGAGAGTACGAGCTCGAACTGCAAAAGGTGGCTTGGTCCTAGGAGTGGAAAACATGTCTAAGTCAGGACTGGGAGGAAGTTGAGAAGGAGTATGAGGATAACAGTGCAACTTAGCTTAGGCACGAAGAGAAAGTAGAGCACGCTGGTGGAAAAGTGATGGAACTCCTGATTGAGTATACAGACTCACAACTGGGGAGGACTTGAAAGCACTAAGAGCCAGACGCAAACCGTGATAATGCACAGAATCAAGTTGCTGGAGGACGGTGTCCGAAGCAGAAGAATAAACTTGGCAAGCTTAATCAAGTTTGGAAAGAACGAGAACAATATGGAGACAAAGGAGAATAGTCCGATCAGCACCCCACGGCACATGAGACAAAGTTTGTAATTTTTAGTGAGGTAATATGATCCTTCCAAGTAAGACGGGAGTCGAAATGAAGGCCAAGAAAGGAAGCGGAGGTTTTGTATGGAACAGGAGAGCCATACAGAAAGAGAGTTGGCTGAGAAATAAAGTAAGAACGAGTAAAAGTAATAGCATGAGACTTAGAAGGAGAGAACCGAAAGCCATGAGAAGTAGCCCAGCCTGAGGCACCGGAAACTGCACGTTGAATAAGAGCACCAAGGGCAGAGATATCAAAATTTGAGACATATATTGCAAAATCATCTACATATAAAGAAAAGCAAACACCAACTGGGAGACAAGAAACAATCTCATTAATTGCCAATACAAATAGAGTAGGGCTAGGAACACTGCCTTGGGGGACACCATATTGTGGGAATAGATCTGAATATGTGTGCTGAACAAAGACTCTAAAGAGACGAGCTGATAGAAAATTCTTTAACCCCTACATCACGGGCATGTTTACCAATGTTTTTCGTGTGCCGCGGGGTTATTCGGGCTCCGACAGACTCTCAAAAATTATTTGCCAAAAATCAGTTATTAGTCCTAGAATATCAAAATTACATAATATGTAATATTATGCTTATGGCACATACCTTCAGCTTTCTCCTGGAATGTTTGTTGAGCCTTCGTCCGTTACCGTAGGACTTGTGGAGACCTCTGAAGTTGGGTAACGAAGTCTCCACTTTACACTTCCCGACAACCCGTAATATGATTACCACAGCCAGATATTAACACTATAAACACTACTCTATGATTTTCAAATAGTTTGGGATCCATACTCCAAAAAAAAAAACACTGTGAAAGCAATGCAAATTACGAGCGCGTCTGACCGTTGCACTTGCGCTAGTTCGCTCTTGGTACTCTGTCACTTATTATTCATAAAATCCCTCACACTTTATATTTCTATTACTATATAACACTTATATATATGTCTACAGTCTTTATCCATAAGTTTCCTTCAGTAGTATTAGTTTATTGTCACTGTAGGGATTCAATTTCTTTCTGTAAAATATGTAGCATTCACTTTCTCGTCCTGTATACTAGCATTGAGAGTGAATGTCACTTTCACTTTCACTCTCATAACTCATAGTATTCAGACATGCTAGAGTGAAACTTTCACTTTCATTACTCCTAGGGTATATACTCGTATTCTTATAATACCACTCATTTACATTTCTATTTACATTCTCTATTTTATTTACGTTATTTACATTTCTATTTTATTTACACTGTGTTATGCACTGTCACTTGAAGTAACTTATAAAACTATTTTCCACTGTTCACGTATATTTACATTCATTACTTTCACTTGCTGTTTACACATTATTTACACATTATTTACAATTCCATTTGCACTGTTTTACTCAATAGAAAGATTGTAGTCACTCTATTATCAATTGTCAGCCCTTTACCTCTTTCCACACGAGGTTTAGTAGGGGGTAAAGGTTACAGGGCCCTTTGCATGGGGGTGAAAAGTCTCTGAAGCTAGCAAGAGTGAACTGGCGTACCTCCACGTTGGAAGATGAGAGTGAACTGATAAGGGTGGGCCGGGGTGGTGGCCTCCCTAGGGAAATTCATTACTACCAATGTTAGCCTCTTGACACAGCTATATATAGCAGTGAAATGATTGGCAGGAAATCTAGACAATACATTATAAATTAGGTAGTTCCAGGTGAATGTAAATATCACTTAGGCTTCTCCCTTCCCTCCTTATATGTATATTACGAAAATAGATTATACGGCATATTTCAAGGGGAAATAAACAGCGAAAATTAGCGAACGAGTGCATGTGAGGTGTTGTCAGGTGATAATTAGCCAATTCCAGATGTATGGCATTCTCACTTACCTTATCTCTTTCTTGTATATATTATTTGGTATAAGAATAGGGCATAGGGCTTATTTCAATGGATGAAATCAGTGAAATTTTCCAGGGAAGATTTACTTAGCGTAGCACGGCCGGGCAGGCGAGAGGATAGGGTAATGGAGAGGGGGTAGGGAGGGGAGGCAAGAACGGGTAGAAATGGCTAAACTGTCAACAATGGATGGGAGTACAGATGAGATTAGGAGTGCTGACTAGTGTTGGACATTGGCAGTACTGATAGATGATACAAGCCCCCACTTGGAAGCCCGGGTGAATTCAAAATAACACAGAATCACAAAAGTGACGCCCCACGGTATGATACCTTGCTCCCAAGCGTCACGAAAGTGACGCCCCGCGGTTAAGGGGTTAAGAAAACCCCAAGATTACCATCAATACCACAAGAGCGAACTGTGCATAAAATATGGCAGCGCCAGGTTGTGTCATAAGCCTTCTCAAGGTCAAAGAACACTGCGACAAGAGATTGCCGAGTGACAAAGGCCAAGCGGATATAAGTCTTGAGATATAGGAGGGGAGTTAAGGTGCCGTGAGATTTTCAAAAACTAAACTGTGAAGATGACAAAAGCTGTTTGGATTCTAGGAGCCACAGAAGATGATGATGTATCATACGCTCGAACACTTTGCAAAGACAACTAGTAAGAGCAATGGGGCAATAATCTTGAGGGGCATGGCCTTGCTTTTTTGGCTTAAGAAACGGGAGAATGACAGCATCACTAAAACAGGGAGGAAAGACATCCTCCATCCTGATATGATTATGAATAGTTAACAATAAGGCCAGGGCTTGGGGGGGAAAGGCTACGGAGCATATTATAGAGTATGGCATCAGGACCCTTGCAAGTATTCTTACGAAGACAAAGAGCAGAGGACAATTCATGGAGCATGAATGGCGCACTATACGACTGACTAGACTTCTGCTTGAAGACAATAGGCGTACATTCAGTAGCAGCTTTAAGGGCATGGTATGCAGGTGAAAAATGAGAGCCGCTACTAACATTACTAAAATGAAGACTTAAGCCATTAGCAACTAGATGAGCATCTGCAACTGACTCACCATCCAAATGGAGGACAGGGGAAGACATGAGAAGATGCTTATCGGCTATTTTGCGTATACGTTTCCAGACGGAAGCAATGGGTGTATTAGTAGTAATGATGGACACGTATTATGTCCAGCTATAGCATTTAGCCCATTTAACAATCTTACAAAGAAGAGCGCGGGCCTTTTTAAACAGTAGAAATGCATAGGTAACTCTTCCAATGAGCACGTTTAAAGTGGAGTGCTACAGTACATTCCGAATCCAACCAAGGTACACACTTAGACATAAAAGGATGGGACAACCTATGAATCACAGTCAAAGCTGCACTTAGAATTAACAAATTAAAAAAGGTGAGCATATCTAAAACAGTAGAGAAGGAAGAAGGGGGTATCGAAGAAACAGTTAAAGAAGTACATAACGGCCAGTCAGCTTTCCGAAAACACCATCGAGGGGGTCTGGGTACG
This sequence comes from Coenobita brevimanus, assembly GCF_032717465.1. Taxonomy (NCBI): domain Eukaryota; kingdom Metazoa; phylum Arthropoda; class Malacostraca; order Decapoda; family Coenobitidae; genus Coenobita; species Coenobita brevimanus. The sequence continues at coordinate 11,469,340 of NC_137013.1, forward strand.
AGACAATATGTATTAAGAGTACAATAAGTTTGATAGAAAAGTGATCACTGTATACAACGTCTGAAAGAAAAGACCAATGGAAATCTAAAGAAAGAGAAGGGGAGCACAAGGAGGGATCTAGATGGGAGAAAGTACGAGTGTTAGCATCAAAATGCATTGAAGCTCCCGTATTCAATAAAAATAAATCATTATTAAAAATAAAAGACTCGAGGCCATGGCCATGCGAATTAGTAATATCACCGCCCCATAAGGCATTGTGACAGTTAAACTCTCCCCTCAATAAAATTAGGGTGGGTAACTGTGATAATAAAAGAGATTAGGCAGGGAAATCAGTAGGCTTGGAGAGAGAGAAATATATAGAAACAGCCATAATCTAGCATCCAAGAAAAACACAAATAAAATGACATGTAACCGTGGTGTGAAGGGATAGATGTTCTAGAGGGACTGTGTAGTGAACTATGATAGCTGAAACAGGAAGAGAAGGAGGAGAAAACAAGAAACAATAGTCACGTATGGGTACTGGAGGGAAGACAAACGAGGTTCTTGTAAGCAGGCTAAGGAAGGATGGTGAAGCCAAAGAAGATAGTGAAGGTCATTATGATGGGCCGTGAAACTTCGAAGGTTCCACCATAAAGGAGACATCCTAAGATTTGTAACACTAAATAAAAGTAAAAAAAAAAAAAAACTGCAACAAATTACAAGGGATAAAATATAATACATAGGAAATTGAATTTACAACAGACGAGTATCATACATCACCAAGTTGGTCCGATAGTAGGAATAGGAGCAGAGGGTGGAAGAGGCAGACGAGAGGGAGAGTCATTATAGCCCGGTGGCATAGGGAGGAATATAGGAGAGATATTAGAATAAGAAGAGAGGGGGGTGGGAGGGGAAGGAGGGATGGGAGTGGGAGGGAGCTCAGAAGGAGCCGAATGGACTTCAGCCGTATGAGGCACTTTTTCAGGACCCATGGGTTCCTGTAAAGGAGTTGCCAGAAACACCATGATGTCTGTTAGGGTTTCACTCTCAGCAACTGCTGGGAGTGTCAACAGGGGAGTTGGAGCAGGTTGTAGAGTGGCCTGTGGAGTTGAGATAGGGTTGGGACCAGATCGTGGAGTTGAGACAGGTATCTTTGTTGGAGTAGGTGTCATGGAGAGTGAGGGACAGGCAGTACACATCTTGTGAGTTGGAGGAGAATGTGACGGTTTTGTGGAACCCTTTTATCCGATGCAATGGAGGGCAGCCCACGTTTGCCAGAGGAAGGCGGACAGTGGGCACCACACTGTGGCAGAGGGAGTAGTCGTTGGTGGAGAGAAGTGGAAGAGCGAGGGGGAGCAGCAGAACCAGAAGGGCGATAAGGGGAAGAGAGAGAAGTGGACAATAAAGGTGACAGGGTGTAGGTAGGAGTGGAAGAGTCTAGAACAGAGAAAGAGGTGGAAAGAGAAACAGGAGGGGCCTGAAAGCAGGAAGTAGAACAAGAAGGGGGAGAAGGGAAGGAGGATGAGGGCAGAACAGAGACAGAGGGAGAGGAGACAACAGTGACAGTCAGAGGGTTGGTGAGGAGGAGGTATGAGTAGAGACAGAAAATGAGGCCGAGACAATAGAGGAGCTGGAGACTGGCAATATCAAGGGGGCAGGTGTGTCAGATAGGGGGGTGATTGCTGAAAAGGAATTAGAGGTTGTAACAGTTGCAGTGTAACCGGACTGAGAAACAGCAGAGGTAGTGGGGACAGGACGGGCTACTCGAGCGTAAATGAAATGGAAATCGAATCCCAAGTCCCGGGCACGTTGATGGACTGCATGGCAGGAGAGACCTTTCCAGCAGATTCTGGAGACTTAAGTTTCAAATACGTATTTCCGAGACGAGGCAGCATGAGAGCCTTGGCAGTTTGGGCAAACTTGTATCTCTGCTACCCAGGCTGAGGTGTAACCAGGTTGGGAGCAGGTAGGGCAGACTGCCTCTGACCTACAGTATTTGGCTGGGTGGCCATAACACCAACAGGAAGAACACTCTCGAGGACGAGGCATGTATTCCTTGACCCGGAGTCATGTGCCACGAATAATCACAGAGGTGAGAAGATTGCGGTCCTTGAATATGATTTTGGCAATGTTAGCTGAGTATTTGCAACGCCCCTGAGGGGGAAGGGTGTAGCACTGGACAGAAAGTACTGCAAGGTGTTGGGCAGACATGATTGCTTGGAGATCAGCAGAACATTCCGAGAAATTGTGGTCTCCAATGAATATATATGCTGGGATCAGAACAGTTCCAGTGGTAGAGTTCGGGTGGACATCTGGAACTGCCGAGATAGGGTGACCAGATGGGTCAGTAAGTGACAATACCTTCTCAGCCTGTGCAGCAGTTTGAACTGTTAAGAGGCGGTCGCCATTAGGGCATGACGAGAATGTGACATCAGGGCCTATTTGTCGGAGGAGAGGGAGATGGAGAGTGGGGTCGTTCGTTGTCGGCTTTATGTTGGAGTACTTGGGCCATGTCTGGCGGCCGAGAATTGATGATATTGATGGAGGATTCGGAAAGAGGGGGGAGGAAGGAGATGGGGGGTAGGGGAAGAAACAGAAGGATAGGAAGAGGAGGAAAGGGGTTGAGAAGTAGGGGAGGGGGGATCCGCCTGACCAGGAGAAGCTTTTGGAGGAGAATCACCCATTGCTCCTTGGATGAGAAGAGAAGCTTCATTACTGGCCATGGTGAGCCTAATTGTACAAAACGGGAATTAAACTGGTCCGCTCCTGAGAGCCCGAGTCAGGAGTAAGGACGAAAGATACAAGGGCTACCGTACCCATGGTTCCCTGAGGCCGTTCGCGACTGACACAAAAGAGACAGTATTGCATCCCATCAGCACGGCCTTCACACCTTAGGGAGGTGAGAAGCAAAGAAGATAAAAGAACAGAATGGAAGAAAAAGGACCAAGCAAAATCAGTAGGGTCAAGGACTGGGACCGAAGGGCGGGGCAAGAAGTACATAATGACACCACCCACGCCATTAGGCCCCAGCCCCCGACCCCAGAGCCCACCACGACTGCAACGGGCTTGGTAGTGGGGGAGAGAGAGAGAGAGAGAGAGAGAGAGAGAGAGAGAGAGAGAGAGAGAGAGAGAAGTAGACAGAAAGATAGATAAATAATAATATAGATATAAAATGAAAAAGTGAGATGGATAAACAGATCGATCGATCGATAGATAGATAGATAGGCAGACAGACAGAGAGGTAGACAGATGGATACAGAGATGGATAGATACTGAAATAGTGGGATAGATAGACAGATATAGATAATTGCATAATATACATACATACGTAGGCTACGTACATACATACGTGTAATCAACGCATCTCGCATCAGTAACACAAGAAATATTACCTTACCTGGTACACATACAAATCAAGATGGATGATCTTCGAGAAAGGCTCTTGTGGGTGCATTCTCGTCTCTTAAGAAGGCTTTATAGCATTTCTGACTTTCGTGTTCTTTCGGCATGCAGCGTGTTAATAACTTCGTATGTTATGTCTAAAAAAAAAATACAACTAACAAACAATAACCTAGAAAAATAGGTTTAGTTGTAAGGTTTTCTCAAATGGAGAGGTTAGAAAGCACACAAGTATACTGCACAAGCTGACCATCCTTTTCACTTGGCCCAGATTTTCGTCCTTGTGCAGCTTATTTCACGTAGCTTCATGGCTAAAAAACACAGTGCTATAACTCTATATCCCGATCCCTAGCGTTTCTTCGTGATTAGCATCTGATTATTACAACTCAGCATTTAGGATGAACAGATGGCAGTTTTAGGCCAAGGTAGAATAAAAAGAGTATCTAAAACATCTGATTCTGGTGCTATTCTGTCGCAACAACTCGGCAGTCAGGATGGAGATATGACAATTTTAGGTCAAGTCAGAGTAAAAACAAACTCATCCCATTTCTATCCAACTCTCAGATCCAAAAATCAACCGTTACTCCCAGTCCTTCATGTATGCAACATATCAGCTCTTGAACTGTCTCCATCTGTCTGTATTTCCTACTGCCTATGATCTCCAGCCTTTCAAATGCAGTGTGTCCAAACATCTCGAAATGATCGGATCTTGAATTTGGCTCTTTGTTATCATGTTTTTGGTTTTTGCTTGGAGTGAATGATTATGCGGGCTCCTGGCCTTTGGTTTCTTCTTTCTTCCATAAAAAAAATAGGGGGGGAATTAATAAGACGCTCGCCACTCACCCCGAAATTGGTGAGGGAGAGAACAGTAGTGACGGTGATGATCATGGGTGTGTTGATGCAGGCCGTGGTGTTAGGCAGGGAGTACTTCATCCACTTTTCATATAAACCCGATTCCACCAACACCATGGCACTGCGAAGAAGAACAGGAAGAAAAGAAGCGGAGAAGAAGAAGAAAAGAAACACCATCAGCAGCATTAACCTCAAGATCATCATCGTCATCATCAATATCAGCATCAACATCAACAAAAAGTAGAAGACGATCACAGTCATCATCATCATCATCATCCATATCAAAATCAAAAAAAAAAAAAAAAGTAGAAGAAAGATGAAGAAGAAAAAGAAAATGAGAGAAAAACGAAAAATGGAGAAAAAGAAAGAAAAAGAGCAGGAGGAGGAGGTGCAGGAGGAGGAGGAGGAGGAGAGAGAGAGAGAGAGAGAGAGAGAGAGGAGGGAGGGAGTATACAAATCAAGTAATTCCTTCACCGCAATAACATTATTCATTTCCACATGATACTACAAAGCGATTTGGGTTATATATGATCTTTAAAAGTGAATGAGTTGATGATGATTATCTATCCCTACAATTTCGAACAATCTATTGAACGGTAAATAAAACATCTTGGGGCAGCGAGAATATAACAGTCATCATAGTAGTGATTGGAAGACAGGTACACCTCCGGACAGAAATTCGTGATACACGATAATCTGCCACTAAAGGTCAGGTTAATCGCACACGTCTACCCCCAACCTAACTCCCCCTCCGTACCCCAACCAAAACACTGATTTATTAGGCGGATGGATCGGAGATATGAAGCTTCGCTCACTCTCACGTCTTGCCGCATGTAATGTTACTTTCATTTATCTTACTATTAGGTGTATTATCAAGTGCATAGATCCATCTTCAGTTCCATGAGAAGTGATTATATCGAAGTTTTAGCAGATTTCAATATAATGACCTTAATGTATAAAGTCTGGTTTCCAAATAGTTATCCAACGTGTTCTAAGCGATAGACTAAAATCCAAGTAACAGTTAAAAGTTCTATGGCCAGATAAGTCCTTCTCTTGCCTTGTCATGTGGACAGCCACATATACACTTACCTACTCATCCACCTACTCATTCAACCCACGACCTCATCCCTGCCACCCACCCAGCCCATCGATCCCTGCTATCCATCCTGCTAACCCACGAATGCCACACACGAAGTTCACCCAACAATGACACTCAACTCATTTATTCATTCACGTCTCCACCCTGAACCTATCCAGCCATCCAACCCAACTACCCAATTAGATTATCCCGACCACTCAACCGTCTCAGCCACCCAGGCGACCAACGGTGCCCACTCACCCTGGCGACTCACTTTGCCGCACATCCCGACAACCTAGCTTGCCCACCGACCTCTACCACCAACTCTCACCACTCACAAATTCCACCCACCGTTCCCACTCGTGAATTCCACCAACCCTGGTCACCCAACAACGCCATCCATCTCATCCATCCACACAACTCTCCCACCTCTCCCTGAACACTCACCCTGCACATCCACCCATCCTGTCCACCCACTCCTCTCACCGATCCACCCGCCCATCCTGTCCACCCACTCCTCTCACCGATCCACCCGCCCATCCACCCTTGTTACCAAACGCCATTCACTCCGCCACCCCATTCACTCATCTGAACCCGACTTATCCATCAAACGCATCTTATCCAAACCTAACTTACCGACCCCTCCCCGACCACCCACACATCGAGCCACCTACCCACCTAGCCCACTAAACGCATCCAGTCACTAAACAATTACCCCTACAAGCCACCCAAAACCACTCCACACACCACACCCAACAATTCCCCCCCCCCCCTCCACCATTACCATTGTCCACCCACCCTGGCGATGCACCGAACTAAAACACCCACCAACTCAATCTCATCAACTCCAACCACCCAACCAACTGACTCACACACACACACACACACACAAACATTATTCCCCTGTTGAAGAGAGGAAATAAACAGAATCTACTCAACTATAGACCAGTATCTCTAACAAATGTTGTATGCAAGGTACTAGAAAAACTAATGAGAAAACCTTAGGTAAACCAACTGCAATAATAAAATATGATAACAGAAAGACAGTTCGGTTTTAGAAAAGGAAAATCATGTGTTACAAATCTATTAAGCTAGTATGATAGAGTTGCAGAAACACTACGGAAAAGAGAAGGATGGGTGGACGGTATCTATTTTGATATTAAGGAGACATTTGACGGGATACCGCACCAAATACTTCTATGGAAGCTGTACCATCAAGGAGGAATCCAAGGTAATCTGTTCTGTTGGATGCAGGATTTTCTCAGAAAAGGGAAATGAGAATAGTACTAAAGAGTAATTACTCATCATGGAGAGATGTGACTAGCAGAGTTCCACAGGGCTCAGTGATGGCACCGATTATGTTTTTAGTATATATTAATGATATAGGCTAGAGAGGAATATTTGAATGGGATGCTATGTAAATATGTTTGCTGATGCAAAAATACAAAGAAGAATTACAGACTCTTGGAGAGAGCTACAAGAAGAATAAAACAAGCTTCATAAATGGAGCAATAGATGGCAAATGGAAGTCAATTTGGACAAATGCCATGTAATTAAATTTGGTAAAAGTGGAAAAGGACCAGATCAGGATTATAAGATGGGAAGTTCAACCCTACACATATCATAAAAGGAGGAGGACCTAGGAGTGCTTATCAATAGCAGACTTTTTCTCTGGCAAACCACATAAATGAGAAGGTACGAAACAAGCACACACTGCTTGATAATATGAGAATAGCATTCACATATATAAATGAAGGCATGCCGAGAAAGATAATTACCTCATTCATCAGACGAACCCTCGAATTTGCATTATGGGTCTGGAATTCTCATCTCAAAAAACACATAGATAAGATTGAAAAATTATAATGGGCTGCTACAAGATGGGTACCAATCTTAAAGGATCTAAGCTATGAAGAAAGACTAGAAAAACTGAACCTACCAATACTACAAGAGAGAAGGAAGAGGAAACATGATGACTTTATTTAAATACATCTCAGGGAAAGAAAGAATAGACAACAGTGAGTACATAACCTATGGGGAAGCATCAGTAAGAGGACAATGAAAAAAAAATGCATAAAAAGAGGTGAGAAAGACATAAGAAAATTCAGTTTTCCAAATAGGGCAATTATTGATCAGTGGAATGCGCTACCGAATGAAATAATGCGTGCCAAAACTAGTCAAAAATTTAAGGATATGAATGACAAAATAGGTTTAATACACGGGACAGTACGAACTTGACTCATTCCTATACAGATACAATTAGGTAAGAACAATTAGATAAGAACAGATATATGCACACACACACACACACACACACACACACACACACACACACACACACACACACACACACACACACACACACACACACACACACATACACACACACACACACACATACACACACACACATACACACACACACACACACACACACACACACACACACACACACACACACACACACACACACACACACACACACACACACACACACACACACACACACATGCAGAAGGGTGGGAAAGGAGGGAGGGAAGATTTGGGGACGGTAAGGGAAACGGATGATATGTAGAAGTGTCTTGTTCTGTTCTAATAGCAGCTTGCACAGTACATTGACTCGTATCTCCGACATATGCCCTTTAATTCAGCTATATTATGGATATATTTCCATTAGGATTTCATGATATGCCATCCAATTGGCAATAATTTTAATGAGCGAATACTTTGGTAAAATATTAAATATCTTAACTATGCTAGTTTCAATATTACATGCTGTTCATACTGTTCAATGATTATACGATCAAAGATCAAACAGTAATTCGTTAGGAGTGGGGCCAATCTTCCTCAGGGATAAACAACCACTGAGGATGATTAATGAGTGAAGTTGTTGTGAACTACTTTCTCCCTTTGTGTGTGTGTGTGTGTGTGTGTGTGTGTGTGTGTGTGTGTGTGTGTGTGTGTGTGTGTGTTTATGCGTGTTTTGTTTCCTTAGGGCGAGTCCACACGTGCTCTCGAACATATATTGGCAACACGGCAGGGAACATGTTCAGGAACATGTTTACAGCTGTATTTGGACAGATGTATGCAAACATGTTTCAGTGCAGCTTCGATCACTTGCAGGAGAGGCGATGGGATAAGTGAATCCATACCAGGCAGTTGAGACTTCATCATGATGTTGCCAACATGCTCTGAACGCTGCTGTTCCCAACAATTTTGCAGAGTGTTCGTTACTGTGTTGCTTACATATTGCCAGCAGTTGCTCGAGCACACGTGTGGGCGCGCCCTTATTGTGTCGATCTCTCTCTCTGTCTCTGTCTGTCGGTCTGTCTGTCTGTCGCTGTGTGTGTGTGTGTGTGTGTGTGTGTGTGTGTGTGTGTGTGTGTGTGTGTGTGTGTGTGTGTGTTTTCGTCTGTCTGTTTATGCATGTCTTCTGTGTATGTGTGTTCTTACCTAATTGTACTTACCTAATTGTATCTTTACAGGAATGAGTCAAGCTCGTACTGTCCCGTGTCTTAAATCATATTTATCGTACATATCCTTAAATTTGTGAATTGTTTTGGCACACTATTTCATTCGGTAGTGCATTCCATTGATCAATTGCTCTGTTTGAGAAACTGAATTTCCTTACGTCTTTATCACCTCTCTTCTTATGCAGTTTTTTGCAGTGTCCTCTTGCTGATGCTTCCCCATATGTTAAGTAATCATTTATGTCTATTTTCTCCTTCCCTGATATGCATTTATATAGCATTATCATGTCACCTCTTTTCCTTCTCTCCTGTAGTGTTGGTAGATTCAGTTTATTTAGTCTTTCTTCGTAGCTTAGGTCCCTTAAGCTTGGTATCCATCTTGTAGCGGCCCTTTGAACTTTTTCAATCTTGTCTATGTGTTTTTTGAGATGAGGACTCCAGACTACTGACGCATACCCCAGGGTTGGTCTAATGAATGATGTTATTATATTCTTAGCATGTCTTCATTTATGTATGTGAATGCTATTCTCATATTTGCAAGCAGTGTATACATGTTCCGTACCTTCTCGTTGATGTGGTCAGCCGGAGATAGTCTGTTATTGATAATCACACCTAGGTCCTTCTCTCTTTCTGATGTGTATAGGGTTTTATTTCCTAACGTATAATCCCAATCAGGTCTTTTTCCACTTTTACGAAACTTGATTACATGACACTTGTCCACATTGAATTCCATTTGCCATGTACTACTCCATTCATGAAGTTTATTTAATTCATCTTGTAGCTCTTTACGAGAGTCTGTGTTAGTAATTCTCCTTTGTATTTTTGCATCATCTGCAAACATATTAAGATAGCTTTCATTTCCAGTGTTACTGTCTGTATCATTTATATACACTAAAAACATGATTGGTGCCAGCACTGAACCCTGTTGTACTCCACTAGTCACTTCTTTCCATGATGAGTAGTTTCTCCTTAGTACTGTTCTCATTTCTCTTTTTATGAGAAAATCTTGCATCCAACAAAACAGTATGCCTCGAAATCCTCCTTGATGGTACAGTTTCCATAAAAGTCTTTGGTGTGGTACTGTGTCAAATGCTTTCTTGAAATGTAAATAGATACTGTCCACCTATCCTTCTCTTTCCTGCACTGTGTTTGTTACTCTTTCATAGTACCTCAACAGATTAGTAACACATGATTTTCCTTTTCTGAAACCAAAATGTCATTCTGTTATCATACTGTGTTCTTCTAGATGATTTACCCAAGCTTTTCTTATAAGCTTTTCTAATACCTTGCTTACAACACTGGTCAGTGAAGAGAAAAAGGCGAAGTACAAGAGAGAAGTGGAGGAACGATTGGGCAAATATGAATTGGAGCAGATGGGAGACGTGGAAGGTGTGTGTAGGATATTTACAGAAGAAATATGTGCAGCATGTGATGTGGTGTGTGGAAGGAAGAGAAGACGGAGGGGGGTGCAAGGAACAGCGTGGTGGACTGAAGAGGTGAAACAGGCTGTGGCACAAAAGAAGAAAGCATACAATGAATGGATGAGAAATAGGGGCGTAGAAGAAGTTGAGAGGCCGAAGAGAGAGTTATATGTAGAAAGAAAGAGAGAGGTGAAAAGATTAGTAAGAGAGAGTAAGAAGAGAGTGGATGAGGAATTTGGAAGGAATTTGAGTGTAAAGTGAAGGGACTGTAAGAAAATGTTCTGGAAAGAGGTGAAAAGAGTAAGACAGGGTGGAAGTGAAGTTAGCAGGGGAGTGAAAGATAAAAATGGTAGATTACTAGTGGAGAAGGGAGAAAAAGTGATCAGATGGAGAGAACACTTTAACCCTTTAACCGCGGGCATTGTTTTGCCCTGACTGGCCTCTCCCGCGGGGGTTTCGACCAAAATGTAAACAAACTTTAAACCTTTATAACTCTGCACAGAATAAATCTAGAGCATAAAATAAGGTACCATGAGAAAGTACTAACCTTCGGCTTTGCAATGATGTAGGTTTCATGATTTCGTTGACTATCGCTGGATGGGCAGTGCCATTAGAAGTGAGCGATCTAAAATCACTATTTTTCGCTCACACACCATTATCTTCGCTCATACACCATTAACAAATGCCAACCTCATTCTGATAATAATACTATAAACATATATGAACACTGCACATACAATAAACACCCACTCTGTGTTCACTGAGGCAGGTAAAAGGCACTGTAATTACCTGCACTTCACTGCCACATCAGCGGTGTTGTAATCACTATTTTTCGCTCACACACCATTACCAAATGCCAACCTCATTCTGATAATAATACTATAAACATATATGAACACTGCACATACGATAAATACCCACTCTGTGTTCACTGAGGCAGATAAAAGGCACTGTAATTGCCCGCACTTCACTGCCATATCAGCGGTGTTGTAATCACTATTTTTCGCTCACACACCATTACCAAATGCCAACCTCATTCTGATAATAATACTATAAACATATATGAACACTGCACATACGATAAACACCCACTCTGTGTTCACTGAGGCAGGTAAAAGGCACTGTAATTGCCTGCACTTCACTGCCAAATCAGCAGTGTTCTCACTCGCACAGCTGAACAGATACTGATGCGTGTTTGGTCCAAGGTGGGGTGGGGGGCCCAGGGGGTGGGAGGTGGGGCCCCAGGGAGGGGTAGGAGGGAGGTGGGGGTTGGCTGGAGTGAAAGAACTTAAAAGCTACTCTCCCTTGAAACAATTGGCGCACGGAAAAATCGCGGGGTACTCAAAATATTCACAAACATTCTAGAATGACACCCGCGGTTTGGTCCAGTTTTTGCAATGTCATTCTGGAATGACACCTGTGGTTAAAGGGTTAAGGAACTGTTGAACATAGAGGATGGAAGTAATGCGAGTATAAGTGGCTGGGGAATGGCTGGGAGAAGGAGGGAGGTGAGAAGACAGGAAGAAATCAGTAGGATAGAAGTTGTGGAAGCAATGAAGAAAGTTAAAGCGGGGAAAGCCCCAGGAATTGATGGAGTGTGCGGTGAAATGCTGAAGCATGGAGGATAGTAGTAGAATGGATGTGGAAGATGTGCAGATTGGCCTGGGAGGAAGGTAGAGTCCCGGAGGATTGGAAGTCAGGTATAATTATTCCTTTGTACAAAGGAACAGGGGAAAAAGAAGTGTGTGGTAATCATAGGGGCATTTGTCTTCTTAGTATAATAGGAAAAGTGTATGGTAGGATACTTATTGACAGAGTTAGAGAAAGAACAGAGAAATTAGTTGGAGAAGAACGGGGAGGCTTTAGGAAGGGAAGAGGTTGTGTAGATCAGATATTCATTCTTAGATCTTTAGTGGAAAAGTTTCTAGAGAAGGGAAAGAGGTTGTATGCGGCTTTCATGGATTTGGAGAAAGCATATGACAGGATGGATAGACAAGGACTGTGGAAAGTAGTAAAAATATATGGAGTAGATGGGAAGTTGTTGAATGCTGTGAAGAGTATGTACGATGGTGCGAAGGCTGCAGTGCGTGTGGATGGTGAACTAAGTGAATTTTTCTCTTTGAAAGTTGGGTTGAAACAGGGATGTGTCATGTCTCCATGGTTGTTCAATCTGTACATGGATGGGGTAATCAAAGAGGTACAAGGTAGGGTAGTGGATGCTGGAGTGGCCATGGTGAGAGAGGATAGTGTTTGGAAACTCCCTGTACTGTTGTTTGCAGATGGTACTGTGTTGTTGAGTGAAGACGAAGGGGAGCTGCAAGGCTTGGTGGATGAGTCTGGGAGAGTGAGTAGGAAACGGAATCTAAAGGTGAATGTAGGGAAGAGTAAAGTGATGGTCTTTGAGAGAGGTGAAGTCAGTGAATGTACAGCGAGGTTGGATGGTGAGGAATTGGAAAATGTGAGTACGTTTAAGTAGTTGGGTAGTGTAATGAGTAAGGATGGAGGTTTGGAGGGTGAAGTGCATGAAAGGGTACAGCAGGGAAGAAAGGTTGCTGGTTCTTTGAAAGCAGTAATAAGAAACAGGGAAGTGAACATGGGAGTGAAAAAGTTACTACATGACAGTATTGTGATACCAACTCTAACGTACGGAAGTGAAGCTTGGACGTTGTTGGAAGGACACAAGTCAAGAGTGAAAGCAGTGGAAATGACTTATTTAAGAGAAGCCTGTGGAGTCACATGGAGAGACAGGCTGACGAATGAGGATATAAAGGAGCGTTGTGGTGTGGATTTGGATGTGATAGGAAGCGTTATGAGGAACACACTGAGGTGGTTTGGCCATGTGGAGAGGATGGAGGGTGAAAGACTGACGAAGAGAGTGTATGTGAGTGAGGTGGAGGGGGGAAGAAGGAGGGGGAGGCCGAGGATGAGATGGAGGGATGGGGTGGAGAGGTATATGAGAGAGGGGGGTGTGAGTTGTGAGCAGGGCAGTGAATTGGCGAGGGACAGGGCGACTTGCAAGGGATTTGTTTGTGGCCACCCCAAACGGGATTGAGACGTTTGGCAATAGATAGATAGATAGACAGATAGATTTTCCTTTTCTGAAATCAAACTGTCTTTCTGTTATCATACTGTGTTCTTCTAGATGATTTACCCAAGCTTTTCTTATAAGCTTTTCTAATACGTTGCTTACAATACTGGTCAGTGATACTGGTCGGTACTTGAGTGGGTTTTGTCTATTTCCTTTCTTGAATAAGAGGACAATATTTGCTTTCTTCCAAATATCAGGTATTTTATCATGACTCAAGGATTTCTTGAAAATTAAAAATAATGGTTTACTTAACTCCTTTGCACATTCTCGTCGTACCAAACATGAAATTTCATCAGGACCACTTGCTTTTCCTCTGTCTAATTTACTTAACTCCTCCTGTAATACTTTTTCTGATATTTGTATATCTGGTAGTATGTGTGGACATGCATGTTCCATAGAGTCCCTCTCAAAATATTTTTCTTCTGTAAAAACCAATTGGAAATTCTTATTTAGCGCTTCACAAATATCTTTCTCTTGTGTATAGGTGATTCCCTCGTCCGTAATGGATTGTATTATATCTTTTACTTTGGTTTTGCTTCTGATGTAGCTGTAAAATAGCTTTGGTTGATCACTACTTTTATTTATTATATCCTCCTCAAACTGTTTTTGGGCTTCCCTCCTTATTCTTGTATAATCGTTTCTTGCCTGTTTGTAATTATTATACGCCCTTTCGTTATTGTGTCTTCTGTATCTATTCCACAACAAATCTCTTCTTTCTTTTGATTTTTTACATTCTGTATTGAACCATTTCTGTATTTTCTTATCTGCTTCCTTGTGCTGTGGGATGTACTTCTGGACTCCTATTTCATAAAATTCACAGAATTTTTTATATACAGCATTTGAATCCTGTCCTCTAAGCTCATTTTCCCAATCAACTTCTAAGAAATACTTCTTGAGGTCTTGATAATTTCCCTTTTTTATAGTTTAGGCTCTTTTTGTAACTTTCATTGCTGTTAACTATGTCATATGCTATCCTGAAGTTGTAATTTAGTACTGCATGATCGCTTTGCCTAGTGGAGGGTGATATATTAAACTGTCAATATCATTTTCTTGACTAGTAAATATTAGATCTAGCACTGAAGGTACATCGAGTCCTCTTTTTCTGGTGGTTTCCCTCACATTTTGCGTTAGGAAAAACTCTTGCACGAGATCTAGGAGCTTTTGGTCCCAACAGCTTTCTTGGCTAGTTATATCTGGAGTATTCCAATTTATATTTGTATTAAAATCTCCAGTTAGTATAATTCTTTCCGATTTCTCTTTCATTTTATGTAGTAATGATCTTAAACTCTGAATTGTACTCTCTCCCAGGTCCTCATATTCGTCTCTTTCCCATGTGTTAGATCTGGGTGGCATGTACAAATTGGCTACAATTACTTTCCCTTCAGATGTGTTGATCTCTACTGCAATCAGTTCTACTTGTGATGGTATATCTAGTTTTATTTCATTGACTTTTAGATTTTTCTTAGTTAATATACTTCCTCCTCCTTTTTTTTTATTTCTGTCTCTTCTCCATATATTGTATTCCTCTAAGTTTAGTATGTCATTGGATGTCCTTGGTGTTAATTCTGTTTCAGTTAGGCATATTATATGTGGTTCATTTTCTCTGACATAATCATTCATCTCTAGTAATTTAGATACCATTCCATCCACATTTGAGTACATCAACTTTATCATCTTATTTATATACTTGTCATGACATGGTTCTACTACCTTCCTCCTTTTTATTCCATCCTGTTTGTGTACCACTTTCGTACCTGGAATCCTATTACTTTGTAAAAAAATTTGTTCTCCTGTTCTGATCTTCCCTCATCTTTTGTTTTTGCTTCCTCCCTCTTCTCTTTCAGTAATTCCAGTTCCTCTTGTGTTAGGCATCTTTTTATCCATACATTTTTGAACTTCTTTTTTTTCCATAAGATTGTTTGCATTTTTTAGTATCTCCTCCACAGTGTTTACACTCTGGAAAGTTACCTTTAAAAGTCTTGTCTTGCTTTTCTCGTATTTCCCTAACCTTTTGTGTTCCTCTATATCTTTACTACAGATTTCCTCTGATACTTCTTTCAGTAAGCTCATTACGTTTGCCATCTCCTTTTTGTCTCTTGTGATCTTGTTTTTTACTTCTTCCTCTTCTATACCAGTGATTACTATAGATTTGTTGATATCTACTGAATCTCTGACTAACTTTGGATTGTTTTGGATTATTCTTTTCACTTCCTTTTTAATGCTTTTTTCCTCTACGCTTTTTTTTTAAGTCTTTCTTTACTTTCACCATTTCAGCATACGTGGTTTCCACATCATTTTTGTAGCTTTGCACAGCTTGTGTGTGTGTGTGTGTGTGTGTGTGTGTGTGTGTGTGTGTGTGTGTGTGTGTGTGTGTGTGTGAGTCAGTTGGTTGGGTGGTTGGAGTTAATGAGGTTGAGTTGGTGGGTGTGGTAGTTCGGTGCATCGCCAGGGTGGGTGGACAGTGGTAATGGTGGAGAGAGGGGGGGGGCAGTTGTTGGGTGTGGTGTGTGGAGTGGTTTTGGGTGACCTGTAGAGGTAATTGGGTTAGTGAGTGGATGCGTTTCGTGGGCTGGGTGGGTAGGTGGCTGGATCTGTGTGTGGTCGGGAAGGGGTCGGTAAGGTATGTTTGGATAAAATGATTGTGATGGATAAGTCGGGTTCAAATGGATTAATGGGGTGACGGAGTGAATGGGATTGGGTAAGAGAGGTGGATGGGCGGGTGGGTCAGTGGGAGGAGTGGGCGGAAAGAATGGGTGGATGGGCAGGGTGAGGTGGGCTGGGTGTGTTCCGGGAGAGGTGGGAGAGTTGTGTGGATGGATGAGATGGATGGCACTGTTGGGTGACCAGGGTTGGTGGATTTCGTGAGTGGGAAGGGTGGGTGGAATTTATGAGTGGTGAGGGTGGGTGGTAGGGGTCGGTGGGCAAGATAAATGGTCGGGATGTGTGGGCAAAGTGAATCACCAGAGTAAGTGGGCACCTTTGGTCGCCAGGGTGGCTGAGATGATTGTGTGGCCGGGATGATCTAAGTGGGTGGTAGGGTTGGGTGGCTGGATGGGTTCAGAGTGGAGACGAGAATCAGTAAATGAGTTGGTTGGCATTGTTGGGTGAACTTCGTGTGTGGCATTCATGGGTTAGCAGGATGGATAGCAGGGATCGATGGACTGGGTGAGTGGCAGGGGTGAGGTCGGTGGGTTAAGTTGGATGGATTGAGTGAGTAGGTTGATAAGTAAGTGAGTGTATTTGTGGCTGTCCACATGACAAGGCAAGAGAGGGACTTATGTGGCCATAGAACTTTAAACTGTTACTAGGATTCTAGTCTATCGCTTAGAACACGTTGGATAACTATTTGGAAACCAGACTCTATATAATTAAGGTCATTGTATTGAAATCTGCTAAACTTCGTTATAATCACTTCTCATGGAACTGAAAATGGATCTATGTGCTTGATAATACACCTAATAGTAAGATAAATGAAAGTAACATTACATGCGGCAAGACGTGAGAGTGAGCGAAGCTTCATATCTCCGATCCATCCGCCTAACAAATCAGTGTTTTGGTGGGGGTAAGGAGGGGGAGTTAGGGGGGGTAGACGTGTGCGATTAACCTGACCTCTAGTGGCAGATTATCGTGTATCACTAATTTCTGTCTGGAGGTGTACATAAAACATCTTGGGGCAGCGAGAATTTAACATTCATCATAGTTGTGATAGGATGACCAACAGTCGAAAGTAATGGGTTGGCAGGTCACTGGTCACAGGCTAGTGCACGTAACTAAATGTTACAACTTAATCATATATACCTACAATTCTCAGATGTTCCATTGGCCAGGCTTTTGAGTTTGTGTTAAACTACCTTCCCATGTGTTAATATCCCTTCACACATACATGTAGTAAGAGTCAATACTTGACGACTGGCAGTTGCTCTGAGTAGATTAAAAAATCATTTCGTGAGTAAAACGCTTGAATTTAGTACCTGTGAATCATATGTTTTGTTTATACCTACACTGTTAATTATAGTATATTCTTACGAACAGGTATACTCGTATCTTGTACCGTACCATAATACGTAAATATTAGGCTACCATGTCAAATGTATGTTTCTGTGCTCATTCATGAAATACCTCCATAGCAGGGTGAGCCCTACACCACCACCCCAGGAGGAGAGTACAGGGAGGTGACCCCCACCTTACGAGGAGATGAAGGGGAGGCTGTGTCACCTCATGAGCCTTCCAGGCAGGAACTGCGTATCTCTCCCACGACCCGACGCCCCTCTTCCCTGCAGCCAGACCACCGGGCAGTGTGCAGTGTGAGTGCACTTCACTCCAGTGGAGGAAGCACTCGCCAGAATCGGGGTGGGACTTCTACATACAAAGTCCCAAGCAAGCCCTCGGATGCCGTGTCCACCGGATTGGCCTCTATAAAAGGGGAGGACTCTGCTAGAGCCTCCAATCTTGTGACACCCCAGGGAAGCAATTGCACAGTATCACCCACTGGGTCTACTGTGGGTGGAGTGACCACCGGTTCTCAACCCTCTGCCACCCTCCTTCAGGAGCCAGCACGTCAGCACGTCCTATGGACGACCTTCGCCGGGACTCCCCAGGAGGGAGGTGGGCCCAGGGATAGACTCTACCCGAGCTACCAACTCGGAATAGACCACTGGTCGTCCCCCAAGCTGCTCTGGCCACGACGGCTGGAGGACAGACTCCATCGGAGCTGCGGCTTAGGCCAGGAGAGCCCTAGGCCTCCCCCTCCCATCATCCCCGGGACAGGTGCCCCAGTCCCGACGGCAGAAGAGCAGATGCCATCGGAGCTGCAGGAGTAGCCAGGAGAGCCCACTGGGCCTCCTCTTCCCGCCGTCACCAGGTTCCACGGCACCTGGAGGAGTTCCCTCAGGTTCTCCCTCCGTCTCTGTCTCGAGTTGAGTTCAGGCAGTACCTACTGGGTCTCTCCAGCTGAAGGAGTGCGCACCGTGTCTCCCTCTTGCACCCTTGTTCCGAGATCCAGTAGGGACTGTCAGGCTCACCAGGCTGGAGAGCAGACCACCAGTCGCCCCCACCCATGATCTCTGGAGTTCCTAATGAGGGCAGCACCTCTTGCTCAGCCCGCCCTTCCTGTGGCCGAGCGAGGCGCCCCTCTCCCTGCTTCCCTCCTCCAGAGGGTGGGTACTACTCCCCCGTAGGTACCCTGCCAGAGACCAGCCAGGGCGAGACGACCCTGAGGCCAGGTGTTCTATTGCTGCAGCCCCTCCTTCACCACCCCTGGGTGCTGCCAGACTCCCCCATAGCAAAAGACCGCAGCCGACTCCTGACGGTCTCCTCCCCCAGGTGAGACCGCAGCCCCTGGAGCCGAAGGAGCACCTCCGATGCCCACCACAGTCGCCGGACCTACCCCGGCATAGGTGGCTGCAGCCCGCCTCTGACGGCCGCCCCTGCTGGATGGGACCGTGGCCCAGCTAGGGTGCCACCCTCTCCTCAGCCAACCCTCGCCCCAGGCCCAGCCAGGTCCGCCCCCAGGACTTTGACCATGACGAAGGGATAGTGCTGTGCTGCACGCCTCCTGGCCCTATTCGGCCCTAGTCCAGAGGGCCCCACCTCACCCAGGGCCCCTACAGAAAGAGGGCCGCCTACTCCACCACTCACCAGCTCCCGTAGGACCCATGGCAACCTCACGGATGACCAACACCCAGACTATACTCCTGACGCCATGCTCCCGATGCCTGGCCGCCACCTGCAGCTACCGGTGTAAGGGCCTCCTTCCCCATGCGCCCTAGAGCCCCTCTCCACTGGCTCCGTGAGTAGAAAGACCCAGAGGTTGTTGTTTGTCCCTTAGTGACCAAAAGACAGGATCCCCAGTGAACCAGCCCCCCCTCCAGTGTCCCCCCCTTTTCCATTCCCCGATGTGGAATCAATGAACTTGCCGCCACAGGGAAACTCATGCAAAGTGTGAGATGAGAGGCCCTGGGCTGTCCCAAGGTGTGAACTACACCCCCCCCCCCAGTGCTATACACAGCGGACTTTCTCACTCAGTACCAGTGCCGTGACCCCCCTTTCTATTGTTCCCATAGTTGTCGTATGTTCTTCTCCCCCCCTTCTCCCCCCTCTGGACCAGTCTAAGTCAATGTATGCCGAGTGTATATATATGTAAGGTATGCTCCCTGTGATTGGCCCATGTAGGGATACTATACCACAATAGTCCCCCCTCCGTCCTTGTCATGCAAGTAGACAGTAAGTGATATATTCTTCCTTTTTCTGTCACGTGCACGTAACATAAGAGTAGCTAGGATATCGTCCATGTCACGTGGATGTGTACAACTAGCATAGGGTGCCATTAATTCACGTGAACGTGTATGAGAATTGGAATATACTGCCGTCCATGTCACGCACTGTATATACTGAAATAAACTGAATTGTAAATGCTATATACACAGGAACAGAGCACACCTGGTATATTGTATGAGATGTATGTGTATCACTATGTGGAAATTGCCCTGTACAAGAAGAGGTATATTACTGTGTGTTGGTCAAACTCTCTGAACTAGATGGAGATATTTAGTGTAGGACATAGTCTTCCAAGTCATATTACTACTTTGTATCACTTAGGTTTTGATCATGGATTGTGGTGTATAACTGGTTGTTGTCAATATATCCGTGTGCCTTTGACCAGTCGTGTTTGGACTTCCCTTCCTTGTCTATGACTGACCCGGTCAAGAATAAAGAACCAAGACTGCACTGTACCTGAACCCGAGAAGTTGGGGCACAGAATACGCTGCCTAAGACTGGTGGCTAGCGGTGGTTCTTGATCTGGCAGTAGAACAGCAAGGAGGGAGAAAAATTACAAACATGTTCGCCATGCCATGTGTGCAACTCCCTAAGTTCGATTCCAGATTCTCTGACATACACACCTACGTGTCCATGATCAAAGCTATACTAGATATAAAAACGACTGCAAGAAGATCGCCGTTACACTCCCCCACTTTGGAAAAATCATTTCAAGTATTGCCACGAAAATAGTCCCGGAGTTGAAATGGGACCAATTTCAACAAATTGTGACACAGGCTGTTACCCCCTGATTAGGGAAAGTTGTCATTTTTTCCCAGGTGGATGCACTGACATAAATGGGAATGTAGATACCCTCACCCAAACTTAACGTCTCGTCACCACCGCCTACCTGGAGGCAAATACCCAAACCCAGGACCAACATGTGTTCAACGCTCTCCTGAGGATACTCCCCAGCGTCATTAGGGAACACTTCACCATATACAACCTGACTGGGGATATCGACAGAGACATCCAGCTGGTGAGACGCCTACTCGCCGCTCGCACCACCCCTCAGCAAATAGGGGCGGTAAGTAGAGTCCCCACCTGCAAATCACCCCTCACCAAACCACAGCCACCCCCCAGAAACATGTCGCCTCCGGAGCCTCCCGCTTTACCAAGAGTCATACCCACCAAAAAAACACCTCAGTCCCAGGGAGATGTCCAACCTCATCTCCATTAATCCCTGGGAGTTCTCTGCATGCAGCCACTGCTGCCCCATATAGGGTATCCAGGAGCAGCTGAAGGCTGCCAGATGCAAGGCAATCAACCAGGGGCGCAGCAAAGTGTCGGCCTTCGAGGATGACCAACCAGACGAATCAACCCTCCCCACTGACGACCCCGACACTGAGAAGGCAGAACTAGGCAGCGAGAGGGAGGGCGCTTCACCCCAGCTGGATTTTTAGGACTGCCCCCACACCTCCCCACTGTGGCAGGGGCCACCTAGCACTAATATCGCTACCCCAGTCTATGATAAGCTCAGGCTGAACGGGGTGAAAGCTCGACTGCTGGTTGATACAGAAGCAGCCAGATCATCCCTGTACCACCACTTCTACTCCCATCAGTCCAAAGCCTTCAGCCCTCTCCTCCCCACCTCGGCCCACCTCGTAGATGTGGGAGATGGCCCCCTGCCTATCCATGGGGAGACACAGGCCCTCCATGTCCAGACACACAAACAAGCAACCTCCAAACATCAATTCTTTATATTCGACTCTACCTGCCATGCCTACGACTGTTACCTGGGGCTGGATTTACTACAGAAACTCCAGGCCAACATCGATTACCACAGATGGCGGCTGCACGTCATTAAACCACCAAATCCACCCATCACACCCCCTCTGCACGTGCAGCACCACGACACCACCACCTTCACCAGATACAACGTACCCCCATCTCCCTCTCCCCCACTTAGTGCAACCCCCCATCCCTCCATCTCATTCCCAACCTTCCCCACTACCATCGCCTCCACTGTTACCATTCTCCCCCACCACGAGGCCTGGCTCCCCTTGCGCCGACCCACCGGAGACCTTGAAGTATTCTCCCTGACTCCCCCGGCAGGCGCCACCACCTCCTGCCTTTTGTCCCCCACCTTCCTCCCTCCCCCCACCTCGCAGCAGTCCGTGTGGCTAACCTTTCCACTTCACCCCTCACCCTCCCTAAGGGACTGGTGGTAGGAGAAATGGAAGAGGCTGAGCCCTGTGCTGCCCCCCTCAACCACCCATCCTTAACCCCCCCCTCCCCAACCACCTCTCACCCCAACAATCAGATGACCTTAGACACCTCCTCCTGGACTTTCAGGACAACTTCTCATCAGGACCCACAGACATCGGCCACACCACCTTCCTATCCCACGAGATACACATGACAGGACCCCCTATCCGGCAACCCTCACACAGGAAAAATCCAACCCAAAGGGCTGAAGAAGACCAGCAGGTCCAGGACACATTAGATGCCGGTGTGATATCACCTTCAACCAGCCCATGGTCCTCCCACATCACCTTTGTAAGAAAAAAAAAAAAAAGATGGGACACTGCGCTTTTGCGTAGATTACCGCCACCTCAACGATGTGATGATCAATGACGCCACCCCCTTGCCTAGAAACGACGACTCCTTAGACTCCCTCTATGGGGCATCTTGGTTCTCTACCCTAGACCTCCAGTCATGATACTGGTAGGTCCCCGTCCACCCCGAGGACCAGGGAAAAACGGCATTCTCCACCAGCAACGGGAAGCACTACGAGTTCAACGTGCTCCGCTTTGGCCTCTGTAATGCCCCTGCCATGTTTTACTGATTGATGGAGTCTGTACTCAGTGGACTTACTTGGGAGATATGCCTAGCCTACCAAGATGACATTATTATCTGTAGCAAGACCTGAGCTGACCACCTCCAATGCCTATGCCGAGTTTTCTCCAGGATACGTCAAGCAGGGCTTAAATCCTGCCCATCCAAGTGCACCTTGTCCCAACACTCAGTCTCTTTCCTGGGGCATGTCATAACTAGGGAAGGTATATACCCCGACCCCAAAAAACTCAGGACCATAGCTGAATACCCCTCCCCCTAAAAGTGCATGAGGTCTACACATTCATAGGCCTCACCTCCTACTCCCGGTGCTTTGTGAAAGAATTTGCGACCATCGCCAAGCCACTACACGACCTCACCAAAAAGGGGGAGCCTTTCACCGGGACAAAAGATTGTCTTCAGGCCTTTTGTGCTCTCAAGGACAAATTAATCATGACCCCTATAGTGGCATTTCCTGACTATACTATCCCCTTCTGCATTTTTTTTTTATGTGAGGAAGAAGGAACCAAAGGCCGTGAGCCTGCAAGATTGTTCCTTCAAAGGGAGAAACAAAATACGAGAGTGAGCCAAATTCAAGATCTGATCATTTTTAGATGCCTGGACACACTGCGTTTGAAAGACTGTAGATCATAGGAAGTAGTAAATACAGACAGATGGAGACAGTTCCAGAGTTGACCTGTTGCATAAATGAAGGACTGGGAGTAATGGTTAACTCTTGCATTAGAGAGTTAGACAGAAAAGGGATGAGAGTTTGCTGCTAGATGGGTGCTACATGCCCATTGTAGAGGTGGAGGAATGCATGCAGTCAGTTCAGAGGAGCAGTGACCATTGAAGTAGCTTGCACACCAATGTGTCAGTAGTGGCCATTGGCACCGTTCTAGCCCAAGTACAAGATGGCAAGGAGCACATTATTGCCTGTTCCAGCCACACCCTCAATCAGGTGGAATGCAACTATGCAGCTACCAGGCAAGAATTCTGAGGCATTATATGGGCACTCGAATATATCCGAGCTTACCTGGCTGGAACCCATGTTACCATTCTCACGGATCACCAATCCCTACAGTGGTTATGCCAATCTGACACAGAAAATGGGCTGATGATCCACTGGAGGGAGACCCTTGATGAATTTAATTTTGACATCGCATACCGGCCCAGCAAACTCCACATTAATGCCGATGCTCTCTCCCGCCTCCCTGTCAATGCCATCCAGGCCACATGCACTCTCATGAAATGGTGGGACCCCCCGATTGGATGCCCACCCAGCTATTCTCCAGGCTACAACAGCACGGCAATTTCCTGTACACCCACTCCGGCCACATCGCCCTTGACCCCAATGCCACCCTGGACACTATCACACACCTTCACGCAGATAAGGGATCCACCTTGGCGCCAAGAAATTGTTCCAAGTTTTCAATGACACCTTTTGGTCCCCAAACCCCTCCAAACTCATGCAACAAGTCGTGCAATCCTGCTGAGCGTGTGCACTAGGAAAAGATACCACTAGAACACCAGGCCCGTCCAGCCACCTCATGGCCAACAAGCCCTGGCAACTACTATCCGTCAATGTTGTTGGCCCCCTCCCACCTAAATCAGGCTACAGGTATATAACTACATTCATGGACACGTACTCCAAATTCCGATCGTGTGCCCAGCCAAAGAACATCACGTCCTCATTGTTGCCGACACCCTAACCGCCATATATTCCCGTATTTTGTTATCCACTCAGACAATGGTCTGGAATTCATGGATAAAATCTGGGCCAAGCTATCCAACCTCGGGTACAACATCTCTCACTCCTCGCCATACTGGCCCCAAGGAAACCGCATCTGTGAATGCAGTCATTGCACCGTACTCAACCAAGTGTGGACCAGGATCCAAGATATGCAAAGCGACGACTGGCCAGCGCACGTCAAAATAATACAATGGGACATGAACACCTGCCCCTGCGAGGATGGAATCACACCTCACGAATGGGTATTCAGTGAGGTGCCCCTGCTTCTACCCCTCCGACACCACTTACAGGCCCCTGCCAACCTCACCTCGTCCGGTCCCCTTCACCACCTCAAACAACAGCTCCACCACCTGCAAACTACACAAGACCTAGGCCCCAACACCGCACCTACCAACCTCTACAAGCCGGTCAACTTCGTCATGGTCGCCACAGTACCAATTCCACACAAGCTAGCCCACCGCTACACAGGCCCCTATGAGATCGTGAACATCCCCAACCCATACCAGGTCACAGTTAAGTATCACAACACCGCCCGCACCTACTGAAACTGCCACGTGCGTTGCTCCCCAGCACCATACATAGCACTACCCCCACCACACCGCCCGCCGACTTCAACCCCAACCTCCTCACGGGATTCGGACAACTCCTACTCCTGCTACCTTTCTCCCTCCTTTTCCTCCCCCAGCACCCCCACCATAGACACCCCCCCTCGCTCACACCTCGGCCGCCAACATCCTCCCCTTTATCATGCTCAACTCCCATCCCACGTCCACCCTCGAGCCCTGCGCCCCGCAGACACCCAACACCCCAGCCATCACGCACTCCTCCCACCTCCTCCCTGCCACCCTCTCCCACAACCACCATCATCCACCCTCTGCCCATGTCCAACCCTGTACCTGCCCCTGCCCCCGACGCTCACCCCCAGCCCCACAACACCCCTCCGTCGCACCCACACTCTCCACCACCCCTCCCCACCACACCATCCACTCGCCCATCCTCAACCTCCTCCTCCCCACCAGCACCATATCAGGTTGAGTATCCCGCCCCCCAACCTGATGCACCCACACACCCTCCCCACCATCAACAACTACCCTTAGCACCACTTCCCTCATCCTTGAACCATGTCATTCCCCATGGAATATCCCTATTACCAGCCCCACTAAGCCGATGTACCGGAGACGGCCTCTTAAAAGCAAGGCAGCCTCACCTCTCTCCAGTCTTCAACCAGACACCATCCATTGCTCCTCTCCACCCCTGCCACCCAAGATGATGATAAAACATATTTTCTGGACCCCAAGCCTAGGGCGCAAGCGCCGCCTCAAGGGCACTGCGCAGCTCCTCCACCTTCTGTGGCACACACCCCTACTATCCATCCTCACCATCGTCTACTCCCTGTACCAGCAGCCCAACCAGCAAACACTCCACTGGACGACCCTCCTACACCACCTCACCCCCTCGCACCACACCCCCACCATCGACTTTTACCAACTCCAGTCACGGGGACGTGACTTCCACCCCCGCAACGGTGGTGAAATACCTGCATGATGGGGTGAGCCGCCACCACCAACCCAGGAGGAGAGTACTGGGAGGTGACCCCAACCCCACAAGGAGATGATAGGGAGGCTGTTTCACCTCATGAGCCTTCCAGGCAGGAACACCGTATCTCTCCCATGACCTGACGCCCCCTCTTCCCCGCAGTCAGACCACCGGGCTGTGTGCAGTGTGAGTGCACTACATTCCAGCGGAGGAAGCACTTGCTAGAATCGAGATGGGATTAGTACACGAGTACGAAGCAAGCCTTCAGATACTGTGTCCACCGGATCGGCCTCCAGAAAAGAGGAGCACTCTGCTAGAGCCTCCAGTCTTGCAACATCCCGGGGGCGCAGCAGCACAGTGGTGCCCACATGGTCTACTGTGGGTGAAGTGATCATCGGTTGTCCATCCTCTGCCACCCACCTTCGGGAGCCGGCAGTTCGGCACGTTCTATGGAAGACCTCAGGAGGGAGGTGGGCCCAGGGGTAGACTCCAGTGGAGCTACCAACTCGGGACAGACCACAGGTCATCCTCCAAGCTGCCCCAGACACGACGGCCGGAGGACAGACTCCACAGAGCTGCGACTTAGGCCAGGAGAGCCCACTGGGCCTCCCCTTCCTGTTGTCCCTGGGACAGGTGCCCCAGTCCCAACGGCAGAAGAGCAGACTCCACTGGAGCTGTGACAGTAGCCAGGAGAGCCCACTGGGCCTCCTCTTCCTGCCGTCACCAGGTTCCACGGCACCTGAAGGAGTTCCCTCAGGTTCTCCCTCTGCCTCTGTCCCCAGGAGGAGCTCATGCAGTGCCCATTGGGTCTGTCTGGCCGAAGGAGTGCCCACCGGGTCTCCCTCTCGTGCCCTGGTCTGGTGTTCCAGCAGGGACCATCAGGCATGCCAGGTTGGGGAGCAGACCACCTGTCACTCCCCCTCTGCAACCCTCTTAGTTACTACCAAGGGCAACGCCTCTTGCTCAACCTGCCCTTCCCGTGGAAGAATGAGGAGCCCCTCTCCCTGCCCCCCTCCTCCAGAGGGTGGGAACTGCTCCCCTAATGGTAACCCACCAGAGACCAGCCAGGGCGAGACGACCCCAAGGCCAGGTGTTCTGTCACCGCAGCCCCACCTCCATCAACCCCAGATGCTGCCAGACTCCCCCAGAGCAAGAGGGCCGCTGCCCACTTCTGACGGCCTCCTCCCCCGGGCGAGACAGCAATCCCTGGAGCCGAAGGAGCACCTCCGACGCCTGCTGCAGCTGCCGGACCTCCCCCAGCGTAGGTAGCCGCAGCCCATCCCTGACGACCACCCCTGCCGGACAGGACCGCGGCCCAGCTAGGGCGCCGCCATCTACGTAGCCAACCCTCGGCCCGGGCCTAGCCAGGTCTGCCTCCAGGACTCCAACCACGATGATGGGCCAGTGCCATGCTGCGTGCCTCCTGGCCCTATTTGGCCCTAGTCCAGAGGGCCTCACCTCACCCACAGCCCCCGCAGAAAGAGGGCTGCCTCCTCCCATCCACCAGCTCCTATAGGACCCATGGCGACCTCACAGATGACCTACACCCAGACTACACTCCTGACAGAGTGCTCCCAACGCCCGGCCACCACCTATGGTTACCGGTGTAAGGGCCTCCTGCCAGGTGCGCCCTAGTGCCCCTCTCCGTCAGCCCCATGAGTTGAAAGACCCTGAGGTTGTTGTTTGTCCCAAGTGACCGAAAGATATGATCCCCAGTGAACCAACCCCCACTGTGCTTCCAGTGTCGCCACCTCCTTTTCCCTCCCCCCGTGTGGAATTAGTGAACTTGCCGCCACAGGGAAACTCACACAAAGTGCGAGTTATGAGGACCCGGGCTGTCCTCAAGTGTGAACTACCTCCCTCAGTGCTGTATGTAGAGGACTTTCTCAATCAGTACCAGTGCCATGCCCCCTCTTGTCCCCATAGTTGCCGTATGTTTTCCTTCCCCGATTCTCCCCCCCCCTCCCGACCAGTCTAAGTCCATGTATGCAAAGTGTATATGCGTAAGGTATGCTCCCTGTGATTGGCCCATGTAGGGGTACTATACCACAATAGCCCCCCCTTTGTCACTGTCACGCGAGTAGACAATAAGTGATATATTCTTCCAGTTCTCTGTTAGGTGCACATAACATAAGGGTAGCTAGGATATCGTCCATGTCACGTGGATGTGTATAACTAGCATAGGGTGCCGTTCATGTCATGCGAACGTGTATGAGAATTGGAATATACTGCCATCCATGTCACGTGCTGTATATACTGAAATAGACTGGATTGTAAATGACCTATATAAGGGAACAGAGCACACCTGGTATATCGTATGAGATGCATGTGTATCACTGTGTGCAAATTGCCCTGTACAAGAAGAGGTATATTACTGTGAGTTGATCAAATTCTCTGAACTAGGTGGAGATTTTTAGTGTAGGACATAGTCTTCTGAGTCATATTACTACTTTGTATCACTTAGGTTTTGATCACGGATTGTGGTGTGTAATTGGTTAGTGTCAATATATCCGTGTGCCTTTGACCAGTCGTGTTTGGACTTCCCTTCCTTGTCTGTGACTGACCCGGTCGGGAACGAAGAATCCAAGGCAGCACCATACCTGAACCCGAGAAGTCGGGGCACAGAATACGCAGCGTAACAATGCATATATATTTTTTCTAATTAGTACAACTGGTACATTAAGGACTGTTACTTTCTAGGATGCATATCGCAGCTTGATTCTTTAACTCAAGTTTGGGTTCTGCACCAAGCATCAAGAATGAAGCCTATGCAAGTAAAATATGGCAAAAAATTATCAAAACTAAATGGTATTTCCTTCTAACCATTATATTCAATGTTTATGTTCTAGCAAGATTGGAGGAGGTGACCGTCATGTCTGTGCCTTGCCAAGTACCACTGCAAATTGGATTCTTGTTCTAAATGGGACACAATAAAAGATATAAAAATAAATAAATAAATAAATAAATAGCAATATAATTTCTTTTCCATGAGTTACTGGACCTAAGAGGATGACGAAAATGTATGTCATTAAGCCGTTACAATTTATGACAGTTTTCCTGCCGTTACACACGCCTCCACCAACCTTCAGAAGTCACTCTGACAAATATTTCATTCTTAAAAGATGAGTCACCTGTGTTTGTAATAAAATGGAGGGATGCACTGACATACTGACTGATTGAGTGATTGATAGATAGACAGACCATTGTTGTCAGCACACTTACACTTTATCCATGGCAGGAGCGAGAGGGCTATTCTTCTGGGCCAACATACTAAATGACAGTGGTAAGTAGCTGCTCCTGCTCATGTAGAAATCGCACTGACCTGTCGACAAATAGCACCATGGCCAGTATTCTCATCTATTTAGGAAGCACCATATTACCTCTTCCTTAGTGATTTATTTTTGGATATGGCTGACTGATAGCTTTTGGCATGTTATCTATGCAGACTATTGCGATATTAGAAAGATTTATGTTACACGCAACGGGACAATAATGTGTAATATGCAAAATAAGTCGCTTAAGAAAAGGTGCTAGGGAGCTTCCATAACTGACGAGAATACGAACCCATGAGTATTCTGGTATATGATACTCAAACATACTTACGATCGATTCCCCGTTGTAACTTAGATATGGATTTGTAGCAAGAACTACTGTAGACAAGATGTTGCACTCCTTTCCCTGATCTTCCTGCAGAAAACTGTTATAATCTGCAGTAATTTTCGTGTCGCAGCTAGGATTTATGAAGTTAGAACAAGACACAGAGGAATGTTCCACAGCCTCCCTCTCCTTCCTGCAGATCAGAACCTGAGTAAGGACAGGGGACTGATCGAAAGTGCGTTTGTGTATCCGGGCCTTTTTCATGAGAATCGATTTCAGCCTCCAGTAATCAACCGATATAGGCAATTATAACCATGGCAGCTCTGCAGTGGCTGAGCATTAAATATCAGTTTTCAGTGGCATATTCTGCAATGCTCTCAGAGTCCTTATTAACACGTTTTCGTCTGTACTACTTGATGTTTTCTTCCACACGAAAAGATGTTACAACAAGTCTCGTATCCACTTTAAAAAAAGAAGCAAAGAACGCTTCATGTACCAGTGTCTTTCAATTCTCTGAAGGTACACCTCCGGACAGAAATTTGTGATACAGGGTAATCTTCCACTAGAGGTCAGGTTAATCGCACACGTCTACCCCCTTAACTCCCCCTCCTTACCCCCACCAAAACACTGATTTGTTAGGCGGATGGATCGGAGATATGAAGCTTCGCTCACTCTCACGTCTTGCCGCATGTAATGTTACTTTCATTTATCTTACTATTAGGTGTATTATCAAGAGCATAGATCCATTTTCACTTCCATGAGATGTGAGTACATAGAAGTTTTAACAGATTTCAATACAATGACCTTAATGTATAAAGTCTGGTTTCCAAATAGTTATCCAACGTATTCTAAGAGACAGACTAAATCCAAGTAACAGTTAAAAGTTATATAGCCAGATAAGTCCCTCTCTTGCCTTGTCGTGTGGACAGCGACATAGACACTCACCTACTTATCCACCTACCCACGCAACCCATCCAACACAACCTCACCCCTGCCACCCACCCAGCCCATCGATCCCTGCTAACCCACGAATGCCACACACGAAGTTCACCCAACTATGCCACTCAGCTCATTTACTCATTCACTTCTCCACCCTGAACCCATCCAGCTACGCAATCCAACCACCCACTTAAATCATCCCGACCACTCAATCGTGTCAGCCACGCTGGCGACCAACAGTGTCCACTCACCCTGGCGACTCACTTTGCCCGCACATCCCGACAACCAATCTTGCCCACCGACCCCTACCACCCACCCTCACCATTCACAAATTCCACCCACCCTTCCTACTCAAGAATTCCACCCACCCTGGTCACCCAACAGTGCCATCCATCTCATCCATCCACACAACCCTCCCATCTCTCCCTGAATACTCCCCACCCACCTCACCCTGCCCATCCACCCATTCTGTCTGCCCACTCCTCCCACCGACCCACCCTCCCATCCACTCTTCTTACCCAACCCCATTCACTCCTCCAACCCATTCACCCATTTGAACCCGACTTATCCATCAAACTCCTCTTATCCAAACCAAAGTTACTGACCCCTCCCCGAACACCCACACATGCAGCCACCTACCCACCCAGCCCACCAAACGCATCCACTCACTAACCCAATTACCACTACAACCCACCCAAAACCACTCCACACACCACACCCAACAACTGCTCCCCCCCCCCTCCACCAATACCTCTGTCCACCCACCCTGGCCATACAACGATCTACCACACTCACCAACTCAACCTCATCAACTCCACCCACCCAACCAACTGACTCTCTGTCTCTCTCTGTCTCTCTCTCTCTCTCTCTCTCACACACACACACACACACACACACACACACACACACACACACACACACACACTGAGAGAGAGAGAGAGAGAGAGAGAGAGAGAGAGAGAGAGAGAGAGAGAGAGAGAGAGAGAGAGAGAGAGAGAGAGAGAAAACATGAATAACAGACAGACATACATACAGACAGAGAGAAACACACACACACACACACACACACACACACACACACACACACACACAGACTGACACAGTAATGGCACGCCCACACGTGTGCTCCAGCAAGTGCTGGCAACATATAAGCAACACAGTAACGACCACGCTGCAAACAAGTTGGGAACAGAAGCGTCCAGATCATGTTGGCAATATCATGATGAAGTCTCAACTGGCTGGTATGGATCCATGTATCCCATCGCCTCTCCTGCAAGTGTTCGAAGCTGCACTGAAACATTTTTGCATACGTCTGTCCAAACACTGCTGCAAACATTTTCCCTAACGTATTTCCTGCCGTGTTGCAATTATATGTTCGAGAGCATGTGTGGACTCGCCCTAAGAGAAACAAAACACACACACACACACACACACACACACACACACACACACATGGATAAGGAGACAGGACAACACGAGCATTGCTCAGTTCCTGTATACTACAAATAGGTAAATACAAATAGGTAAACACACACACACACACACACACACACACACACACACACACACACACACACACACACACACACAGAGGGAGTCAATCGAGGCAGACGTGTGACATCGGCGCTCCGTACCGAACCAACACGGCCAGTGGCATTACCTAAATTAGTATCTTTGTATGATTCAAGCTCTGTACCTGGTTAGACTAAATGATTTTTCATTATTAAAAGGAAAAGAATAATAAGTTTAAACAAGACTTGTTCAAACAGAAAAGTGAACCAAGACGAAAGAATGCACTGAGTCAGCTGAGGTTTGTTTAGACTACAGCAACACGGGGAATGTAAGTACAAACTCTGTATTTTAGTATTGCAAAATGGATACATACATTAGTAAAGCAAATTTGGAAAAGAAAAGAGATAAAGGTAAAAAGCAAAATGATGATTTCTACCAAGAACTGGTTGAAGTGGAGACTCACAATAGACTGGTTGAACATGTACACAAACTAGAAATGGCCGTCAAAAATGAAATTGATGAAATAAAGAAGCAGATGCACTTGCAAAAGGAAGAAATAGAAAAAACTAGGAAGGGAGGCCAACAAGAAAGACACAACCATTAATGAAATAACAGTGGAATTGAGTACACTTAGGAAGAAAATGAGTGAAATGGCAAGTACAGTAGTCAATCACGAGAGTGTTATGGAAGAGTTCAAAAATGACACAGAGAGAATTAGGCAAGTAAGCAGTCTTATAGACCAGAGCAGTGATATTCAGGAGAAGATAACACAGGTGAATGAAGCTGTGCAAAGCTACAAAAATGATGTGGAAACCACGTATGCTGAAATGGTGAAAGTAAAGAAAGACTTAGAAACAAGGGTGGAGGAAAGAAGTATTAAAAAGGAAGTGAAAAGAATAATCCAAAACAATCCAAAGTTAGTCAGAGATTCAGTAGATATCAACAAATCTATAGTAATCACTGGTATAGAAGAGGAAGAAGTAAAAAACAAGATCACAAGAGACAAAAAGGAGATGACAAATGTAATGAGCTTACTGAAAGAAGTATCAGAGGAAATCAGTAGTAAAGACATAGAGGAACACAAAAGGTTAGGGAAATACGAGAAAAGCAAGACAAGACCTCTAAACGTGACTTTCCAGAGTGTAAACAATGTGGAAGAGATACTAAAAAATGCAAAGAATCTTATGGAAAAAGAGAAGTTCAAAAATGTATCGATAAAATGATGCCTAACACAACAGGAACTGGAATTACTGAAAGAGAAAAGGGAGGAAGCAAAAACAAAAAATGAGGGAAGATCAGAAGAGGAGAGGAAGAAATTTTTTTTACAAAGTAATAGGATTCCAGGTACGAAAGTGGTACACAAACAGGATGGAATAAAAAGGAGGAAGGTAGTAGAACCATGTCATGACAAGTATATAAATAAGATGATAAAGTTGATGTACTCAAATGTGGATGGAATGGTATCTAAATTACTAGAGATGAATGATTATGTCAGAGAAAATGAACCACAAATAATATGCCTAACTGAAACAAAAGTAACA
Organism: Coenobita brevimanus; assembly: GCF_032717465.1. NCBI lineage: Eukaryota > Metazoa > Arthropoda > Malacostraca > Decapoda > Coenobitidae > Coenobita > Coenobita brevimanus. The sequence goes on from NC_137013.1 coordinate 11,502,595, forward strand.
CCAAGGATATCCAATGACATACTAAACTTAGAGGAATACAATATATGTAGAAGAGACAGAAATTTAAAAAAAGCAGGAGGAATTATAATATTAACTAAGAAAAATCTAAAAGTCAATGAAATATAACTAGGTATACCATCACAAGTAGAACTGATTGCAGTAGAGATCAACACATCTGAAGGTAAAGTAATTGTAGCCAATTTGTACATGCCACCCAGATCAAACACATGGGAAAGAGATGAATATGAGGACCTGGCAGAGAGTACAATTCAGAGTTTAAGATCATTACTACATAAAATGGAAGAGAAATCGGAAAGAATTATACTAACTGGGGATTTTAATACAAATGTAAATTGGAATACTCTAGATATAATTAGCCAAGAAGAGCTGTTGGGGCCAAAAGCTCCTGGATCTCGTGCAAAAGTTTTTCTTAACACAACATGTGAGGGAAACCACCAGAAAAAGAGGACTTGATGTACCTTCAGTGCTAGATCTAATATTCACTAGGCAAGAAAATGATATTGACAATTTAATATATCACCCTCCAATCGGCAAAAGCGATCATGCAGTACTAAATTATAACTTCAGGATAGCATATGACATAGTATACAGCAATGAGAGTTACAAAAAGAGCCTAAAATATAAAAAAGGAAATTATCAAGACCTAAAGAAGTATTATTTAGAAGTTGTTTGGGAAAATGAGCTTAGAGGACAGGATTTAAATGCTGTATATAAAAAATTCTGTGAATTTTATGAAATAGGAATCCAGAAGTACATCCCACAGCACAAAGAAGCAGATAAGAAAATACAGAAATGGTTCAATACAGAATGTAAAAAATCATAAGAAAGAAGAGATTTGTTGTGGAATAGATACAGAAGACACAATTGTGAAAGGGTGTATAATAATTACAAACAGGCAAGAAACGATTATACAAGAATAAGGAGGGAAGCCCAAAAACAGTTTGAGGAGGATGTAATAAATAAAAGTAGTGATCAACCAAAGCTGTTTTACAGCTATATCAGAAGCAAAACCAAAGTAAATGATATAATACAATCCATTATGGACGAGGGAATCACTTATACACAAGAGAAAGATATTTGTGAAGCACTAAAGAAGAATTTCCAATTAGTTTTTGCAGAAGAAAAAAATTTTGAGAGGGACTATGTGGAACATGCATGTCCACACATACTACCAGATATACAAATAGCAGAAAAAGTACTACAGGAGGAGTTAAGTAGATTAGACAGAGTGGTCCTGATGAAATTTCATGTTGGGTAATACGAGAATGTGCAAAGGAGTTAAGTAAACCATTATTTTTATTTTCAAGAAATCTTTGAGTCAAGGTAAACTACTTGATATTTGGAAAAAAGCAAATATTGTCCCCTTATTCAAGAAAGGAAATGGACAAAATCCACTCAACTACCGACCAGTATCACTGACCAGTGTTGTAAGCAAGGTATTAGAAAAGCTTATAAGAAAAGCTAGGGTAAATCATTTAGAACATAGAATGATAACAGAAAGACAGTTTGGTTTCAGAAAAGGAAAATCATGTGTTACTAATCTGTTGAGCTACTATGACAGAATAACAAACACAATACAGGAAAGGGAAGAATGGGTGGACAGTATCTATTTAGATTTCAAGAAAACTTTTGATACAGTACCACACCAAAGACTTTTATGGAAACTGTACCATCAAGGACGAATTCGAGGCAAACTGTTTTGTTGAATACAAGACTTTCTCATAAAAAGAGAAATGAGAACAGTACTAAGAGGAAACTGCTCATCATGGAAAGAAGTGACTAGTGGAGTATCACAGGGTTCAGTGCTGGCACCAATCATGTTTTTAGTGTATATAAATGATATAAACAGTAACACTGGAAATGAGAGCTATCTGAATATGTTTGTAGATGATGCAAAAATACAAAGGAGAATTACTAACACAGACTCTTGTAAAGAGCTACAAGAAGAATTAAATAAACTTCATGAATGGAGTAGTACATGGCAAATGGAATTCAATGTGGACAAGTGTCATGTAATCAAGTTTGGTAAAAGTGGAAAAAGACCTGATTGGGATTATAAGTTAGTAAATAAAACCCTATACACATCAGAAAGAGAGAAAGACCTACGTGTGATTATCAATAACAGACTATCTCCGGCTGACCACATCAGCGAGAAGGTACGGAACATGTATACACTGGTTGCAAATATGGGAATAGCATTCACATACATAAATGGAGACCTGCTAAGAAGGATAATAACATCATTCATTAGACCAACCCTGGAATATGCATCAGTAGTCTGGAGTCCTCATCTCAAAAAGCACATAGACAAGATTGAAAAAGTTCAAAGGGCCGCTACAAGATGGATACCAAGCTTAAGGGACCTAAGCTACGAAGAAAGACTAAATAAACTGAATCTACCAACACTACAGGAGAGAAGGAAAAGAGGTGACATGATAATGCTATATAAGTGCATAACAGGGAAGGAGAAAATAGACATAAATGATTAATTAACATATGGAGAATCATCAGCAAGAGGACACTGCAAAAAACTGCATAAGAAGAGAGGTGATAATGACGTAAGGAATTTCAGTTTCCCAAACAGAGCAATTGATCAATGGAATGCACTACCGAATGAAATAGTGTGTGCCAAAATAATTCACAAATTTAAGGTTATGTACGATGAATATGGTTTAGGACACGGGACGTACGAGCTTGACTCATACTGTAAAGATACAATTAGGTAAGAATTAGGTAAGGTAAGAACACACACACACACACACACACACACACCCACACAAGGAGAGAGTAGTTCTCAACAACTTCACTCACTAATCATCCTCAGTAGTCGTTTATTCCCGAGGAAGATTGGCCCCACGTCTTACGAAGTACTGTTTGATGGTTGAACAGTATGAACACATGAAATATTGAAACTAGCATAGTTATGATATTTAATATTTTACCAAAGTATTCTCTCATTAAAACTATTGCCAATTGGATGACATATCATGTAATCCTAATGGAATTACATCCATAATATAGCTAAAGCAAAGGGTTTATATTGGAGGAAGATACCAGTCAATGTACTGTGCAAGCTGCTAATAGAACAGTACTAGACACTTCCACATCTCATCCGTCCCCTTCACCGTCCCCAAATCCTCCCTCCCTCCTTTCCCACCCTTCCGCATCTGTGTGTGTGTGTTCTTTCCTTACCCTACCTAATTGTATCTTTACAGGAATGAGTCAAGCTCGTACTGTCCCGTGTCTTAAACCATATTCATCGTACATAACCTTAAATTTGTGAATTGTTTTGGCACACACTATTTCATTCGGTAGTGCATTCCATTGATCAATTGCTCTGGTTGGGAAACTGAATTTCCTTATGTCTTTATCACCTCTCTTCTTATGCAGTTTTTTGCAGTGTCCTCTTGCTGATGCTTCTCCATATGTTAAGTAATCATTTATGTCTATTTTCTCCTTCACTGATACGCACTTATATAGCATTATCATGTCACCTGATTTCCTTCTCTCCTGTAGTTTTGGTAGATTCAGTTTATTTGGTCTTTCTTCGTAGCTTAGGTCCCTTAAGCTTGGTATCCATCTTGTAGCGGCCCTTTGAACTTTTTCAATCTTGTCTATGTGCTTTTTGAGATGAGGACTCCAGACTACTGATGCATATTCCAGGGTTGGTCTAATGAACGATGTTATTATCCTTCTTAGCATGTCTTCATTTTGTATGTGAATGCTATTCTCATATTTGCAACCAGTGTATACATGTTCCGTACCTTCTCGCTGATGTGGTCAGCCGGAGATAGTCTGTTATTGATAATCACACCTAGGTCTTTCTCTCTTTCTGATGTGTATAGGGTTTTATTTCCTAACTTATAATCCCAATCAGGTCTTTTTCCACTTTTACCAAACTTGATTACATGACACTTGTCCACATTGAATTCCATTTGCCATGTACTACTCCATTCATGAAGTTTATTTAATTATTCTTGTAGCTCTTTACAAGAGTCTGTGTTAGTAATTCTCCTTTGTATTTTTGCATCATCTGCAAACATATTCAGAGAGCTCTCATTTCCAGTGTTACTGTTTATATCATTTATATACACTAAAAACATGATTGGTGCCAGCACTGAACCCTGTGGTACTCCACTAGTCATTTCTTTCTATGATGAGTAGTTTCCTCTTAGTACTGTTCTCATTTCTCTTTTTATGAGAAAGTCTTGCATCCAAGAAAACAGTTTGCCTCGAATTCCTCCTTGATGGTACAGTTTCCATAAAAGTCTTTGGTGTGGTACTGTGTCAAAAGCTTTCTTGAAATCTAAATAGATACTGTCCACCCGTCATTCCCTTTCCTGTATTGTGTTTGTTACTCTGTCATAGTAGCTCAACAGATTAGTAACACATGATTTTCCTTTTCTGAATCCAAACTGTCTTTCTGTTATCATACTGTGTTCTTCTAGATGATTTACCCCAGCTTTTCTTATAAGCTTTTCTAGTACCTTGCTTACAACACTGGTCAGTGATACTGGTCGGTAGTTGAGTAGATTTTGTCTATTTCCTTTCTTGAATAAGGGGACAATATTTGCTACTCTCCAAATATCAGGTAGTTTACCTTGACTCAAGGATTTCTTGAAAATTAAAAATAATGGTTTACTTAACTCCTTTGCACATTCTCGTAGTACCCAACATGAAATTTCATCAGGACCACTTGCTTTTCCTCTATCTAATCTACTTAACTCCTCCTGTAGTACTTTTTCTGCTATTTGTATATCTGGTAGTATGTGTGGACATGCATGTTCCACATAGTCCCTTTCAAATGTTTTTTCTTCTGTAAAAACTAATTGGAAATTCTTATTTAGTGCTTCACAAATATCTTTCTCTTGTGTATAAGTGATTCCCTCGTCCGTAATTGATTATATTATATCTTTTACTTTGGTTTTGCTTCTAATATAGCTGTAAAACAGCCTTGGTTGATCACTACTTTTATTTATTATATCCTCCTCAAACTGTTTTTGGGCTTCCCTCCTTATTCTTGTATAATCGTTTCTTGTCTGTTTGTAATTATTATACGCCCTTTCGTTATTGTGACTTCTGTACCTATTCCACAACAAATCTCTTCTTTCTTTTGATTTTTTACATTCTGTATTGAACCATTTCAGTATTTTCTTATCTGCTTCTTTGTGCTGTGGGATGTACTTCTGGATTCCTATTTCATAAAACTTACAGAATTTTTTGTATATAGCATTTAAATCTTGTCCTCTAAGCTCATTTTCCCAATCAACTTCTAAAAAATACTTCTTTATGTCTTGATAATTTCCTTTTTTATAGTTTAGGCTCTTTTTGTAACTCTCATTGCTGTTTACTATGTCATATGCTATCCTGAAGTTATAATTTAGTACTGCATGATCGCTTTTGCCGAGTGGAGGGTGATATATTAAACTGTCAAAATCATTTTCTTGCCTAGTAAATATTAGGTCTAGCACTGATGGTACATCAAGTGTTCTTTTTCTGGTGGTTTCCCTCACATGTTGTGTTAGGAAAAACTCTTGCACGAGATTCAGAAGCTTTTGGTCCCAACAGCTTTCTTGGCTAATTATATCTAGAGTATTCCAATTTGTATTTGTATTAAAATCCCCAGTTAGTATAATTCTTTCCGATTTCTCTTCCATTTTATGTAGTAATGATCTTAAACTCTGAATTGTACTCTCTGCCAGGTCCTCATATTCATCTCTTTCCCATGTGTTTGATCTGAGTGGCATGTACAAATTGGCTACAATTACTTTCCCTTCAGATGTGTTGATCTCTACTGCAATCAGTTCTACTTGTGATGGTATAGCTAGTTTTATTTCATTGACTTTTAGATTTTTCTTGGTTAATATTATAATTCCTCCTCCTTTTTATAAATTTCTGTCTCTTCTCCATATATTGTATTCCTCTAAGTTTAGTATGTCATTGGATATCCTTGGTGTTACTTTTGTTTCAGTTAGGCATATTATTTGTGGTTCATTTTCTCTGACATAATCATTCATCTCTAGTAATTTAGATACCATTCCATCCACATTTGAGTACATCAACTTTATCATCTTGTTTATATACTTGTCATGACATGGTTCTACTATCTTCCTCCTTTTTATTCCCTCCTGTTTGTGTACCACTTTCGTACCTGCAATCCTATTACTTTGTTAAAATATTTCTTCTTCTCCTCTTCTGATCTTCCCTCATTTTTTGTTTTTGCTTCCTCCCTTTTCTCTTTCAGTAATTCCAGTTCCAGTGTGTGTGTGTGTGTGTGTGTGTGTGTGTGTGTGTGTGTGTGTGTGTGTGTGTGTGTGTGTGTGTGTGTGTGCATATATCTGTTCTTATCTAATTGTTCTTACCCAATTGTATCAGTATAGGAATGAGTCAAGTTCGTACTGTCCCGTATATTAAAAAATTTTCACCATACATATCCTTAAATTTATGTTTAGTTTTGGCACGCATTATTTCATTCGGTAGAGCATTCCACTGATCAATTGCCCTATTTGGAAAACTGAATTTCCTTGCGTTGTTCTCACCCTTCTTTTTATGTAGTTTTTCTTTTTTTTCCATTGTCCTCTCGCCGATGCTTTCCCATAGGTTATATGCTCTTTGATGTCTATTCTTTCTTTCCCTGAGATGTATTTATATAAAGTCATCATGTTTCCTCTTCCTTCTCTCTTGTAGTATTGGTAGGTTCAGTTTTTCTAGTCCTTCTTCATAGCTTAGATCCTTTAAGCTTGGTACCCATCTTCTAGCAGCCCATTGTGCTTTTTCAATCTTATCTATGTGTTTTTTGAGATAAGGATTCCAGATCACTGATGCAAATTTGAGGGTTGGTCTGATGAATGAGGTAATTATCTTTCTCGTCATGCCTTCATTTATATATGTGAATGCTATTCTCATATTAGCAAGCACTGTGTGTATGTTTCGTACCTTCTAGTTTATGTGGTATGCCGGAGAAAAAGTCTACTATTGATAATCACTCCTACGTCCTTCCTCTTATCTGATACGTGTAGGGTTGAACTTCCTGTCTTATAATCCCGCTCTTTTTCTTTTCCACTTTTACCACATTTAATTACGTGGCGTTTGTCCACATTGACTTCCATTTGCAATCTATTGCACCATTAGGAAGCTTGTTTAATTCTTCTTTTAGCTCTCTGCAAGAGTCTGCAATTCTCCTTTGTATTTTTGCATCATCAGCAAACATATTTAGATAGCATCCTATTCAAATGTTCCTGTCTAGCCGATAGCGTTAATAAATACTAAAAACATAATTGGTGCCATCACTGAGCCCTGTGGAACCCTGCTAGTCACTTCCCTCCATGATGATTAATTACTCCTTAGTACTGTGCTCATTTCCCTTTTCTGAGAAAATCCTGCATCCAACAGAACAGATTACCTTGGATTCCTCCTTCACGGTACAGCTTCCATAGAAGTCTTTGGTGCGCTATTCCGTTAAATGCTTCCTTAATATCAAAATAGATACGTCCACCCATCCTCTTTCCGTAGTGTTTCTACAACTCTATAATAGTAACTTAATAGATGTGTAACACATGATTTTCCTTTTCTAAAACCGAACTGTCTTTCTGTTATCATATTACAATATTGCAGATGGTTTACCCAAATTTTTCGCATTAGTTTTTCTAGTACGTTTCATTTAACACTTGTCAGAGATACTGGTCTATAGTTGACTGGATTCTGTTCATTTCCTTTCTTGAATAGGGGAACAATGTTCGTGTGTGTGTGTGTGTGTGTGTGTGTGTGTGTATGTTTTGTGTCTTACTGAGTTAGTCTCTCTCTCTCTCTCTCTCTCTCTCTGTATGCTCCAGATTTTGTGTGTGTGTGTGTGTGTGTGTGTGTGTGTGTGTGTGTGTGTGTGTGTGTGTGTGTGTGTGTGTGTGTGTGATTCTGTCTGTCTGTCTGTCTGTCTGTCTGTTTATACATGTTTTGTTTCTCTCTCTGTCTCTGTCTGTCTGTCTGTCTGTCTGTCTGTCTCTCTCTCTCTCTGTCAATTGGTTGGGTGGGTGGAGTTGATGAGGTTGAGTTGGTGGGTGTGGTAGTTCGGTGCATGGCCAGGGTGGGTGGACAGTGGTAATGGTGGAGGGGGGAGGGCAGTTGTTGGGTGTGGTGTATGGAGTGGTTTGGGTGGGTTGTAGTGATAATTGGGTTAGTGAGTGGATGCGTTTGGTGGGCTGAGTGAGTACGTGGCTGGATGTGTCGGTCGTCGGGGAGGGGTCGGTAAGTTAGGTTTGGATAAGATGAGTTTGATGGATAAGTCGGATTCAAATGGGTGAATGGGGTGGAGGAGTGAATGGGGTTGGGTAAGAAGGGTGGATGGGAGGGTGGGTCGGTGGGAGGAGTGGGCAGACAGAATGGGTGGATGGGCAGAGTGAGGTGGGTGGGGAGTGTTCAGGGAGAGGTGGGAGGGTTGTGTGGATGGATGAGATGGATGGCATTGTTGGGTGATCAGGGTGGGTGGAATTTGTGAGTGGTGAGGGTGGGTGCTAGCGGTCGGTGGGTAAGAAAGGTTGTCGGGATTTGTGGCAAAGTGAGTCGCCAGGGTGAGTGGGCACCGTTGGTCGCCAGGGTGGCTGAGACGGTTGAGTGGTAGGGATAATCTAATTGGGTGGTTGGGTTGGATGGCTGGATGGGTTCAGGGTGGAGACGTGAATGAGTAAATGAGTTGAGTGTCATTTTTGGGTGAACTTCGTGTGTGGATTCGTGGGTTAGCAGGGTGGACAGAAGGGATCGATGGGCTGGGTGGGTGGCAGGGATGAGGTCGGTGGATTGTGTTAGATGGGTTGAGTGGGTGGGTGGATAAATAGTTGAGTGTATATGTGGCTGTCCACATGACAAATCAAGAGAGGGACTTATCTGGCCATATAACTTTTAACTGTTACTTGGATTTTAGTATATCGCTTAGAACACGTTGGATAACTATTTGGAAACCAGACTATACATTAAGGTCATTGTATTGAAATCTGCTACAACTTCGATATAATCTCTTTCCATGGAACCGAAGATGGATCTATGCACTTGATAATACACCTAATAGTAAGATAACTGAAAGTAACATTACATCCGGCAATATTGAGAGTGAGCGAAGCTTCATATCTCCGATCCATCCGCCTAACAAATCAGTATTTTGGTGGAGGTAAGGAGGGGGAGTTGGGGGGGGTAGACTTGTGCGGTTAACCTGACCTCTGGTGGCAGATTGTCGTGTATCATGAATTTCTGTCCGGAGGTGTACCTTATTATTCACAAGCTACTCTCCTATTATAAGCCTTCACGCTGTCACTCACCGGTATAAGGAGTTATATTCTACTTTCAGAAAGTATAAACGGGTAGCTTGGATTCCACATATAGACGTTTCTTACCGTAGTAACTTAGTAAGAGGAAACGTGCCATAACACACTCATTCCAGACTCTTGGCTAATCCTTGTATCTTTAATACTGAAGATTCTTCCAGTGCCCATAGAGAGCTTTCTCCTCGTTCCATGAAAACATCGTTCTACAGACAGTTTCAAAGGCGAGAGGGCATGAAATTTAAGTGTAGGCAAAAAGAACAACATGAAAAACAAGGAGAAACAGAAAATGAATCTTTTCAGATATTGTACTGACTGGACGTGAGCTAATATGGAACGACCTAAAGTGATCTGATACAATTTAACTATATAATTTTCTCTCTATTGTCAGACGCCTTAATGCCGTAAGGGGTGGCCACAAACAAATCGCCTCCCTATCGACCTGTCCCCCGCCATTTCACTGCCCTGCTCCCAGCTCACACCAGCCTCTCTCATATACCTCTCCACTCCATCTCATCCTTGGCCTCCCCCTCCCCTCCCTCTCTCCACCTCACAGACACACACTCTCCTCGTCAGTCTCTAGCTCTCCATCCTCTCCATATGGCCAAGCCACCTCAGTGTATTTCTCCTAAAGCTTTCTATCATATCCACACCCGCACCACAACGCTCATTCACTTCCTCATTTGTCAGTTTGACTCTCCATGTGACTCCACATGCTCCTCTCAAATAACTCATTTCCACTCCTTTCACTCTTCACTTGCGTCCCTCCAACCAGGTCCAAGCTTCACTTCCATACGTTAGATTTGGCATCACAGTACTGTCATGCAGCGACATTTTTACTTCCATGCCCACTTCCTTGTTCCTTATCACTGGTTTCAAAAAACCAGCAACCTTTCTTCCTTGTTGTTCCCTTTCAAGCACTTCACCCTCTAAATTTCCAGCCTTACTCATCACACAACGCAAGTGTTTACGCGCACTCTCATTATCCATTTCCTCAACATCCAACCTTATTGTACTCAACATCCAACCTTACTGTACATTTAGTGAAGGAAAGTGTATGCTGCCTTCATGGACTTGGAGAAAACTTATGACAGAATAGATAGGCAAGGTATGTGGAAAGTATTAAGAATATATGGAGTGGAGGAGAAATTGTTGAGTGCTGTGAAGAGTATGTACGAGGGAGCTAGGGCTACGGTGCGAGTGGATGGTGAGCTGAGTGAGTTCTTTGATCTCAATGTGGGACTAAAACAGGGTTGTGTGATGTCTCCATGGCTGTTTAATACATACATGGATGGGGTTGTAAAGGAGGTGCAGGGTAGGGCAGTGGATGTGGGGGTGGCTCTAATGAATGAGGGTGAGATTTGGAAGCTTCCGGTGTTGCTGTTTGCTGATGATACAGTACTGTTGAGTGAAGATGAATGGGAGTTGCAAGGTTTGGTGAATGAATCTGGGACAGTGTGTAGGAGGAGGAAGCTGAAAGTTAATGTAAACAAAAGTAAAGTTATGGTGTTTGAGAGGAATGAAGTCACAGAGTGTGCAGTAAGGTTGAATGGTGAGGATATATATATATTTTTTTTATGTGTCCGACTCTGGGCATAGGCTCCACAGCCTGCTCTCAAGGCCCAGTAGTCCTCCTACATACCATACACCTCTCTACATGTCACCACTTCGGCGCTAACACCCACCGTCCATATTGAATACATGCTAGGGCTGTCTTATATAGGACTGGTGTATTGGTATTAGCGGGGGTACTTTTATGACATGTTGGCGGGTCATCTGGTAGATCAGGAAAGTCTGCTTTTAGGAAATTCAAATCCTTAAACTGTTCCCTGCCCCAGCCGGGATTCGAACCTTGGTCCAGCAGGACCGCAGGCCGCCACTCTACCGATTCAGCCACCGCGTCCCCCCATGGAGAATGTGAGTGCATTCAAGTACTTGGGTAGTGTGATGAGTAAGGATGGAACTTTGGGGGATGAAGTGCGTGAAAGGGTACAGCAGGGAAGGAAGGTTGTTGGTACACTGAAAGCAGTGATGAGAAATAGGGAGGTGAGTATGGAAGTTAAGAAGTCACTGCATGATAGTATTGTGATCCCTAACCTGACGTATGGAAGCGAGGCATGGACCTTGCAAGAGGGGAACAAGTCAAGAGTGAGAGCAGTGGAAATGAGTTACTTGAGAGGAGCATGTGGAGTGACGTGGAGGGACAGGTTGACGAATGAAGAAGTGAAGGAACGCTGTGGGGTGGATGTGGGTGTGGTTGAGAAGATTAGGAGGTGGTTTGGACATGTGAAGAGAATGGAGAATGAAAGACTGACTAAGAGGGTGTATGTAGGTAAGGTGGAGGGAGGGAGAGGGAGGGGTAGACCGAGGATGAGGTGGAGGGATGGAGTTGAGAGGTATATGAGGGAGGGGGGGTGAGTTGGGGGGAGGGTAGTCAAATGGTGGGTGACAGAGCGACTTGGAGGCGTTTTGTGTGCGGCCACCCTTTGCGGAATTAGGGCGTCGGGCTATAGATAGATAGATAGATAGACTATAACTTTACTTTTCCCTACATTCACCTACATTCACATTTATAGTACATATGAGTACATATGACGAGCCTAATTAAATATACCCAAATATGAATTAAACTAGCGGGAAATTAACCTCTGTAGGCTAACAACATTGAATCTAAATGGTTGTTAGGACAAATAAATTATCTTAAATGATCTGTATTGCCTGAAAGACAACCCACATCTTCCTATGATCAAATTGCCATTCTTCTAAAGCGCTGTTTCCAGACCTTTCCACGCCATGTGGGGTGAGGTAGGGTCCAGAGAGACAGAAAAAACAATCTAATGAAACACTAAAACAAATTACCCAAATGAATAAGCCTCGCTCTCATTCACTCTCCATTCAAGCCACTGGAATCTTGACTCAAAAAAAAAAAAAAAAAAAAAAAAAAAAAGCAAGTAGCCTCCACCCTCACCTGCTTGAGAGTTTATATATTATCATAAAAAATATTAAATGAACCCAGACCTGTTTGAGAAAAGTCTGCAGCCATGAAATTCCGAAAGCTTATATCGCCATCAAAGACGGCATGAGTGCCAGGTTTCGCATATTTGATAATGTCTGGCAGTAGGTTGTTGTATGTGGTAGTTGTCACTCGCTCGGTGTCAAACATGTCTGCAAACTCACGCCACATCCCAGTTTCCACAGTCTGAAAAAGGAGTGACTCCCAGGAACCAAAGAGGAATAAAAATGTTGCACTACTCTGAATCTTTGGCTAGTGTACTTTGAATGTTAAGATGCAAGTCGAAATCAAAATATTGCACTATACTGAATCTCAAGAACCAATGAGGAATCAAAACGTTCCAATGAGGAATCAAAACGTTTGACATGTCAAAATGTTGCAATACTTTGAATGCCATGAACCAAATAGGAATAACACTCTTGTGATATCTCAGGAACCAAAAAGAAAAGAAAAAATGCTGCAATGCTTTGAATCTCAGGAACCACATACGAAGCAAAATGTTGCAGTACTTTGAATCTCTGGCTGGAATACTTTGAATCTCTTGAAGGAAATAGAAATAGAAATGTTACCATACTTCGAATGCAGGAAGCAAATAGAATTCAAAATAATGAGATTCTTTTTCAAAATGGAGTTCAGGTAATGGAAGTGAGTTCAATAAAATCTTATAAAACACGGTCGAGTGCGTAAATGAAAGGAATGTGATAGAATAATGAAAGAGGAGGTTTGGAATATATCAGAATGGCTGGGGAATAATGAATTAACAATAAGTAACGAAGTGAGCGGTGGTAAGAGTGGTAAGGGATGCTCGGATACTTTTTTACAGTGCGGAAACCATGTAAAAGACTGTTATGTAGTTATGGAATTGTGGGTCTGAAAATATTACGAGAAAACTTAGTAGGAAAAGAATAGGGAATGTTTTATGTATTTATGGAGTGGAAGGAAAGCTGCTAATTGTTGTTTTTATGATACTAGTGAATTATGCATAAGGATCAGATAGATAAATAGATTGATACGCAGATAGAAAGATTGGTAGGTATGTACAGATATAGATATACTTCATGTTAGTAATGCCAATAACTACAGTTTCATATTGCTGACTGTAGTAGGAGTTCGATTATGCTTACTTTGAAAATTGTTGATTTTGTGGAAAAAGCAGTGATCAGCAATTTGATGTTTTGATCATCCAGGAAGTCTCTTAGGGTCTGGTAGGGATGGTCTATGTGTCTGACGGCCAGCAGGGACACGAGGTTGCCCACGTAACTTTGTGTTAACACCACCATCATCAGCATCCACACCCCCTGCATCACCCTCTCCCACCACCACCACCCAGACAGCCTTGTTATATCTGTTGAGAATAACATACAGTACACTGTACCAACAAGTATTTGTCATACCAGAGGATGCAAATGTAATCAGTATATATATATATATATAAGCCTATAATTTCATCATCCTTTGTATAATTCTAACGTACAGTGTGCTGCATGTTTGATCACGATTCGCCTCGTGGCTTCCATAGTGACCGGACTTGCGTGCTCTGCCTCACTCCCCCCTTCTCCCCCTTGTAGTAGAGTAAGTCGTTCTTTTTGTTGTTCAGAGCAGGTTTGTCAACTCTTTGTCCCCTCTGGCTTCATTTCCGCGTCCTTCTTACAAGTTGTATCAAACTCTGCCGGCCCCTATATAATGAGCTCAGTCTCTGCATTAATTGCCGCTTAGATCTACTCCTCATTTTGTTCACATCTCTGTCCTCTCCTGTACAGTTGTTATTATTTTTGTGAGTGCTCAGGAAGTCTCCAACCATGTAGCTGCTGTGTAATTTGAGTATAAGTGTTATTACATTTTGTTCTTGTACTGTATAGCATAAGGTGTTAATTCGTAGGCCTGGTGAGGCTTTTGTGATTCACGTGGAGTTTTTATGTCAGCCATTATTAATAATATTTTGTATCTGTAATAATATATCTTGCTTTAACTGAGCATTATCCGGTTTTCTCATTTATCAGGGCTGACTTAGATAAATTTGCTCTTGCTAAATTCATGTTTATAGAGGCTATTGCAGTTAACCATATATGTAACCTGTTTTGCCATTACATTATCCTTATGAGTCCTGAATGTTTAGTTGTTAGTTTGAGCATTAAACTTTAACTTGTAATTTTACCTAACTCTTTTGTTTTGAACCTGGAACTTTGCGGGACAGTAGTGATTTTGGTGTTCTCACTTGAAGTGTTCATTATCTATCTCTGTTCCGTAAGAATATATATATATATATATATATATATATATATATATATATATATATATATATATATATATATAGATAGATAGAGAGAGTTATATAGATATATATAATATAGATATGAGTATATATATATATATATATATATATATATATATATATATATATATATATATATATATATATTTCCGGAAATGTTTAAAGTGGAGGGGGATAGATTAATAATGATCTTGACCAAGCTATTCAATAAGATATGGGTGACGGGGTTACTACCATCAGTTTGGAAGAATGGTGTAATTGTTAAAGTTCCGAAGAAGGGAGACCTGAGTGAATGTGGTAATTGGAGGGGAATCTCTTTGTCACCGATAGCTTTGAAAGTTTTCAGTAGAGTGTTGTTAAATAGATTGGAGGCGGTGGTTGAGGGTATTCTGAGGGATGAACAGGCTGGTTTTAGAAAGGGGCGTGGTTGCAATGATCAGATCTTTATAGTTAGGCATTTGATGCAGCAAGTTAATGAAATGAGAGTACCGTTAAGTCTTTGTTTTGTTGATTTTGAAAAGGCTTTTGATAGTGTTTCGAGAGAGACTATGGGGAAGATCATGAGACATTATGGAATACCAGAGGAGTTTGTGAAGGTCATTATGAACATGCATGAGGACACATTTTGTAAAGTGATGGTTGATGGTTGTCTGAGTGATTCGTTTGAAGTCAAGTCCGGAGTAATTCAAGGTGGTGTTCTATCGCCTTTACTATTTATATTGGTCATTGATTACATTATGAAATGCCTTGGAACAGAAACCGGTGCAGGTATACTTTGGGGAGAGAACAGGAAACTTTTGGATTTAGATTATGCAGATGATATAGTTTTGATTTGTGATGGGCCAGAAGAGATGCAGAGAGTGTTGGACTGTTTGGTGAGTGAAGGTCGCAAGGTGGATTTGGTTATTAATTGTGGAAAAACTGAAATAATCAATATGAATATGGAAAATGCGCAGGAATGTGTAATTGGAGGTATGGTTGTAAAGCAAGTTGATAGGTTTAAATATTTAGGTACTTATTTAGCCAAGGATGGTTCTTTGAACTTTGAATTCGAGGAAAGGTTAAAGAAGGCTAATCAGGCAATGGGAATGCTTAAAAATATTTGGAATAATAAAAATTTTTCTGTGCATACAAAAATCAAACTTTATAAGGTAATGGTTAGGAGTATCTTAATTTATGGACACGAGTCTTG
This sequence comes from Coenobita brevimanus, assembly GCF_032717465.1. Lineage (NCBI taxonomy): Eukaryota > Metazoa > Arthropoda > Malacostraca > Decapoda > Coenobitidae > Coenobita > Coenobita brevimanus. The sequence continues at coordinate 11,518,401 of NC_137013.1, forward strand.
GTACAGCACAGTGACTATGGAAAATAAATTCTTGGTGTTTGAAAATAAAGCACTTAGAAGAATATTAGGAGTTAAGTGGTGGGAAAGGATACCAAATAGTAGAATTAGAGAAATAACGGGAGTGCAGCCGATCGATGAATATGTTAGATTCTCACGATGGAAGTGGTTAGGACATGTGTATAGGAGACAGGGAATAGTACGAGGTACACCAGGGTGGGTGGCACTTGGTAGGAGAGGTAGAGGAAGACCAAAAGAGACTTGGGTGAGGACAATGAGACGGGTATATATATATATATATATATATATATATATATATATATATATATATATATATATATATATATATATATATATATATATATATATATATATATATATATATATATATAGAGAGAGAGAGAGAGAGAGAGAGAGAGAGAGAGAAAGATATATAGATACTTATATATATAGATCTCTCTCTCTCTCTCTCTCTCTCTCTCTCTATATATATATATATATATATATATATATGTATGAAATTTTATATATATATATATATATATATATATATATATATATATGGTACAGTGGTAGAGTGTGCGCTTCATTCACGGGTGGACCAGGGTTCGCGTCCCACCAGGGTAATAAACTTTGGGAGTGTTCACCCGGCCACATATTGCATTGGTGGACACAAGGGGTGCTGTGGTTGAACAAGTGTCGCTTACTGTAAAGTATGCTTGCACCCAGTCGGCTTCCGCAGGCCGATTACACTTGGTTCACAGACTACACACACATCCAAAGCCACTCGAACTCTACAATTACACTTACAAGCACTTCTCACCCTACATACAATCTCTACTAGACAGCCTAAGCCACTCACATGGCCATGTGGAATGTGAGATTTGTGAATGAGGAAAACAAGAGGGTGGAAGTGGTGGATGTGTTTAAGAGTGCAAGATATGCCATGATGGCATTGTGTGAAACGAAGATGAAAGGGTGCGAAGTGGAGTGGGAGGGTGTTAAATGTGTAAGATCGGGAATCAATGGGCGAGGGAGATGCAAGGAAGGAGTTGCTTTGTTGGTGAATGAGGTGTGGCAGAATGGAATGAGAGACTACAAATGTGTCAGCTCGAGGTGTATGTATGTAAAGTTCAAGTCTGAGAAGGTGAAATTGGCCGTGATTGTAGTGTATGGACCGTGTGAGGACAGGAATGAGAGAGATTTAGACAGGTTTTGGGATGAGCTGGGTGAAGTAGTGGGAGAAATGCCCAGGAGGTATTAAGTGATTGTGATAGGGGATTTCAACGGAAGAGTAGGCACTGGTCCTGAGGATGACATAATGGGTTGCTATGGAGTACCAGGAGAAAATGATAATGGGAAGAGACTAAAGGATATGTGTCAGGAGAGGAGGTTGTGCATTTGGAACTCGTATTTCAAACACAGAGATGCACATAAATATACATGGTATAGAGGGAACAGGGATCATGTTGAAAGAAGCCTGATTGATTACGTGCTTGTAGAGAGGTCGATGATGGGAATGGTTGCTGATACGAGGGCTGTGAGAGGACGATGTGGAGATCTTTCAGATTATATGATTCTGGTATGCATGATCAAGCTGAGAGGAGTGAGGTGGATCAGGAGTGAGAGAAACAGTCAGGGAGATAGACTGAAAGTTGAGAAGCTGAGGATCAAAGAAATGGCAGATGAATATAGGACCAAAGTAGAGGACGAGTTAGAGTTACTGAAATGGAATGAAATGGATCTGGAAAGACTGTGGAATGCATATAGGGATTGCTTAGTTAGGAATGTTAAAGCGGTGTGTGGTGTGGCAAGAGTAACAACAAAGAAGAAAGGTACATCATGGTGGGGTTAGGAGGAAGAGGGCAGTGGAGGAAAAGAAGAAGTGGCTAAAGTGGTTACAGGATAGGGGTTCAGTTGAAATAAGAACTGAATATGTTGAGAGCAAGAAGCACGTAAAGAGACTAGTGAAGAGGAAAAAGAATGAAGATCTAGGAAGAAAAATGAATGCGAACTACTCTGAAAATAGAAAGTTATTCCGGAAAGAGGTGCAGAAATGTAGAAGTGAAAGCAAAAAGAAATGGGATGGTGTGAAGGATGCAGGTGGTAGATTATTAACCCATGGAGATGTAGTAAGGACCAGATGGAAAGAATATTTGAAAGCCTGATGAATGGGGATAGAGAGAGCAGAGCAGCCGTAAACATGATTGGTTTTGGTGGTGTGCAGAGAAGGAATGCAGTGCCAGGAGACGTGACACTCGCACAGGTGAAGAGTGGTGTGAAGCGGCTGAAAACTGGGAAAGCAGCTGGGGTTGATGACGCGTATGCAGAGATGCTTAAATGTAGTGGAGAGAATGGAATGAAGTGCTTGTTGGAGATATGTAAGAAGGCATGGATCAGTGAGACTGTGCCTGCAGAGTGGAAAAAGGCTGTGATTGTACCCCTGTACAAAAAAAAAAAAAAAATGAACGAAGTGAGTGCAAGAATTATCGTGGCATAAGCTTACTGAGTGCGGTAGGGAAGGTATATGGAAGAATTATTATACAGAAAGTAAGAGAGATATCAGAAGTCCTAGTGAGTGATGAAAAGGGTTGCTTTAGGAGAGCCAGAGCATGTGTGGACCAAATATTTGCAGTGAGACAGATAGTAGAGAAGGCTTGTGAGTAGGACCATAAGGTGTTTATGGCATTCATGGATCTGGAAAAAGCATATGACAAAGTGGACAGAGAAGGATTGTGGAAAGTTTTGCGCATGTACGGTGTAGAGAGTAAGCTGCTAAGTGCCGTCAAGAGTTTTTATGATGGTAGTGAAGCATGTGTCAGGGTTAATGGACATCTAAGTGAATGGTTCACGATCAGTGTGGGGGTGCGACAAGGTTGTGTGATGTCCTCATCGTTGTTCAATGTTTATATGGATGGGGTGATGAGACAAGTGAAAACACGAGTAAAGGAGAGAGGGATGGCATTGATAATGAATGGTGATGGATGGAATATCTCAAATTTGTTGTATGCTGATGATGCAGTACTGCTTTCAAGTACCAGACAAGAACTTGGTAGCCTAGTGCAGAGTTTTGCTGATGTCTGTAAGCATTGTTCCTTGAGAGTAAATGTAAAAAAGAGTAAAGTGATGGTTATTGAGAGAGAAGGTGACTCCCAGTGCATTTAACAGTGAATGGAGAGAGACTGGAACTGGTGAGAGAGTTCAAATACCTGGGTACAGTGATAGAGAAGAGAGGAAAATGTGCAAAAGAAGTTGAAAGTAGAGTGACACAAGGAAGAAAAGTAGCTGGTGCAACGAAAGCCTTGGTAAGAAACGGAGGCTTGAGTGTTGCAGCTGCACGAGGCTTACATGGAGTGTTAGAGCCAACTTTAACATATGGATGTGAGACGATGGTCTGGCATGAAAATGAAAAGTCAAGAGTAAGAGCAGTGGAGATAGGACTGCTGAGGAATGTATGTGGAGTACAGAGGGTGGATAGGATACGAAATAATGTGATTTGTGAAAGATGCGGAGTGAGGAAGTCGGTGGACACCAGAACTGAAGAGAGTGTACTGAGATGGTATGGTCATGAGGAGACAATGGATAAGAATAGAGTGGTGAAGAAGGTATATCTGAGCAAATTCGAAGGAGGGAGGAGACGAGGCAGGCCAAAGAGAAGGTGGAGATATATGGTGGATAAATGTGTGAGGAAGAAAGGTTTGGAAGTCTGTGAGGCTAGGGAACTGACAGGAGATCGAGCTGGCTGGATGAATTTTGTGAGGAGAAGTGCATGATCAGGGATTTTTGGCACCCCTTTTTAACGTGGCAGCATCTGGATTGACTCTGTCGGATACGATTATGTGAAGCTACCGAACATGGTGAATGTTTTTGGCGTATCCGATAGAGTCAGGATTCCTGGGGCTTGAATGATGTGTGAATGGAAGCGTGGCCCATTGGATTGGACAATTTTGGGCTGTCTGGACATTGCTACTCCTCACCCTGCCCTTGGGTGGGAAAGGAGGTTCAGATGATGATGATGATATATATATATATATATATATATATATATATATATATATATATATATATATATATTATCACCCATTTGAGTACCCAGTGCAGGACCGGCCTATCCCGACCGAAGTGGAGACGATACAGCCAATGTATCTCTACCAAGTGGCTTAGGCTCTCTGGTAGATATTGTATGTAGGGTGAGAAGTGCTTGTAAAGGGGCTATCACACAGGAGACTCGTGGACGTCCAAACTGGCCGTGGACGTCCAAACTTACCCCCACGGGAGGGTCATGGACGTCCACGGGAGGAAGGCCGCCTGACCCATTCGTGGACGTCCACGGTGACCGTGGACGTCCACGACTTGGTGGTCTCCTTCTTCTCTATGGAGTTTACACGTAGTGTGTCTCCTCTGATATCTTGAACTCTGTAGTCAGCTGAGGTGATATGATTAATTCAAAACCAGTAAACTTTGTACTTTTAATATTTCTGTTTGTCATAGAAACTTTTCATATATATCAAAATGTGGTAAATATGATGGAATGTGGATTGATTGTTTCCAAGAGAGGCCCGCGCACGTTCGAAAGGCATATACTCGGGAAGAAAGCACTACTGTGCAGATTTCTAAACTGGCTGCTTTCTTCACTCCGTGGGACCCATTCTATCATCCACAATGCCCTCCTTCTACCCCTCCTTTGTCTTCTTGCAGAGGCTTCTTCCTCATCCTGCAGGGTTAGGAGTGCAACATCCATTGCAAAAGTCACAACCTGGTTCATGTCCATTGTTGTTGCTGATAAACACGTCGTCTGCTAGGGAGTTGGAAGTGACCTCCCAGTCGCGTGGGGTAACTCGATAAAGAAGAAGAAGGTGGCCGTCGACGTCCACCGTGTGATAGGGTATGGACGTCCAAGCTCAGTTTGGACGTCCGTTTTGTGCTGCACAAATTGTTCCCGGGTCCCCGTGTGATACCCGCTTAAGTGTCATTGTAATCTTGGGGTGGCTTTGGACACGTGTGTGGTCTGTGAACCAAGTGTAATCGGCCCGTGCAAGCCGACTGGGTGCAAGCATACTTCATAGCATGCGATGCTGGCTCAACCACAAGACCCCTTATGTCCGCCAAAGCAGTACTTGGCCGGGGGAACACTCCCAAAGTTTATTACCCTGGCAGGGCGTGAACCCTGTTCTCCCATGTACAAAAATGCACTGTACCACTGTACCACAGAGGCTCCATATATATATATATATTGTTACAGAACAGAGAGAGATAATGAACACTTCAAGTGAGAATACTAAAATCACTACTGTCCCGCAAAGTTCCAGGTTAAAAAAAAAAGAGTTAGGTAAAATTACAAGTTAAAGTTTAATGCTCAAACTAACAACTAAACATTCAGGACTCATAAGGATAATGTAATGGCAAAAACAGGTTAAATATATGGTTAACTGCAATAGCCTCTATTAACATGAAATTAGCAAGAGTAAATTTATCTAAGTCAGCCCTGATACAATGAGAAAACCGGATAATGCTCAGTTAATGCAAGATATATTATTACAGATACAAACTATTATTAACCCCTACACCGCGGGCTTGTTTACCAATGTTTTGCGTGTCCCGCGGGGTTATTCGGGCTCCGACAGACTCTCAAAAAATATTTGCCAAAAATCAGTTATTAGTCCTAGAATAATAAAATTAAATATGCTTATTGCACATACCTTCAGCTTTCTCCTGGAATGTTTGTTGAGCCTTCGTCGTTACCGTAGGACTTGTGGAGACCTCTGAAGTAGGGTAACGAAGTCTCCACTTTACACTTCCCGACAACCCGTAATATGATTACCACAGCCAGATACAAACACTATAAACACTATTCTACAATTTTCAAGTAGTTTGGGATCCATACTCCAAAAAAAAAACACTGTGAAAGCAATGGAAATTATGAGATCGTCGCACTTGTGCTAGTTTGCTCTAGGCACTCTGTCATTTATTATTCATAAAACCCCTCACACTTTATATTTCTATGACTATATCACACTTATATATATCTGGTGTCTTTCTCCATAAGTTTCCTTCAGTCGTATTAGTTTATTGTCACTGAAGTCATTCAATTTTTCATTCAGTAAAATACGTAGAGAGCCACGGATTCACTTTCACTGTTATAACATAAATTATTTGTACTCATATTCTTATATTACTAATTACTTACATTACTATTTACACATTCTATTCTATTTTCAATATTTACCCTGCTATTTTACTTACACTATGTTATTCACTGTCACTTTCAGTAAGATAAAACTATAATACACTGTTCAATCATATGAACTGAACATCCATTGCTTTCACCTGCTATTTACACATTATTTACACATTTACACATTATTTCCAAATCATTCTGCTTCCACACTTGCACTGTAAGAACTGCTTCTGGCTGTGGTAATCGAAGAAGCAGGTAACACAGAGGGGAACCTGGCACTCAGCGCACTGCCAAGAGGTGCGTTTATGCTCAGGTGTGCGGCGGGTTGTATGCGCACATACCTGACACCTGCGAATCGCAGCCTTCCTTTTCCCTGTGGCAGGCATAAACTCAAGTCTGTGCCGATCCATTTACGCCCTCTGCTCAAGTCGGTCGAGAAGTGTTACTGGATGGCACCTTGGAGTTGCTCCTGTCACGCTACCATATCTTTCCAGCAGCTGCTGGACACAAGTCCTGGCGAACAACCTCAGGGAGAAGGACTTGGGTGGCTTGACTTTCATCTTGTACAGGATGAAGGCGTTCAGCATCGTCATATCTATCAGATGCAGAAAAACTTTCCTGTAGCACCTAGTATTCTTCCTGAGGCAGTCGATCTCACCAATCATCATGTCGGACTTGTCCACCAGCCGCATGTTGATATTATAGTCCAACACAGCATCAGGTTTCATCACAGGTTCGCCTGTCCTACGGTCGACCTTCCCACTGTCTCTCATCTCCCCCTTATGTATGGTGGTGAGCATGTGCACCACCCTCTTGTCATGCCACCGTATTGCCAGCATCTTCTCACACTTGCGTAGGTGCACGTCTCCTAGCTGCGAGGTTCCTGCCTCTGGGAATTTGGGGAAGTGGGCACGATTACTTTTCACAGTGCCGCAGGAGCCAATGCCGTGCTCAGAAAGGTATTTGGCAAGTTTCGGTGCTGTATAGTAGTTGTCTGTATACAGCACATGATTCCCACCAAAATACTTTTCTAGGAGCACTTTCACTACACAGCCTGAGAAGCCAAGGGGGTGTGTTTTATCCAGATCGACAGTGTTGGCTGAATATATGACGAAGTCAAGGATGTACCCCGTCTTACAGTCGCACAGTACAAAGAACTTAATTCCAAAGCAATGGCGTTTGCTTGGAATGTACTGAACAAACCGAAGACATCCTCTGAACAAAACCAAGAATTCGTCAATGACAACCTTCTGAAAGGGGTGGAAGAATGACATAAACTTATCCTTCATTCTGCTCAGAATCTCCCGGATCTTCCAGAATGGGTCGGTTTGGGAAGGTACATCATTGTCGGCAAAGTGCAGGTTTCCCATGATGTTCCGGAAGCGATCTCTGGCCATGTACTTATTGAAGGTGGGTGAGGGTAGTAAGGCGTCCATGGACCAGTATTCTTCCAACTCATGCTTCTTGGAGTGTGGCATGAGAAGCATGAGGGCAAAGAACACATACAGCTCCTGCACTCCCAGCATGGACCACTGTTGCATCTTGGCTGCACCTGTACCACTTGCAGCACGTTGTGATTCATACCTGTTGGTCTCATCACATATGTGCTGCATGACTTCGTCATCTAGGAAGGCCAAAAGGTAGTCGACACACTCAGCATTTTTGTCCATAGTGTAGGCAGGCTGAACTCCTGAGAAGCTCTCATCAAAAACTAGATTTTCTGGCACAAAATCTGACCCTTCCATCCACACGAAGGCGTCCAGGATTCCCTGTCATGGCGGTGTAGGGCGGGGTGGTGGTGGTGGTGGTGGAGGTTGGCTGTGAGGGAGGTTTATCTCGGTCAAGGTCACTCGCACTGACCCTAGGTTGCTGTACAGCACTAGCAGCCCTTACCCTACTAGCTACACTACTTTTCACTCTCCTTGATTTACCTCTACCCCTACGGCCTGCCTTCACTGTTGATGCTGGTGGTGACTCCAACGACGAAGACTCCGGAGATAACTCAGCCAACGATGATTAAGAAATTAGTGAAGTGGGGCTTGGGGAACGGGGGGATGAATGCACTCGTGACTCATGGCGGGCTGGGTCACGTGGGGGCATTGTTCTGGGGCTAACACACCGCCTTTTCACTCCCTTCCCAAATTCCTGTCCTTGCTGCACTAGAGGCTCCTTTCCCTTGGAGCTAGACACTGATTCACTTACTGTAGCACTCGTTGTTGCTGTTTCTGGCACGATAACCTCACTCGGCTCATCACACGATTCACCCGAATCGTCATAGTCACTGTCCATCATAATCATGGACAATTCTGTCAGTTCACGTGCCACTGCAGAGTCACTAAGGCCTTTCCTGCTTGCCTCACTACTTTTCTTAGGAGTAGAGGTCACGGGGCCCTTAGCAATGGCCGCAGAAGCGGCAGGAATGGCGGGGCGCGAGTGCGACATCGTTTCTCTACAGCGGAGGACAAGGAACTAAATGCCGCGGCTTATCTGAGAAGGGAAGGGTTGACAATGACACTTTAGGCTGACTGCTGCTAACTTACAGGCTAATTTTTTATAGGTAGAAAATCTCAGCAATACATAAAGAAATAGGTAGTTCCAGGTGAATGTAAATGTCAATTAGGATTCTCTATTCCTTTCTGATATATATTTTTATTACAGACATCGATTACAAGGCATAAATCAAAGGGGAAATTACCGTGGTAATGTAGCAAATGAATGCACGTGAGGTTTTGTCAGGTGATAATTAGCCAATTTCTGGTGTATAACACTATCACTTACCTGTTTTTTTTTTGGTATATATTATTTTGTATAAGTATAGGGCATAGGGCTTATTTCAATGGATGAAATCTGTGGAAAAATCCGGGGGAGATTTGCTTAGCGCAGCGCGGCCTGGGAGGTGAGAGGACAGGGTAATGGAGGGCAGGTAGGGAGGGGAGTCACGAAGGGGGTAAAATCGCTAAACTGTCAACAATGGATGGGAGTACAGATGAGATTTGGAGTGCTGACTAGTGTTGGACATTGGCAGTACTGATAGATGATACAAGCCACCACTTGAGAGCCCGGGATAATTAAAAATAACACAGAATCACAAAAGTGACGCCCTGCTGTATGATCCAATGTGGCCGAGCGTCACGAAAGTGACGCCCCGCAGTTAAGGGGTTAATAATGGCTGACATCAAAAACTCCACACGAATCACAAAAACCTTACCAGGCCTACGAATTAACATCTTAGGCCATACAGTACAAGAAAAATGGCAGCAACACCCACACTCAAATTATACAGCACCTAAATGGTTGGAGACTTCCTGAGCACTCACAAAGATAATACACTATACAGGGGAGGACAGAGATGTGAACCAAATGAGGAGTAGATCTAAGTGGCAATTAATGCAGAGACTGAGCTCATTGTATAGGGGCCGGCAGAGTTTGATACAACTTGTAAGAAGGACATGCAAATGAAGCCATAGGGGACAAAGAGTTGACAATCCTGCTCTGAACAACAGAAAGAACGACTTACTCTACTATAAGGGGGAAAAGGGGGAGTGAGGTAGAATACGCAAGCCTGGTCACTATGGAAGCCACGAGGCGAATCGTGATCAAACATGCAGCATATTGTATGTTAGAATTATACAAAGGATGATGAAATCATAGGCTATGTAACACCTCCCCACAAAGAAAAAGAAATTTACAAAGGAAATTTCTTATTACTCTAAGACAATCTGTCTAAAGTCTAGATAAGCAATCTGCAATAACATTTTCTTTCCCCTTGACATGTTGTATGTCTAATGAATACTCCTGAAGAACTAGACTCCATCTTGTCAATCTCTGATTTTTATCTTTAAACTTACTAAGGAATTTCAGTGGGTTATGATCGGTATAAATGACAATGGGGTCAAAACCAGAACACAAATAAAATGAAAAATGCTGTAAACCCAAAATCAAGGCCAAAAGCTCTTTCTCAATAGTTGAGTAGTTCTTTTGAGGTGGAGTGAACTTCTTACTGTAATAAGATACAGGGTGTTCAATACCCTGATCATCCTCTTGCAGCAAAACAGCCCCAGCTCCTGTATCGCTTGCGTCAACAGCCATCTTAAAAGGCTTAGCAAAATTTGGAGTAGCGAGCACTGGCTGACTTAATACGATAGCTTTAAGTTTGTTGAAAGAGGATTCACAGTTATCAGTCCAGACAAATTTAACTCCCTTTTTCAGTAGGTCTGTAAGTTGTGATACAAGAATTGAAAAGTTAACCCTTTCCCGCACGGTAGGTTTCAATAAGTTTTCTGGTGCAGGAATTTCCACTACAAAGCCGCCCGGCCGGTGAGCGCGCGCGCGGGCAATTTGAGCGAATGAAACACATTCTTGTCTTATTTTCGCCCCCCAAAAATCAATGTATTCCCATGAAACCTATGTCCAGGTATGCATGGATGTTTGTTCTATCTGATAAACATGACCAAAACACAGGAAAACAACAGCACAAAAAGTTATGAGCCCTGGAAGCATTGTCGAGTAAACATTTTTCACTTCCCAACATCGCCGTTTGAATGTTTTCCATCCTACAGGAAAATGATCTAATAAGTTTTTATAGAGAATTTCATCAGCTTTCGAACGAAACCAATCTGGCTTAGTATACGATGTATACTTTTCGAGAAAATGGTCAAAAACTGAGAGCCATTTTCGAAAAATTTTCACTGACCTCTGAGAGCTAAGTTTTCCCAGGGACCTAACGTTTTTATTACATAGTAATATGCCCCCATTATCCAGCTTTCCCACTGTGACGGGAAAACCCCATACGCCTCATAGTTCTCGAGTAAATCGAAAAAAAGTACAAGGCACTCCGTGCGTGATTGACTTCCGTGATGCGCGCATGGCGTACGCAATGTTCCCGTCTACGTAACCACGAATTCTTATGAGAAATATTACATATTTATGTATTGTACATATATAGAATTTCCTGCTCTTCATCATGGTTCAAACGTGAAATCGATACGTCCAATAGTTTCCGAGTAATTGGCAGAGAAAATGAAAGTATTACTACGAGCCTTTCTCAATGGTAACAGCCGGGAAGAGACACTCATTTCCACCGTCTTTTATCGCACAACACGTAACATAATGCTTACATTTTGGTATTGATCATACGTAGAATTTAGTGGTATAGATCATGGTTGTTACAGAAAATCGATAAGTCAAACAGTTTTCGAGTAATTGGCCGACAAAGTGAGGTTAGTACTCCGAGCGCTTGTCACTGATAACAAACGCGAGGAAAAAGAAAAAAAACCTCGCCTTTTACCCCCCAAAACGCTACCAAAGGCTTACATTCGGGTATTGATTATACGTAGAATTTAGTGGTATTGATGATGGTTGTAACAGAAAATCGATAAGTGTAATAGTTTTCGAGTAATTGGCCGACAAAGTGAGGTTATTACTCAGAGCGAATTTCACTGATAACAAATGCGAGGAAAAACATTTCCCTCGCCTTTTACCCCCCAAAACGCTACCAAAGGCTTACATTCGGGTATTGATTACACGTAGAATTTAGTGGTATTGATGATGGTTGTAACAGAAAATCGATAAGTCTAATATTTTTCGAGTAATTGGCCGACAAAGTGAGGTTATTACTCCGAGCGAATGTCACTGATAACAAACGCGAGGGAAAAAAAAAAAACATTTCCCTCGCCTTTTATCCCCCAAAACGCTACCAAAGGCTTACATTTTGGTATTGATCATACATAGAATTTAGTGGTATTGATGATGGTTGTAACCATAAATCGATAAGTCTAATAGTTTTCGAGTAACTGGCCGACAAAATGATGTTATTACTCCGAGCGCTTGTCATGTCACACAACAACCGCTAGGAACAAAAACATTTCTCTCGCCTTTTACCCCCCAAAACGCTACCAAAGGCTTAAATTCTGGTATTTATCTTACGTAGAATTTAGTGGTATTGATGATGGTTGTAACAGGAAATCGATAAGTCTAATAGTTTTCGAGTAATTGGCCGACAAAGTGAGGTTACTCTTCCGATCGCTACCAACTTTTACACACACTGTTTCTTCCTCGCACACCGGCCTGAAGACTATGCTACTAACTTTCTTTTTCCCCTATCTGTACAGACTGTTACATCTTCCATGGATGTTTTTCTATTGTTATAACCTACTACACATAAACATAACTCTTCTATAGTTACTGCTGTGGAGATTTACTTTCTTTCATATGTGTAATCTGCAGGAGAAAATGGTTATTTGTCTGAAAGTGTGAGAGGTAATGGTAATAGATTATTACATATATCAACAAAATTTGCAGAACTCACTTCCTCCAGGGGTGTTGATCCAGTTAGACCAGGGATTTGAAGATGAGGAGTTGTGTAGTGTGTGTGTGAGTCAGCTTCTCCCTGAGAGTATGAGGCAACGCTATTTTTAGCACACACCACACTCGTTCACGGAAACTCGCAGCTTGTTTGATGTATATTTCATACAATTCCATACGCATTTACACTATCAGAAACACAATAATTCCAGCCCTAAAACACCGGTAATTCTCCCCTCCCAACTTCAGGTTTGCCCCTTCACAACACTCTGTTTCATGCCACACATAACGCTTGCTGGCTCCATAATTTCACCAAGCCATCCACAGTATGTTTCACACAATATATATTTATGCCTTGGCTTCATTTATATACGTATTTCCACTCACGCCATACGGCCTACGGGGGGGTGGAGTGGTGAAACCCCGCTACACTGACCATGTGTCTGGCTCCAAGGCCCAACGATTGCTAACGGCCAGAATTGCTTTTCAATACATATATGTATGTTCCATTAACAATATCACGTCACTATATGTTCACATACAATGTAATATCTCACTGAGTCAATAGGGTCTTTGCCTTGGGCAAGAGGGGGAGAATTATGGACGATTTAAAGGGAACCACGAGCTGTCAAATACCACTGGCTGACTGCTCAACAAACACTGAGGTTGGAGGGAGCGGGCTGAGGCAGATAAGGCAAAGCAGCGTTGCCAATGACTTACCTCGAGTAGGCCTTGGCTACCCTAAGACGCGCCGAAAAATCACGCAAATCGGCCTATAAGTTTTTTTCTGACGAATATTTTTGGGCCTTAACGACGCAATTCGCGTGACTGTGCCTGGCAGAGTGCAGGCCGATGTCACGCGAATCGCGTGACTGTGCCTGGGAGGGTTAAGAACAAATCTCCGGTAATAACCTACCATTCCCAAAAATCTTTGTAGCTCTTTCCTACTTTTAGGTCTGGGAAGATCTCTTATAACCTGAACCTTAGCTCCTGGTGGTGCAATGTGTCCATCACCAATTATGTACCCAAGGTACTGAACTTTAGCTTGACCAAACTCACACTTTGATAAATTAGCTACAAGATTAGCCTGAACCAAACGCTCAAGAAATTTACTGACATGGCATAGGTGATCTTTCCAGTTGTCACTGGAATATAAACAACACACCCTGCCAAACCCTCTGTTACAACATTCATGAGCTTCTGAAAAGTGGCTGGTGCATTCTTCATACCATATGGCATTACAGAACATGCAAAAGTCTTTCCTAGTGTTACAAAACGTGAGATCTCCCTAGCACGTTCAGTCATAGGTACTTGCCAGTATCCCTTTAACAAATCAAACTTACTTATGTACCTAGCCTTTCTGATCTTGTCTATGCAATCTTCCACGCGAGGGAGAGGGTAAGTGTCTGTTTTGGTTATCTGAATAACACGTCTGTAGTCGATGCAAAGCCGCTGTGACCCACTTGGCTTAGGGACTAGACTGAGAGGAGAACTCCACTCGCTTTGACAGAGCTCAATCATCTTGTGGTCCAACAGGTAGCCAAGCTCCTTCTGGATGAGAGGAATTTTCACTGGGTTCACACGGTAAGGAGGCAGCTTAATTGGCTTTGCGTCCCCAACATCAGCATCATGCATCAACACAGTGGTTCTTCCTGGAGTGGCACGGAACACTTGCGGGTACTCCTGCAGTAATGCCGAAAACTTCTGCCTTTCCTCGGGAGCTAGATGAGAAAGCTTAGTCTGGAGATCATTCATGATATCAGGATTCTTCCCCAAACTATCACTCAGGCTCATACTGCATGGGAGAGCTTCACTTGCAGACTTGGGTGGAACAGCTACAGTGCAGACTGGATTATTTTCGTCCCGCCTGTGATATAACTTTAGCATGTTGATGTGACAAAGTTGCTTGTTCTTTCTACGATCTGGTGTGGCGATGACATAGTTGACATCACTGAGTTGCTTCTCCACGAAATAAGGACCACTAAACTTGGCTTGAAGAGGTTGCCCATGAACCGGTAGCAGAATCAAAACCTGATCTCCTGGCTGAAAGTGGCGTAACCTGGACTTCTTATCATACCAAGTCTTCATCTTCTGAGCAGCTCCTAAATTCTCTCTCGCTAGCTGTAAAGCAGTGGACAGCCGTTCTTTGAACTTCATCACATACTCCAGCAGGTTGACGTCATCTTCCTCCGACAGCCAGCATTCCTTGAGTAGCTTAAGGGGTCCTCTTACTTCATGGCCAAACAGTAGTTCAAAGGGTGAGAAGCCCAGTGATTCATTTGGAGATTCTCTTGCGGCAAATACAACGAATGGAAGACCTTTATCCCAGTCTTTCTGATGTTCCAAACAGTATTTCCTGAGCATCGATTTGAGTGTTTGATGATATCTCTCCAACGCTCCTTGGGTCTGGGGATGGTAAGCTGAAGACGTAATCTGGGTGATGCCCAACTCTTTCAGGGACTGCTTGAAAACATTTGACATGAAATTACTTCCCTGGTCTGACTGTACCTCCTTGGGCAGACCAAACTTGGTGAAGAACCCTAGTATTTCCTTAACCACGTTCTTTGCTGAAATATTTCTAAGTGGAATGGCTTCAGGATAACGAGTAGCCATATCAATCAGGGTCAACACATAAGAAAATCCTGAAGAAGTCTTAGGATGAGGGCCCACAATATCCACCAACACACGGGTGAATGGCGCCTCAAAAGGAGGAATGGGAACTAGAGGTGCAACCTTTTCAGTCTGATTACACTTCCCCACAACATGACAGGTGTGACAAGACTTAAAATACAAGGAAACATCTCTGAAGATACCTGGCCAGTAGAAGTGTTTCAAAATGCATGCCACAGTCTGCCTCACTCCAAGGTGTCCTGCCAAACTGGAATCATGAGCCACTCTTAATGATATCCTGCCTACAAACACGAGGGATGACAAGTTGATGTACAACCTCCCAATCACAGTCGGCTGATGCTGATGGGAGTCTCCACTTCCTCATAAGTACTCCTGACTTTATATAATAACAAGTAGAAGCACCAGCTGACTCTTCCTCACTGCAAGCAGAGTTAGCTAGACCTTTCAACTCAGGGTCAGCAACCTGCAACTCAACCAACTCTTGACGAGACAAATTATTAACACTAAGTGGTTCTGCCTCATCTGGTGAGTGGTCCAAATTAGCAAGAAAAGTGTCAGCTAGGATAACATCATCATTATCATTATCCTCTAAGTCACCAGTAACTTTAGACTTAGCCTTAGTGACAGCACATGCAGAGAACACATCAGGGACATCACAATCCTGGGTCGCAGTCACTGGTTCACTAGACAACTGAGGAGCTGGACACACTTGACTTCCACCAATATCATTTCCAAGTAAGAATGTTACACCTGGCATTGGGAGTGTCTCAACCAACCCAACCATAATGGAACCATTAACAAAACCAGACTCTAAATTCACTCTGCACAGAGGGACAGAGAAGTAATTATTCCCTACACCTTGTAAGATTACAGTTTCATCAGAGGAATTAACATTAGATCCTAGAACACTGGTCAACATAAGGGATTGGCAAGCACCTGTATCACGGTATATTTTAACTGATTTCCTCTTATTACTGTCCAGAGGACTGACAAAACCATCAGACAGGAAATTAGCACATGAACTTTTGAGAGTGTCACCCACGTTACTGCTCAAAAGAGGAGCTTCATCATGAGAATTTAATTTACCCCTCAAAGCAGGTTCAGTTAACTCAGTTAAAGAATTCTGGGAACTCTCAAGGGTGGACACTAGACCAATTGACTGAATATTGAAAGACTCCTCTTTGTTCACATCACGCTGTCTCCTGAAACATTTCTCCGTAGTATGACCAAGCTTACTATAATAAGTACATTTACTTTTCTAAAATCTAGAGGTGATGCTGGTATTTACTTCCTGAGAAACATCATCTTTATTCTCTTTCCTGTTACCTGTACTCTGAGTAGAGGCAACGTACTTACCCTCAGCTTTCCTTTTTTCTTTAGAATATCTCTTGTGAGTGAGAACATATTCAACAGCTAAAACTGCAGCATGAGACAAATTATCTATTCTTCCCTCATCAAGATATAGGCTTACATCTTTATTAATACACCTTTTGAAGTCCTCCATCAAAATCATCTGCTTAAATTTATCAAAATCAGAATTTACAATCTTGGAATTTAACCACTGCTCTAACAGATCTTTGATTTTTGCATACTCAACATGGGATTGCTTATCTTGCTTATAAGTTGTCCTAAATTTTACTCTATAGGCTTCAGGAACAAGCTCATAAGCCTTAAGAGTCAAGCTCTTAACTACATCATAATTATCAGATTGATCCTGAGGCAAAGATGCATAAGTTACTTGAGCTTTACCGGTGAGAACACTCTGAAGGAGTACTGGCCAATAGTTTTTGGGCCAATTAAAATCTGTAGCTACCCTCTCAAACAACTGAAAATACTTTGTTAAATTAGATTCATTAAAAGGAGGGACAAGTTTAACATTTTTAGCCACATGAAAATCATCAGCGCTAGATGATCCAGTTCCACCTTGTTTCATGCGATACTCATGGTCTGCCTGAATCCTAGCAAGTTCAATTTGTGCCTCCTGAATACGAGCCTGAGACTCAGCCTGTGCCTGTGCCTCCTGAATACGAGCCTGAGACTCAGCCTGTGCCTGTGCCTCCTGAATACGTGCCTGAAATTCAGCCTCCTTAGCACGTGCCTGAAACTCAGCCTCCTTAGCACGTGCCTGAAACTCAGCCTCCTTAGCACGTGCCTGAAACTCAGCCTCCTTAGCACGTGCCTGAAACTCAGCCTCCATAGCACGTGCCTGAAACTCAGCCTCCTTAGCACGTGCCTGAAACTCAGCCTCCTTAGCACGTGCCTGAAACTCAGCCTCCTTAGCATGAGCCTCCTGCAGGGCTAGCTGTAACTTAGCTATTTCAATCTGTGTTTGCTCATCTGGAGGAGTTACATCAAACAAGCTTTTATTAATCATGTCAACAATTTGATCTTTAGAATGATGAGAGTGAACAGCAATTCCCAATTGTTGAGCAACAAGCTTAAGTTCATTCTTTGTTCTGTTTTCCACATCACACACTGTTTGCACATTTGACCAAAAATCTTTGGCTTCATCAAGAATAGTAATAGTAGACATCATGAATAAATCACAGTCACAAAATACCAAGCAATATCCTTATGATAATATCCAAAATATCCTGATAAGAGGTCGCTAAATTTATGTTACGGAACAGAGAGAGAGATAATGAACGCTTCAAGTGAGAATACTAAAATCACTACTGTCCCGCAAAGTTCCAGGTTCAAAATAAAAGAGTTAGGTAAAATTACAAGTTAAGGTTTAATGCTCAAACTAACAACAAAACATTCAGGACTCATAAGGATAATGTAATGGCAAAAACAGGTTAAATATATGGTTAACTGCAATAGCCTTTATTAACATGAAATTAGCAAGAGTAAATTTATCTAAGTCAGCCCTGATAAAATGAGAAAACCGGATAATGCTCAGTTAATGCAAGATATATTATCACAGATACAAAATATTATTAATAATGCCTAACATCAAAAACTCCACACGAATCACAAAAACTTTACCAGGCCTACGAATTAACACCTTAGGCCATACAGTACAAGAAAAATGGCAACAACACCCACACTCAAATTATACAGCAGCTAGATGGTTGGAGACTTCCTGAGCACTCACAAAGATAATACACTATACAGGAGAGGACAGAGATGTGAACCAAATGAGGAGTAGATCTAAGTGGCAATTAATGCAGAGACTGAGCTCATTGTATAGGGGCCTGCAGAGCTTGATACAACTTGTAAGAAGGACGCGCAAATGAAGCCATAGGGGACAAAGAGTTGACAATCCTGCTCTGAACAACAGAAAGAACGACTTACTCTACTACAAGGGGGAGAAGGGGGAGTGAGGTAGAATACGCAAGCCTGGTCACTATGGAAGCCATGAGGCGAATCGTGATCAAACATGCAGCATATTGTACGTTAGAATTATACAAAGGATGATGAAATCATAGGTTATGTAACAATATATATATATATATATATATATATATATATATATATATATATATATAAATATATATAACTATATAACTATATAACTATATAACCATATATATATATATATATATATATATAAAGGGAGCCCCCAGGTAGGGACCTATCAGCTTTGCGACTATGAGCCGACAGGCGGAGGGCGGTATGCCTAGCACCCTTCCAGCAAAATCCCTCGCACAGGAGTTCCAGGATCCATTGGTTTTAACACTGACAAATCTATTAGCTTCTTTAACCTATTGGCACCCAGTGTCCTCAATATAGGACGAAACTGGGCATTTTCAAAATTTAATAAAGAAGGGAACCCCCAGGTAGAGACCTATGAGCTTCATGACTGTGAGTCGACAGGCGGAGGGCGGTACACCTAGCACCCTCCAAGCAAAACCCCTTGTTCAGGAATTCCAGGACCCAATGGGTTAAGTATATATATATATATATATATATATATATATATATATATATATATATATATATATATATATGTGTTTGTGTGTGTAGCAGGGGTTCCCGGTGTTGCCCGTGCCAAAAAGGTGAACACTCTAATCTAATTTGTTCTGGTTCAATCTCTCTTTCTATTCCAGAAAGACCATGTACCTATCACGGTTTCAGACAGAGATTATAAGAGGTCCAGGACCTTTCAATTTTAGTTTTTGCAGACTAACGCACAGTACTTTTGTGCTCTTGTTTACCATTACCGGTGACCTCAAATGACCTCCGACTGGTGACCTAAAAAAATCTCGGAGGTCAATCTCACATTGCCTATGTCCGAACTGAAGGTCATGTGAGTCTCCATGACAAAAATTGGGTTGCTGGGTTCAGTCGTTTGAGCGTGAATTATCAGTGACCTCAAATGACCTCGGAGGTTAACCTCACATAGCCTATGTATTAACTCGGGGTCATGTCAGTCTCCGTGCCAAAAATAGGGCTGCAAGGGTACCCGACGCTGCCTGGGCCAAAAAGGCCAACACTCTACCAGTGACCTCAAATGACCCAGATTTGAATATTGACCCACCCAACCTATCCTTCAGTCCTCCTAATTCAGAATATATATTCGTCTGGGGGTCTCTGGCCCTTGGTTTGGACGTGATTGAAGCACAAACAAACAATCAGTGCAGCTCTTTTATATAGATAGATGGATAGGTAGGTAGGTAGATAAAAGAGAATGTCTGTGTGTCTGTCAGTGTGTGTGAACTCTATGGAAATCGAGGGGGGATGCAGATAGAACTCTAATCAGCTCTAATAGATGTGCAAGTAACTTTTTAAGGCGAGTTTAGATGTATACATTACAGTCGAAAAAATTTGAGAAGCATTGCTAAAATTGCAAAAAGTTGGCTTTTCTTAGAGTCTCTCTGTTGGTTCATATTGGAGCTACGAGTTTTTGGTGCATCTAACGACGCTTTTCGGAGTGTAAGTGCGAAGCAGGCCAAGTGAGTGGCACAAGCACAACGATCAGGGACTCATCTGGGAATCTGAAGGTTGGGCATAATTCACATAAAATGATATATATATATATATATATATATATATATATATATATATATATATATATATATGTATGTATAATGAGGGGTTGCGCATCATAAGGTCCCAAGTGCCATAAAAAAAAAAAAATTGCCAGAAATTGCCTCCTGGGGAGGTGATTTTATAGTGTCTGTAATTACGTTAAGATGTCATATAACTATAATCTAGATGTAAGATAGGTGTAATTTAGTAATTAAGAACAATTTAGTATAAGTGTGAAAAAATGTAATCAAGTATAAGTGTAATATAAGTGTAGTATAAGTGTGATTTTTTTTTTTACATTGTAGAAATAAGTTAGGAGGTGGATAACTATGTATTATGTAAGTCGCATTAAGTATTACATCAGCCGACCACACTTCCTCCCTCTCCTTCCCTCCCCCCCTCCATAAAACACACTCGTAGCGGAGTTTGGCGAACATTTAAATTAGCCGAGTCTTCATAATGTTCCAATTGAGTAAATTCAAAGATATCTTTCAGTCCTAATCCATTCTATTGATAGAAATACTAATTGAGAAAGTGCCAGAAGGGGAGAAGCAGTTCATAATATCCTGTGTATTGTTAATCTCAAAATATCAGTCGCTGTGTGCATTACCAAACTACTGTAAGCTTAACCGACAAAATAACTTCTGAACGTCATGACGAAAACTTAATATCAGGTGATGAGATCATTATCGATAATACTCAAATTTTTCACCATCGTCGTATAATCTTTGTGAGACACTCTAAGCTCTAAAAAGGTCAATCCCAAAATGAGTGATACAAGACATGCTTGTTAAGTAATAACTGTAACCGGAAGTTGTCATCCTTGGATGCAATGGGACCAGTATCCTAGCTTATATAAGACGAGAGCACACTATGAGTGCGTGACTCTACCATCAGTTCCCGGTCAATCTGCAGGTTAGTGATAAAACCCTTATATTCTCCCCCTCCCGTGTTTTCACATTGAGAGTTATGGAGGATAGAATAATAGTTGTGTCCAATAGCAAAAATTCTTGCGTGACTCTACCATCAGTTCCTGTTCCATCTGCAGATCTTAACCCGTCACGTCCCGAGGTTTTCCGCACCTCCGACATCCCCCAGTCCTGAGGTATTTTGGAAAAAAAAATTTTTGGCTAAAACTTCCGCTTTGGTTGAGAAACAAAGGAAAATCACCAAGAAAGGGCTTACCGTGGTCCATAAGTGGTCGGAACAGGTGAGGTCCCCCGCGCCAGGTATCGTATTCTATCATTGACATGTGAGGCGCTCACGTTTTCTATGGTAGGAATTATTGGGAGAAACAACAAACAACACCTCTGTATTTATTGAATTTGAACTAATAAACAATAAAAGTAGCAATATAATGGATTTCAGACACATATATATGAAAAATAAGCATTGTACTATCACACAAGCATAGTGAGTTAGGTCCAAGTGGTAACATGCTATATGCTAAGTTTCTTGTATCAGTCAACATATCATTTTTTCTACTTGTTTACTTCTGTTTCATTGACATTTTACCTATTTTTACTGTTTGTAAATGTTTTCGGATGTTTTCATTCATTATGATGATATGCAGCATAAGTTTAGCGCACATCGGCTTACTAAGCGCACTCGCTATGACTCATATTTCAACATACCCAATTTTTTTATCACTTCCCTATTATTTTTTCCTTTACATAGAACCTTTCCTCCACCACTGTAAATGTTTTCATTTATTTACATTCATTACAAGGGCATTTAGCCAAATGCTAGCGCATATTCACGTAGCAAGCACAATCTCAAACACTCGTGTTTCATCTTCTACTTTATTTTTTCACTCCAATTATACTTTCCCACTTACATTACACACGTTTACACCCCTATACTGCACTATACATAGTTACTGGCAGTATTTATTCAAGTGAGCATCAGAATATTGCATGAAAATACCCTCGCAATGAATGTTTCGACCAACATAATACTCAAACACTTACATATAAATTCTTCACATATATTACACACTTTCCCACTTGTTGACTTCTATTTTCATAATTACGGGCCTTATTCATTCAACTGAGCGTCAGGATATTGCATCTCTATACACACGCTAGGAATATTTTGACTTAGAATATATTTCAGCACTTACAATAATTTGAACTTATATTATACCTGTTTGCATTTCTAATAATAATATTTACATATTTACGGGCCTTATTTATTGCA
Organism: Coenobita brevimanus; assembly: GCF_032717465.1. Taxonomy (NCBI): domain Eukaryota; kingdom Metazoa; phylum Arthropoda; class Malacostraca; order Decapoda; family Coenobitidae; genus Coenobita; species Coenobita brevimanus. Next base: position 11,540,683 of record NC_137013.1, read on the forward strand.
CTGAGCGACAGAATATCGCATCCTAAAACCCGCGCTAGGTATGTTTCCATTTACAGCATATATATACACTTACATAGAATTTTTGCACTTATATTATACCCGTATGCACTTTATACTAATATTTTCAGATCAATATGACTGATAATTTCACTGAGCGTCTGTTTGTCACATTTACTTCATAGTTTCAGCGTCCGATCGCATTCACACCATATTAGAATTGCATCAAGGTGTGATATTCGCTGAAACATGGGTGAATACAGAGTCCCTCGTCACACTCGACGCACTCATAGCGGGTGTCCTTCCTCTGTGTGGTGAGTCTCACCCTGGAATTGCTACACACGTGACACCTGCGTTGGGGCCTAGGTCTGTTTGGCTGGGAAGGGATAGGAGTGGGGAAATGGTGGCCGGATATTCTCAGGAGAGTTTGGGCAATAGGGGCAGTGTGGGTGCGATGTGGGGGCCTTTCAACAGCATACCGTGCAAACATCTCCCTTGTGAGCTCCCTCGCAAACCCTTCAAAGATTTCCTGAACTCCTGTTGTCATGGCGTGAAGGTGGTGGCAATTCAGAGCAGTTATGTCTAGCAAGTGAAAGAACAGTTTCTTGTACCACTTCATCGTGGTCCTGGCACACTCTACCGTCGATATCATGGAGTCTGACTGGTCCACCAGGCGCATGTTTATGTTATAGTCCATGACACACTCAGGTTTCCAAATGTGATGCCTGTTCTCGCTCCGGTAATCAACGGAATCAGTATGGTGCATCAAGGGGCGGTGAACCGTTGACAAGAGGCTTACTTCTCTATTATGGTTCCACACAGTTGCAAGGATGTTGTTGGCTTTGAAGAACACAACCTCATTCCTGTCAAGTTTCCGCTCTACCTTGGCCATGTGATGCCGGTTTACCTTCGTGGTTCCACAGATTCCTGTTTCATGAATGTGAAGATAACGAGCGAGAAGAAGGCTAGTGTACCAGTTGTCCAGGTAAAGGACGTGACCACGATGAAGGTAGTCTTCTATCATTGTCTTTACCACTGCTCCCGACAGTCCAATACTTCGATCTTCTATTATGTCTGTCTGTGCACCAGTATACAAGACTATGTCTTGCACGTATCCAGTCCTACAGTCGCACATAACAAAGATCTTGAACCCAAAACGGTGCCTTTTGCTGGGTATATACTGCCTAAATGGAATACTACCTCTCCACAATAAGAGACTCTCGTCTATGACGAGGTCTCTATAGGGATAAAATGACGAACGAAAGGTTTGCCTCGCCTCATTTTATCTGTGTCGTTCGCATTTGCAGGATCATGGGCATCATAGAAATGGAGGCATCTTAGAATTTGTTGAAACTGATTACGGCTCATGACTTGCCCAAATACTGGTGTAAAGATAACAGGGTCTCTTGTCCAGTAAGCCGGAATTCTGTTCTTTCGTATAATACCCACCAAAAGGACCAGGGCAAAAAATAGGAACATTTCTGAAAGGGAAACAGGGTAATCATATAAGATAGAATGCCTACTCCTTGTTCCCAATCTTTCACCCTCAAGGCTCTGGGTGCTTGCAGAAAGATTGGTTTGGTAAACAATCTGCTCCACAAATGCCTCACTAAAAAACAGGTGGAAAAAATCCAACCGGGTGGAATTACGGTCAATTCCGGGAGCAATGCAGCCAGAGCGCCCCTGCTCAGTGAAGAGGTGAATGAGGGGAGAAAAATCACTCCCATCCTCCCAATTCCATCCCACAAATCCCTCGTCCCCATCATCCCCATCATCGCCTTCATCTGGGTTCGGAGGAGATGCTGATGGGGGAGATCGGGGAGAAGGAGTGTGGAGGGCTTCCCCACTCTTACTCCTCCTCCCTCTGCCTTTACCCTTTCCCTTTCTCTTACCCTTACGGCCTTGAGGAACATTAGGGGGCTGTGGGGATGAAGTTGGGAAATATTGGGGAGCATAAGACGTGCTGGGGAGTGGTTCCTCCCCACCTTCCCCCTCTGTGACAACACCAAGTGATTTTTCATGCACCCTAACTCGCCCACGTGTTTGGGGATATTGGGGAGCATAAGACATGCTTGGGAGTGGTTCCTCCCCACCTTCCCCCTCCATCACAACCCCACGTGATACAGAACGCCCCCACACTCGCCCACGTGATACACCCCGTCGCCTCACACTACCTAGGGAGAGCAATGACTCACTCAAGCCACTCTCACTTTCCATACTCCTCCCTGCACTTTCCCTTTCACTCCCCACTCCCACCACGGCAATTCCTACCTCCCCAAACAAAATGCTAGGCCCATACCTTCTCGTCTGACGTGGTGTGCGCTCGGGGCCACGATGAGTAATTACCTTACGTCCATACCACGTGGCAGCACGTCCCATGACTCTGTCCTCGTCCTCGTCCTCGTCCTCATCATCAAATTCGGGTTCCACATCACGTTGGGGCTGGGCATAGGATGTTGCACGTGGTTTCTTGGCCAGCTGCCCCTCTCTAGCAGCACGGTAAGTCATGTACTGTTGCTTCCTGCTGGTTGTTTTCTTCTCCTCTGGCTGCACATAATCTTTGTCAACAACCTCGTCGTCTGGTGGGGAATCAGTCGCCTGCAAAGGCGTCCAGGGCAGCTTGAACTTCGACCTCTGAGAGACCTCTCGTACCCATGTCTGAGCAGGACCGTTGCTAACAGGTGAGGGGATGAGCCGCGGGTTAGCACGGGTTGTGCGGGGTCACTGAGTGTCCCCGCCTGGTGGCAGGTAGGGGAAGGTCGAGCAAGGATACGTACCGAAAATCAAGTGCGAAATTTGAAAATTGTGGAAATTATGCACTTTGCAATTGCATGATGTACCGGTACGTCGCTGGGACTGGCAAATACAAAACGTTGTAACGTACCCATACGTCGACCGGACGGGGCGGGTTAACATCAAGCAAGTGATAATCTGCCAGTCACGTCACCATACTTACAGATTTTTCATACCTCGCCCCCATTCGTTGTGTTAGGCAAAAATCTAGTTAACTGTACATTAACATAAGTCGAGGAGTTTTCTTTATTATAATTCATAAGGGGAAAAATGTAATCAGAATGGATTTACTGGAATAAACTTGTGTTCTCATTCTAGGAAGATTTGTAAGCATTTAGTCATGTCATCTGTGTTTTACTGTTAAGTGTATTGAGTGGTTATGAACAGGTCTCACCAATGAATTGACATTTTATTGTTGTCAAGGGTACAGAGTGTATGATTAATTAAGTGGCATTTCATATTGTTTAGTATCGTCCCTTCCCGAGTCCACCAGTGACCAAGGAGGATGACGCCTGATGTAGCCAGCAGGTCATTCTGATTAAAGTGATGATAGAGGACATAGTAATGAGAGAAGTGAGTAGAGTTTCAACATTTGTAATATCATTAAAATTAAGGCAACATCCCAATTTGGGGTTTCCAATTACCTTTCTCTGATAAGCATGTAATGGGTGGCCCGCAAGGTGTAGTAGGGAGAAAAACAGACTCGTGAATCCGAGCCAACCTAAACATTGTGCTATCCTATTCAGCCAAAAATTTGATCCTAACTGTTTGGACACATAATGGGTAATTCATTAGTATCTACTTCGAAGTAAAAGGGATTAAATCGCACCAAATAGCTCGGACTTTACACTAAAATAAGCTCGGTTCCTTAACCCGCCCCATCCTGACATTTTATGGGCAGTGGTACGCCCCAGTCCAAACATTTTTGGACTTTTTTTTTTTTTTTTGGCTCAATCATCCGCTTTTGGTGAGAAACATCGAAAATTCGTAGAGAAATCGCTCACCTGAGGTTTAAAATACTCAATGTAGGAACGAGTACTTCCTTACCTGACTGGGTTTTCTAACAGGCTGGCACCAAAGAAAACGAGTTCTATGGAAGGGTAACTATTTTATCCACCCATAAACAGTATTTATTTATTTACTTGGTACGAATTTATATGTAGTACAAGAGTATATTGGTTTTCAAACAGTAATATAGGCATTATAAGCATTGTTTCACTCACTAACTCATCACCATTCATGACCTTTTTTTTCCCACATTACATGATCATCATTTCTGACTGTTTCTTCCTTTAATGCTATGTAAACTTTGTCCTCCACATTGTCATCGATTGGGGAATCACTCTGGCCCTGAATGTCTTCATTGGGCAGGTCACTGGTAACAGGTGAATTGCCGAGACAATGGCGTGCAGGAGGGGGGGAGAGGTTATTCGGTGTAAGGCATTGTCCCTGCTTGGCATCTTGTAGAGGAATAAAGGAAGGTCTCCAGTGTATACGTGCCAAAAATCACTCGCGAAATCACTCGCGAAAATTGAAAAATGTGCAAATTAGGGACCTTGCAATGTTGCCACGTTAATTCACATCGCCGGGACATGAGTGCACATCATGAGCAGACGTTAATTCACGTCGCCGGGACGGCGTGGGTTAATGGCAGGCACGCAGGTAAGTTAAAAGGAATATTACAAGGTCAATACATGGCTGGCTTAGCCATAAGGAAGATCAAGCTACCACACCTCCCATCCCCCTCATAACCTGTAATAAATACCTTATCTGAGCACTGATAACTAGAATTGTTCCAGAACTTTTCGCTGTTTTACTCAATTCCCATTATCATACTGACCCTATTAATAGTCTCAACTTTAAATTCAGTATACTACCCTGGGGGCCGGTGGTGATATATAAGTTGTTTCTGCAAAACATTGAAGGTGACTTAAATATTTTCTGAGCATCACACTGGTTGTATTAAGTGGCATTACCCCCTAAAGTTAGGATCATTATACTGGTGGTCAGTGGTGCTATATATTTTATTTCTAGCAATAGACTGGTGAGCAGTGACATTTATAATAAAAATAACAATTCGCGGCATTACAATTTCTGGTGTTTTTTGGCATGTCCAACACTTGAGAGGTGCAACCCCTGTTGCACGTCTTAACCCGTGGGTTACGAACCACAGCTCAGGTTGGGTAATGTTGCATTGCGAGCCACAGCTCAGGCCATGCATCACTATAAACACTTCCACCACTATGCAAACTTACGCATGGCAATACTCAAAGACGGAGAGGGAGAGATTATCTGTTTTCATCAGATGATGGCCTAGATGTTTATCTTCATGTTTATAATAAACAAAAACAAAATAATTTGTCTTATTTTTTCACTATTCCCGTATGTAAACATACGCATGGCCCTATGCAAAGATGGAGAGAGAGAGATTTTTTTTTTTTTTCACCAGATGATGCCCTGGATGTTTTCCTTCAGGTTTATAATAAACAAAAGCTAAAAAAAAAAATCTTCATTTCTTGTGCATCATGGGGTGGGATAAAAAAAGGATAATTGCGCAATCCATGGGTTAAGGGCCCATCGTGCCATAAAAAAAAAAATCGCCAGAAATCATATCGCAAGATGATATCTGATTTTTTCTTAATGGTGCACTGGGTTCTTAACCCACCCCATCCCGACGTTTTCTGGGCAGTGGTACGCCCCAGTCCTGTCATTTTTGGACCTTTTTTTTTTTTGCTCAAACATCTGCTTTTGGTGAGAAACATTTAAAATTCATAGAGAAATCGCTCACCTGAGGTTTAAAATACTCAATCCAGGTAGGAGTACCTCCTTACCTTACAGGGTTTTCTATCAGGCTGGCTGCAAAGAAAACGAGTTCTATGGGAGGATAACTATTCTACACCACTCATAAGCAGTATTTATTTATTTATTTGGTACGAATTTATATGTAGTACGAGAGTATATTGGTTTTCAAACAGTAATATAGGCATTATAAGCATTGTTTCACTCACTAACTCATCACCATTCCTGACCTTTTTTTGCCACATTACCTGATCATCATTTCTGACTGTTTCTTCCTCTAACGTTTGTCCTCCACATTGTCATCGATTGGGGAATCACTCTGGCCCTGAATTTTGTACCGTGGCATGACATGGCTTTACTGGCCAGGTCACTGATAACAGGTGAATTGCTGAGAAAAGGTCATGTGTGGGGGGGAGGAGGTCATGCTGGGTAAGGCATTGTCCCTGCCTGGCATCTTGTAGAGGAAGGTGTCCCGTGTATACGTGCCAAAAATCACTCGGGAAAATTGATAATTATGCAAATTAGGGACCTTGCAATGTCCTTGCAATGTTGCCGCGTTAATTTACGTCCCCGGAATATGAGTGCACATCATGTGAGGACGTGAATTCACGTCTCCGGGACGGGGCGGGTTAAGATGTGTCACCCCTCATATATGTATATATATATATATATATATATATAATCTCTCATCTCATCTCATCAGCCACTTGAATGTTCATTGCAGGACCGGCCTATCCCAACCGAAGTGAGGACGATACAGCCAATATATCTCTACCAAGTGGCTTAGGCTATCTGGTAGATTGTATGTAGGGTGAGAAGTGCATGTAAGTGTAATTGTAGTGCTGGAGTGGTTTTGGATGTGTGTGTAGTCTGTCAACCAAGTGTAATCGACCCGTGCAAGCTGACTGGGTGCAAGAATACTTTATAGTATGCAACACTGGTTCAACCACAGCCCCCCTTGTGTCCACCAAGCAGTTTGAAAAGCTCTGCATGCATCCTCTTGGATTTCCAGAGAGGATAGAAATACAGAGAGACAGGCAGAGACATTATATATATATATATATATATATATATATATATATATATATATATATATATATATATATATATATATATATATATATATATATATATATATATATATATATATATATATATATATATATGTACAATATCTATTTGGCTGTCTCACTGTACTTCTATCCTCTTTGGAAATCAAGGCGAATGCATCAATAGCTCTTCAAACAGCTCTAAGGTCACACTTTGCCGATGAATTGAAATGTGTATATTACAGTTACTAAAGTGACACACCTGATGGGCAATTTAGAACTACTTAAAAGTCTTCAAGTCAACATGATGGAAATTTAGTAGTCAGCTACCACAGAGGTTTTACTTCTACAGCCATGCCATTATTAGCTACACCGGGTCAGATAGGTGGACTGATTGGTGAGGTGGGTACAAAGGGTTGAGTGTACAGGTGCATGTGAAAGGGCAGGATGGGTGGGTGGATGGGCACAGATGAGTAAGTGTGGTAAGACAACGTGGGTAGGTGAGTGAGAGTGAGTGGGTAGGAAGGATGAGTGGGAAGGTTGGTGGGTGGATGGGTGTTCTGGTGTCAACATCTTTTTCCATATGAAGTTGTAGTATCACACATTTTACATAATAATTTTTAAAGCTGTTTAATCATAATTAACAGTGTGTAATGAAGTGTGAATGATGAACAACCAAATATCATTTCGCTGTTAGCTGTGGTATAGGAAGAAGGTGGATGGCAGACCACAAGGGCCACCCTGTTTCAATTATAAAATGAAGGTTAGGAGAAGTGAAAAGATATCTGAATAGTGCGTAAGTGTAAAGTCCTGGGGAACCATTTATTATGTTGGTATATGTGAATGTACTTAATACCATTTAATAGAGGTGTATAATGTGCTGTGCAGTAGAGTTGTCATTTATCTCTACTTTTTGCATAAGCCCAGAGTATATGTAATGCTCGGCACCTCACTTTTTAGCTGACCTCAGCACCGCGCCCTAGTCGGCTCGGTGAGTGTACAGCGTCAGAGGCCGTTTTACAGTTTTAAAGGGAGGTGGTGTCGCTCCTACATATCTCTCGGGTCGCAGTTATATTATTCTGTGCCCAATAAAGAGAGATTTAATCTGCTCATTTCTGTCACCTTACGCTACCACTTAATAACAGACCAGCTTCCACCTTCTCGTGGCAGAGGACCTTTGGTGGGAAGTGTCGGGCAGTGACGGCGAGTAGCTGACGTGTACTACAGACAGTGTCGTCGATCCAACACGGTGGTCTAATTATATTATACAGCAGAACACTTAATATGTAGTCAACTGCTACTCCATAACGGCTACATTAGATTGGTGGCCAGCAGTGCGACGATACATTTTATTGGTGCTAGCGGTGGCACGATATTTAGTGCTAGCCGTGTACTGATACATTAAATTGGTGTTCAGTGCTGGGATACGATACGTGCTAAAGGGCTTTATGCTGTGAACCAGTAACCCTTGCAATCGCTCGTTCCTGAAGGTGAAACAGAAAATCTTACTCTACTGTTGTAAGGGGACTAATTACCAGTGAGTTAAGTGGAGCAGATAAACTGGAGTGGTGCATATTAATTCCTCCCATTATACTGCCAGTGCGAGATTCCTATCTTAAGCACAAACTGGTAGTTATCTCGCCCTGTGGTGTGCGAGATATCTCCATCTTCAAGCACAAACTGGCAAGAATCTCGCTCTCGTGTGTGAGAAGCGAGATAAGGAGAGTTCAAGCCAGTGCGGTGAGGAGTGGGTCAACTAGCGACTTCTAGCAACTAGAGGCGCGGACGGCCAAAGCGAGCCGAGGGAGACCTGGCGTGGTGCAGGGCGACCAGTCGCTTGCTAACTCCCACAGCGAGCGGGCTGCTGTGTATGGTTGGAGGAGTCTGGTGGAGTGTGCAACGTGGAATGTGGAACATCATCCTGGACTTTCATATCTAGGTAGTGTCCATGCATTATCCACACACACACACACACACTTGAATCAACACACGTTAGTTAGTTGATGAGTGGAAATAAAGATTTCTCAGAATTCCCTTGAAATAAATATACTTTCTGTAATTTATATGTCTCCCGTTCTGTCACTTACCATAACTATCCTTTTTTATGTCAGTTTATCTTCCTGTAACTGGGAGGGGAATATTACTGACAAGGTTAGATGGATACACTGAAATGGGGACGTAGAATTAGGGAAATAGAGATTAACCCCACTAGACTCAGCATTTTATGAGTGGGTTGATACATCAAATAAAAGTGCTCAGACATATTAAATGAGTGAAGGACATATTGAGGATCAAGGTGATGAGGATATTTCTGAAGGACAGGATGAGGATTTGAACGTTTTGCATTTGCGTTCTGGTCATACTTATTCAACAGTCCCAGAACAATCAGTTAGATCCAAAATGGCCACTAGTCTTGCTAATGAGGGTATTCCTAGTGAGGAGACTGTGGAAGTTGAGACTACAACAGTACCTTTGGTCACTCAGGATATGCAAAATCCAGTCATTAGTGATAGTATTACAACCACTCACATACCTGTGTATACTTCAGATGTTTTCAGTACACCACAAGGTTCTGGACAGAATTTATTTTCTGTTCCTTATTCAAATGCATGGGGTATAAACACAGATGGTATTGGCATGTTAACCCAGAATCCTAATCAATGGGGCATGAATACTAATATTGGCATGCAAACCCAGAATCCTAATCAATGGGGCATGAATACTAATATTGGCATGCAAACCCAGGGCCCTTATCCAAATACCTGGGGCATGACTAACAATATGGGCGTGCAAAGTCAGACTAACCCTCCTCCTTTGTGGCAGATACCTGTACCTAATCTGGCTACTGATATAGTACAGCAGCATCCTAACTGTACTGAAAGTCAGGCTTTGGCGAAGGCAGGCATATGCTATGCAGAAGCTAGCAAAGCCTTGCAAACTTCGGGCTGGAGAGATACAGCTACTAGTTCTCCACAGCAAAGGACCAAGGCTGTTAAGCCAGAGGTGAAAAGATGGTGTGTCATACATGGGCATTGTCCTCATGAAACGGACTGTTGCCCCTTTGTCATTGAAAAGAGGAAGAAACTAGCGAACCCAGCTAGTTCGGGGGAAGCTCAGGGCCGCGCGCAAAAGTAATTAAAATAGTACAATCCACCGATGCGTGTGTGGCAGCTATTACTAAGGTGGACTTATTATCTATTCCTTGGATCATAGGGAAAGGTCAAGTGTCCCTGATCGTAGATACAGGGTCATGTACAAATATTATTTCTAGTAAAGCGCTGGAAAGACTTAAAAGTGAATTGCCTCTAACAAACTGGATATTATCACCACCTGATGTAATGTTGACAGGTGTGACAGGGAGTAGAATGAAGATTGTAAGCCAGGTGCCGTTGACATTGAGGGCAGATAAACGATCTCCTGTGTTACGTGCTACGTTTTATGTGGTTGAGGATTTTCCTCTGCCAGCTGATGGACTGTTAGGCTTTGAGACCATGGAGGAGTATGATATAGTAATACACCCTCAAAGACATTCCATTTCCTTTAATGGGAAAGAGTTTGTAGGCCTTAATCCCTCAGCGACACGAACTGGAACTGGCATCCAATCAGGAGCCGTCCAACCAGTTGTGACCCCGACAAGTGAAGCGTCAAGGGAGTCCCCGGATGCACACGAAGCGGAGGGTATGGACTGGAAGAAAGTCAGGGCTATAGTGAGTGGTAATCACCACTTACCCAGTCAAACTGTCTGAAAAATTCCTGTCCGAGTACCTGACGTGTCGGTGGGAACTGATGTAGCATGCTTAACTGAGACTGTGAAACATAAGGCATTGTCGCTGGAATCGACTCTGACTAGCGTTGGCCAAGACCAGAAGACGCCCCTCTTCATCGCAAATATGAGTGGTGGCGCAGTTAAGCTCAGAGATGGTTGTTATGTAGGCGACTTGATGTGCTATGGTGCCCCCATAAAGGAAGTCGACGACGTGCCGGTGATCTCTCCTGTAGTTACCTCTCAAGCAACGTCTCAGTCGGAACCCATACGTCTGGCTAAGGAAAAACAGCTGGAGCAATACGTGAAGGTCACGGATAATGTAGACCATAAAACACGACTCCTAGCCCTCCTTAGAGAATTTTCCGACCTAGTAGTACTTCCAGAAGAAGCGCTGGGTAGGACGGATAGGGTGAAGCATCATATTGGTTTGTGCCCTGGTACAAATCCAGTTTATGTGCCTGCATACCGTCTACCGCACAGCCTGAATTTCTCCGGATGCCTTTTGGACTGAGTAATGCTCCTTTAACATTTCAGTGGATGATAAACCAATTGTTTGGCGAGATGTTAGGGCAAGACGTCTTAGCATATCTAGATGACCTAATAAATTTTCCTACACCACAGACCAAGGATCAGATAAGATCGTTCCTAGGCCTCACTGGCTTTTATAGGAGTTTTGTCCACAGGTATGCCATCATAGCATCACCTTTAACAACGCTACTTAAGAAGGACGCTGCATGGAAATGGGGACCCTCGGAATAGAAAAGCTTCAACGAGCTCAAACAAGCCATGTCAGAAACACCCGTATTAGCGTTTTTGATTATACTCAACCTTTCTATCTGTGCACGGACGCCTCAGGTCTGGGTCTGGGAGCGGTGTTACAGCAGAAGGATGAGCAAGGAAAGACACATACCATAGCGTATGCTAGTAGGGCATTAAGACCCCCAGAGAAGAACTATTCGACGACACATTTGGAGACATTAGCAGTCGTGTGGGCGTTAGGACATTTCCGGGATATTATCTTTGGCTACTGGATAATTGTTTAACTGACCATGCACCCATACGCGACTTGTTTAAAGGAAAATAACTTGCACGGTAAGGTTGCGCGTTGGTTTGGCAAGGTAATGGAGTTTGATCCAGAGGTCAGATATTTACCAGGCCATCAAAATGTTGTAGCCGATGCGTTGAGTAGAAACATTGCTGCTACCATAGCCGAGGATGTTGCTCTTGCTGAGTATTCCTCAGACACGGTAAAAGCGGAACAACGTAATGATGCGATGTGGTCTCAAGTCATCTATGCCTTGGAGTCTGGCGACGAGACTTGTCTACCTGAACTCCCAGTACCAATGACTCACTTCCATCTTCAACAGGGTCTTTTGTATAAGCAACCCCCAGGGAAGGACACTGCATTGGTTGTTCCTGCTACCTTACAGCAAGCCATGCTACAGTTAGTTCATGACGTACCTCAAGCGGGTCATCCCGGTCGCGATAGATGCATACGTGAGGCGAGAAAGAAATACTATTGGCCGACCATGAGGAAGGACATAGAAGCCCACGTCAGTCAATGCGTCAAATGCGCGGAAATACGAGGAACGACGGGACTTCCGACTCCCATCTTAGAGTATCCTCTACCGGAAAAACCCTGGGATACAGTCTCCATTGATCTCTTAGCGTTGCCGAGAAGTCGTCAAGGTTCAAGTTATGTACTGGTGGCAGTGGACCATTTCTCATGATTCACTGTTTTAGCACCTTTACAGACGAAAACTTCAGAGGAGGTGGCGCACGCTTTTGTGACTTCAGTGATTTGTCCATACTCTACACCTAAGGTATTGTTCAGCGATAATGGCAGTGAATTTCGTAACCAGGTGTTACAAGAAATCTGTCGTATGTATGGAGTAAAGCAAGTTTTTGTAACGCCTTACAGTCCTAAGAGCAATGGCCTGGTGGAGAGAACAAACGGGAAGATACTGGAAGTCTTGAGACCAGTAATAACCTCAAATCAGGAGGATAACTGGGAAGACTGGTTACCACATGTAGCGGCGACCATCAACTCCTCAGAAAATTCATCAACTGGGAAGTCTCCTCATTATATCCTTTATGGAGAAGAGAAAGTGTTACCCCATGATTTGTTGGCTGGACCTCCTACTCCAGTATACAACGAAGAAGACTACGCAAAGGTATAGTTGTTGAAATTCCAACGTATACACAGTGAAGTACGGAAAAGATTAAAAGCCTCAAGAGCGGAGATGATGGTGAAACAACACAAAGGTAGTCAAGGAAAGACGTTACAGGCAGGCCAGAAGGTCATAATCCACAACCCTGAGAGAATTTCCAAGCTCAGACCTAAGTTCCGCGGACCATATACCGTTGTGGAACGAGTACGTGGAAATACTTAAAGGATGAAGCTAATGGAACTCAGGAGGCAGTACATACTGATAGGATCAAACTAGTAAGTCAAGAGCTAGGCCTATCGTCTGATGTGTTGTGCCCTCTGTCTTCGTCGCAGTCTATGTTGTCATCCGTACCTGTCCCTAACCAAGAGTATCGCAGCAAGCTACGATCCCACAACAAGAGTGATTAAGGGAGTATCTACTCTTGCAGAAAAATGTGGCTGTGGCTCAAACTCCTCGTGCGTTGCTTGGGGTGGACCTATGGAAAGACATCGGACATGGACACGACTGCGTTAATGCCAATAGCACTGAAGAGCCCACTTGGAGAAGTCATGGTAGTGGAAGATGCAGTATGCGTCTACTATCCAATGGAAGGCTATCTCCAAATGCCAGATATTGTCAAGGAGTTCTCCAAGGGCTTGTCGAATCTCAGACAGCAACTGTTGGAAGTGGGAAAGATGTTTAATCGAAACCCACGATTGACGAACTCTGACACTGAAGCTTTGTTGAGCTTCAGACTAGGCATATAGACAGGCTCACCGACAGGCTCACTAACTTGCATGTAGCTTTACCTAACGTACACTCTGATCTTTCCAAGCATGTCCATGCACGTACTAAGAGAGGACTTGTGGATTTTCTAACTCTTTGGTACGGTATTAGATAAGGATGTAGTGCAATTGGGTAGACAGATGCATGACTTGACACTGGCCGCTAAAGCCAATAATAGATTAATCATGCATCTGTATAAACAGTTAGATGAGTTCACTAACAAAGCTAACGAGATAATTAGGACTACCAACCATCTAGTAGAGCTTGTGAACAACATCCAAATTAACCTACCAACCCTAGCTAACTTGGTGTTATTCGCTGAGTACTTACATGCTCTCGACGAGTCAACCACTGCTTTGGAGAAGCATGCAGCCAATATGGTGGACGGCTTAATCGATGCAAGTTTGAACAGGGTTAATGCTTTATTGCTGCCTACTAATATACTAACAAATGTACTTGATATAGCTATGTGGAAGCATGGACTTATGCCACTCTTTGATCTGAGTCAACTGGAATATTATTACCCATTGTTAGAGGCCCAGTTGACCCATGAAGGCATCCTGATATTGGTACCTATGAGGAATGCTGTAACATACCAGGCATGGCGGTTCATTTCCTTCCCTTTTGCTACTGCTAATAATACACTTGTTGTTATTGAAGAGGGTCCAGAGGTGCTAGTTGTCTCAGAGGACAAGAAATATGTAGCAGAAACGACTGTGGATGAATTTGAGAAGTGTAAGGCCTCATTTCTTGATCTCCATGTATGTCCTGCTTTCCATTTTGTCTTCGTACCATTAAAGGTAGAGGAGTGTAAGAGGGCCTTGTTGGACACAAATACTTCCTCTGCTCTGCAACGTTGCACCTTCCAACCCATTCAGTTGAAGTCAGTTTTCCATGCTCATATTCATGCGAAACAGTACTTTTACTTTCCTGAGACAGAGGATGTAACTGTGATTTGTGCCTCACAGAATCAATTCCTTACAGTAAAGGGGTACTATATTGCACCTGATTTTTGTGAGTTACACAGTAAAAAGATAGCAGTTCTGCCTAGCAAGCATCACCTAGCTTTGACAGTGAACTTCTCATCCCAGTTACGACCCTTTTTACCTTCATTCAATGTTACTTCCTTGAATGTGAACAGGCTGTCTCATGTATTAAAGGAGCTTACCTTCCTCTCCCACCTGAACAGGACTGATTTAGAGCCTTATGTACTGTCCTATCTTCCTTCATACCTTTCTCCTTCCTATTTTGGTCCTGGCGTTGGTCTTCTACTTATTGTGGTCTTGTCCTGTGTTTGTGGTTTAGGCTACTATTAAGGCGCCAATTAAGGAACCCACTGATACCACGTGTCCGTACTTGCGGATTGCAAGTGGATGTTCCTGAATAGTTAGCTACCCTACATTCTGGTTAGGCTACACGGTAGTTAGGACAACAAGGTCGACGAGGACGTCAATGGTGTGGGCGAGCGATGTTCTGGTGTCAACATCTTTTTCCATATGAATTTGTAGTATCACACATTTTACATAATAATTTTTATAGCTGTTTAATCATAATTAACAGTGTGTAATGAAGTGTGAATGATGAACAACCAAATATCATTTCGCTGTTAGCTGTGGTATAGGAAGAAGGTGGATGGCAGACCACAAGGGCCACCCTGTTTCAATTATAAAATGAAGGTTAGGAGAAGTGAAAAGATATCTGAATAGTGCGTAAGTGTAAAGTCCTGGGGAACCATTTATTATGTTGGTATATGTGAATGTACTTAATACCATTTAATAGAGGTGTATAATGTGCTAGTAGAGTTGTCATTTATCTCTAATTTTTGCATAAGCCCAGAGTATATGTAATGCTCGGCACCTCACTTTTTAGCTGACCTCAGCACCGCGCCCTAGTCGGCTCGGTGAGTGTACAGCGTCAGAGGCCGTTTTACAGTTTTAAAGGGAGGTGGTGTCGCTCCTACATATCTCTCGGGTCGCAGTTATATTATTCTGTGCCCAATAAAGAGAGATTTAATCTGCTCATTTCTGTCACCTTACGCTACCACTTAATAACAGACCAGCTTCCACCTTCTTGTGGCAGAGGACCTTTGGTGGGAAGTGTCGGGCAGTGACGGCGAGTAGCTGACGTGTACTACAGACAGTGTCGTCGATCCAACACGGTGGTCTAGTTATACTGTACAGCAGAACACTTAATATGTAGTCAACTGCTACTCCATAATGGCTACATTAGATTGGTGGCCAGCAGTGCGACGATACATTTTATTGGTGCTAGCGGTGGCACGATATTTAGTGCTAGCCGTGTACCGATACATGGGTAGGGTAGGTGGGTTGGTGAGTGAGCGGATAAGCAGGGTGCATAGTGAGAAAATAGGTCCATGGTAGGAATAGGTGCATGGGGAATATATCCCTGGAGAAATGGGCCCGAGGAGGGACTTATATTCAGTGGGTAAAATAGAGTCTCAAGTATCTTTTCCCACAAGGGAAGTTGTCATTAGAGTCCCAGGCAATGCCGGTACTGCACAATCATTGGGTTTTACCCGGACAACACAGGGAACCACTGCTAGTGTGTTATATATGTATAACATTCAAGATATGCACAATAAATGGAATAGAGACATTGTAATTAAATTAGCACAAGCATTATTGCAAACTCTGCAATTAGTTAGAAGCCTCTATTCAGAAATATTGCTTTGGAAATACTCTAACTCTTTCTGAAAATATAATGCTAGACTACAGAATTGGTAAATTTTAACATCATGATAAACGCATATTGGAGACGTCAAGATGTAGCAACGTGTCAGCAGCCAACATCTTGAGAAATTGCAATGATGAGTTGAGATTGAAACATAGTAACTGATGTTGAGGTCGCCGTCCAAAAACCGATATCCCTCTTTTCCCTTCCTTCCCTCCCCCATACCCACAGCACACCCCTTCTCTCACTAAGGCTGCTTTCACATGAGCGGTTTATCCCGCAGGGGTTCTTGTCATGTGGTTTACAAATACATTGAGTCCAGTGGAACCGTTCACACGAGGCGGGAGCGGCAAAATAGCCATTACGGCAACCACCACCGACCGTCTGGATCACTAAACTGCGGTGGCAGTAAAACTGACAGTCATTTTGGGAGGCCATGTGTTGCTATAGGTTCGTTCACACAAACCATTTTGCCCACGGCTGCAGTTAGGTTTCAGCTCTGGGACAAACAACACCCAACCAACTGCTCTGCAATATGAATAGCTGGCATGTACTTTAATCGCACTTTTGTGTGTGTGTGTGTGGCGTGAGGTGGACGTGCCAGAGACTGCTCCTGTAAACAATGTGTTTATAGCAAGATATAGAAAAAAAGGAAATAGAAAAAAAAAAGTAGATTTACATCAGCTAAGCATTATATTAAAGAGAGTTGTATGTACAAATTCTGCAAGAATAAACAATTATATTCAGGATCTCTCAAGATGGCGACAGGATTCACAGGAGGACTGGAGTATACAGACAAAGGCAGTACGGAGATCTGAGGATCAACAAACAGGGAAAATAGTTAACCCTCTAATGCACGTTAAGCTTTGGTAAGTTTTCTGGCGCACGATTTTATCCGCCTGGCCGCCCAGCCCGGCTGCCCGTGCGCGGCAAATAACACGTTTTCTCTCCTTATTTTCGCCATCCAAACATCAGTATACTGCCATGAAACCTATCTCACCTTATTCGTCGGTGTTTGTTCTACCTGATAAGCACCACAAAAAAGCAGGAAAACACGAATAAAACAACACTGGGTGGCCGTGAATAAACATTTCGCTACGCCACTTTCACTTCCCAACATCACCATTTGAATGCTTTCCATCATACAGGAAAATGTTATTAGAAGTTTTGATAGAGAATTTCATCAGCTTTCTAAAAAGACAAGTCCGGTTGTGATACAATTTGTAGTTTTCGAGAAAATTGCCAAAAACTGAAAGTCATTTTTGAAAAAAAATTCAAGGAGGTCTCATTCTGAACTTTTCTCGCACTCTTTATATTTTTATTACATAATATTATGCAGAATTTCAGGAGCTTTCTAATGTGCACCAGGTGATTTCGATACGCCTCACAGTTTTTGAGTAAATCGCCAAAAACGACTGTTCTAGTGTCTGACATTATTTTCCACAATGGAGCATGTCTGTCACTACTGTAGCATTATATTATTAATATTTAGAGAAAATGTGTTGTAGCATTGAGATAAGAATCCAAATACCACTTTGGTGTTGTGTGGTGTGGAAATGAGATGAGCACTAGGCTTGCAAAGCCCAGCATTTTCTGTCATAAACAATGAGGGTAAAGGGAAGGAGATAAAGAAATATGAATTGTATATATGTATATATGTACAGTATAAAGTCTTGGGGGAAATATTTACCCGTTGGTATACCTTAATTACAATATTGAGGTGTATAATGTGCATGGTAAAGCTGTGAAACTTCTGTTCATGTATAAATACCAGTGTCTGTGGTGTTTGGCACTTCTGTATTTATGCTGATCTCAGCGCCACTCCCACCGAGGAAGCTGGCCAGCTAGGGGAAAATGCACTTATCATTCAAATGAGAGGGACTTATTTATTCTGGGCTCTCTCTGTGTCGCAGTTGTATCTTTCTGTGGCCAATAAAGAGAGATAAATCTGCTCAGTTTTCAGCTCACCTGCACACGCTACCTCTTCAATTCCTTCAACAGAATCTACACCGATTCCCACCATCTCCAGTGTGGATGA
The DNA here is from genome assembly GCF_032717465.1 of Coenobita brevimanus. Classification (NCBI taxonomy): domain Eukaryota; kingdom Metazoa; phylum Arthropoda; class Malacostraca; order Decapoda; family Coenobitidae; genus Coenobita; species Coenobita brevimanus. The sequence goes on from NC_137013.1 coordinate 11,558,752, forward strand.
AGTCATTTGATGGAGTGTCAGCCAGAAGTGACTTAGTCCAGGCAGAATGTTCATAACCTTGCTTGGAACAGTGCAGTCACGTCTAAGCTGATATATAAATTGGTGATCAGCTGTGGGGTTCCAATAAACTGATATATTAGTGAACAGTGGTGGAATTCCTACAAGCCGACACACAACTGGGAACTCACGTTCATGCATCACTTTCGTGATGCGCACACAGCATACGCAATATTCCCGCCTACGTAACAATGAATTTTTATCATAGATATTACATTGTTATGTCTTATACATACGTAGAATTTACTGCTCTTTATCATGGTTCTTACAGGACATCGATATGTCCAATGGTTTTCGAGTAATTGGCCGCCCAAGTGAGATTATTCCTCGGAGGGCTTTCGACTTTTACCTCAAACAAGGAACAAAACATAGTCTGTTCCCCCACCTTTTCCTACAAAAAAAAAAAAAAAAATGCTCCCAAAGGCTTATATTCTGGTAATGAACATACGAAGAATCTACTGCTCTTTATCATGGTTCTTACGGGAAATTGATATGTCCATTAGTTTTCGAGTAATTGGCCGACCAAGTGAGATTATTCCTCGGAGCGCTTTCCTCAAGCGAGGAAAAAAACATAGTCTGTTTCCCCGCCTTTTCCTAGAAAAAAAATGCTCCCAAAGGCTTATATTCTGATACTGGACATACGTAGAATTTACTGCTCTTTATCACGGTTCTTACGGGAAATCGATACGTCCAATAGTTTTGGAGTAACTGGATGACAAACGTAGAATACTTCTCCTCACCCGCATGCGAGATAAAAAACATTCTTTCCCTGCATCACTCACGCCTACATATTTTCTCTCATTATGTTTTATTATTTTCTTTTTTTACTCAAAGTATACACGTAAAATATCATAAGATTTTTTATGTTGCTCTGAGAAACTGGACATGACCACTAGTCTTTTTGCTAGGTACTAATACTGAAGCTGAACTTTCTTCCATCTCATATGTGTGTATGTAAAAAACATTACTTATTTGTGTAAAAATATTGAACTATAGAAATAGGTCAATATACGAATCAACAAAATACAGATAACTCACTTCCTCCAGAGGTGTTGAGATGCTGGCAGGAGATTGAAGGGTTGTTGAAAGATGAGGAGTTATGTAGTGTGTGAGTGTGTGTGGGGGGGTGTTAATGTGCATGTGTGTGGATGAGTGTGCGTGCATGCATGTGTGTGTGTGTGTCTGTGGCTGTGTCGTATTTTCTCCTCTCCTTGCAATACATTTGCCTAAAACACATGAGATGCACACAATAGACTTCTCTACGAACATTCACTGCATGACATACGTACATATATATGTGGCTGTGGCATATTTGTTGTCTCTGATACATGTGCTATGTTTTCGCTAAGTCAGTCAATGCATGCAATATTTCTTAGTGAACACTCACTATGCTATTTCATACGTATGTTTCACACTAAACCATACGCAATATAGCTCTGTTTGAGACTGGTACAATACCTTTTCACTGAAGTCTGTGATTGTGTGGCGTATTTATCGTCTCTGATACTTGCGCTAGGTTTGAGCTAAGTCAGTCAATGCATGGAATATTTCTCGGTGAAACTCTCTGCACTATTTTACACGTACGTTTCACACTAAACCATATGCAACATAAAACACTATCAAATGATTCTATCCCAACCTCCTCTCTTATTCCCTTCCTGACTGTATGGCTTACGTGACCGCGTGTTTCCTTAGTGACTGTTGCATATCTCTATGGAATACATAATGCCTGCTATGGTAGGTCAGTTGTTTCACCAATCCAGGCACTATATGTTTCACAAATATAAGTATTGGCTTCACTGAAAAGGGTAAGCTACTCATCATTTACAGGCAGGGTGAAGGAGAGTGGAAACCCCGGTATAAAAACCAGATTCCTGCCTGTAGGCATAACGGTTCATAACGGGCCCCAATGCTTCACAAACAATATATATATGTTCCATAGACATAATCACTTCACATTACAGTAAAAAACACTGTACAATCACAATATTTCAATAATGGCTTCTGCCCCGGGTGGGAGGGGGAAAATGGTGGGTTTAAAGGGACAACTGACAGCTGCGCAACCCTTCAGCCTGGCTGCTCATGAGATACTGAGGTTTTTCTGCTGCACACCATCTCATCAGAGGAGTCATAGTGTTGCCAATGCCTTACCTTGGGAGATAGACGTACCTACTACAACGCACCAAAATTTCATGCAAATTGCCTGAAAACGTATTTTTTGGCGAATATTTTTGTGGTCAGGACCGCGATTTGTGTGACTGAGCGTTTTCCTACCAAACTGCATGTCACGCAATTCGCGTGAACTGTGCCTGAGAGGGTTAAAGATAAGGACAGTGATCATTATTACTGTCGGAAATGCTGTTCAGAAGTGGATACAGTGGATAAAGCTATGTGCTGTGAGGTATGTAGCCTTTGGTTTCACATCACCTGTGAAAAGATTCCTAAGTCTGTTTACAATTATATGGTTAATAATCAGTCCTCTGAATAGTTTCAATGGATATGCAGCTTATTTGATGTCAGATATGAGAGAATATGCAAGCATGTTATGAAGATAGAAAGGATGCAAGTAGATCTCAATGAACAGCATGATAAATTAGCAACTGAGGCCTAGAACATGACTCAGACTAATCAACTAATACGGAGTGAAACATTTGTCAAAATAAAGGAGGTGGAAGATAATGCTTCTAAGTTTAAGGAGGTGGAAGATAATGCTTCTAATAAGGAGATGGAGGATAAAATTTCTTTATTTAATGTGAGCCTGGATAAAAAGGGATCAGTGCCTGAAGGTCAGTCTCAGGAGAAGCAGTCACTTGAAGGCTTAGATTTGATTCATGAGCTGAATGAGAGAAAAGCATGTGAAAACAATATTGTGGTTTATAATATTAACCCCTAAACTACGGGGTTGTTTTGGCTCAACTTGCGCGTCCTGCGGGCATATTCTCGCTCCGATGGTCTCTCAAAAAATATTTGCCAAAAATCAGTTATTATTCCTAGAATATTATAATTATATATGCATATGACAAATATCTTTAGCTTTCTCCTGGGATGTTTGTTGAGCCTTCGTCAAGTACCGTAGGACTTGTGGAGACTTCTGAATTTGGGTAACGAAGTCTCCACTTTATACTTCCCGACACCCCGTAATATGATAATATGAATATTATCACTAGAAACACTATTCTATGATTTTCAAATAGTTTGGAATCCATACTCAAAAAAAAAAAAAAACACTGTGAGAGCAATGAAAATTACGAGAGCATATGACCTTCCCACTTGCGTTCGTTCACCGCTGGTATTCTGTCATTTATTATTCATAAAAACACTCACACTTTTTATTTCTATTACTATATAACACTTATATATATCTGCAGTCTTTATCCATAAGTTTCCTTCAATAATAGTAGTTTATTGTCACTGTGGGCATTCAATTTCTCTTTCAGTAGAATAAGTAGCATTCACTTTCTTGTCCTGTATACTAGCATTGAGAGCGAATCTGTCACTTTCACTTCCACTTTCATAACTCATAGTATTCATACATGCTAGAGTGAAACTTTCACTTTCATTACTCCTAGTATATATACTCGTATTCTTATATTACTACTCATTTACATTTCTATTTACATTCTCTATTTTATTTACATTATTTACATTTCTATTTTATTTACACTGTTTTATGCACTGTCACTTGCAGTAACTTATAAAACTATTTTCCACTGTTCATTTATATTTACATTCATTGCTTTCACTTGCTGTTTACACATTATTTACATTTCCACTTGCACTGTTTTACTCTCCAGAAAGATCGTAGTCACTGTCCATAATTTTCTTTGATAAATTAGCCAGTTCACGTTCCACAGCAGTCACTTAACCCTTTACCCCTTTCCACACGAGGTTTAGTATAGGTAGAGGACACAGGGCCCTTTGCATGGGGCTAAACAGAGGCAGAATTTGACAGACGTGAATCCAACGTGGTTTCACCTTGAAAGACGACAGTAAACTGAATGCTGTGGTGGCCTAGGGGGAGTGCAACTCTGCCAATGTCAGCGTGGTGACAGCTGCTAATATATACGCTATGAAATGATTGGCAGGAAATCTAGACAATACATAATAAATTAGGTAGTTCCAGGTGAATGTAAATATTACTTAGGCTTCTCCCTTCCCTTCTTATATATATTTTTATTATGAGAATAGATTATACGGCATTATTCAAGGGGAAATAAAGAGGGAAATTAGCAAATGAGTGCACATGAGGTGTTGTCAGGTGATAATTTGCCAATTCCAGGTGTATGGCACTATCACTTACCTTATTTCTTTATTGTATATATTATTCGGTATAAGAATAGGGCATAGGGCTTATTTCAATGGATGAAATCAATGGAAAATTCCGGGGAAAATTTACTTAGTGCAGCATGGCCGGGCAGGTGAGAAGAGAGGGTAATGGAGGGGAGGTAGGGAGGGGAGTCAAGAACGGGATGAAATGGCTAAATTGTCAACAATGGATGGGAGTACAGATGAGATTAGGAGTGCTGACTAGTGTTGGACATTGACAGTACTGATAGATGATACAAGCCACCACTTGAAAGCCCGGGCAAATTCAAAATAACACAGAATCACAAAAGTGACGCCCTGCAATATGATTTGCTCCCAAGCGTCATGAAAGTGATGGCCCGCAGTTAAGGGGTTAAAGAAAGCAATTCTACTGAGGCTTAACAGAGATTTCACCATGATCAGGAAGCATCTGAAAGGTTAATTAGATCCTGTAATACTGGTGTTGATAATATTGCAAGAGTTTCACGGCTTGGTCTTAGAGCTGCAGGGAAGAATAGACCTATGCTTGTGGTGCTGAAAAGTACATCAGCCCAAACGAATTATTTAGGAATGTGAAAAATTTAAAAGGGAAGCAAGAATGGGCAGGAGTATGAATTTCTCACGATTTAACTAGAAGCCAAAGGCAGGAGGAGAAAAAGTTATGAGACCCTGATCCAGAGGGGGGGGGGGCGTGAGAGGCATACGACCCCCCTTTTTCAGAAGCCAATATATATATTTTTACTATAAGGTTCCAAGATGGAGATAAAGGTATTATGAATATTTCTGATCTGAAATGTTGTTATGCAAATTTCTCAATTTTTCTGGGCCAAATTACACTGCCATTCTGATGCTTTACTGAAATTCGTTAAAATTTTTGGCCTCTAATTGTGTAATACTTATCCGTAGCAAGTCGAACTTCAGTATTGGCAAGAATGCAATATCCAGGAATAATATCGAGGTGATCTGCCGAATCCATCATGCCATTCTCAGGAGCTGAGACTATGGAAATGCTACCGGGCAACAGAAAAATCGAAGCCACAAACTATATCAAACCCTTGAGAAGGTGTGTTTAGATGCTCTGCAGAAACTCTTCTCAAACGTTGTGGTTATACTTCACATTCTGCTTACTGTCCCCGTGACTAATGCTAGATTGGAAAGGGCTAATTTTTCCTTGAGATACGTGAAGAATGTATTCAAAAGTTCCATGAGTGAACCTCACCTCAATTCCCTGATACCATGTATATCCACAGGGATATAAAACTGGATTATGACAAAACCATTGAAATGTATGCTATGAGACATCCTAGATGTATGCTTTTCATCAGTCTGTTTTGAAGCAAGTAGATCTTGATATTGATGGCTCAGTTTACTCATTGAATAGCCATGGATCTACACATTGATATTGTGGATGCTGTGATCATGAAGATTGTTTGTCAGTGTCGTAGTGTAATTATTCATTCACAATCTATTTCTGAAGTTGATTTGGTCACACAGCATCCTTCTGAAACATACAAGCATACACAGTTCTGATGAAAACCCAGCACGCTATCATCTAATCAAAAGGATGATTTGTTAGTGAGCTGGGTTGGTACGATGCATCACCGCACTGACACACACACACACACACACACACACACACACACACACACACACACACTGAATACTTCCGGTTGGGCAGGGGACTATATACGCACACTGCCCCTGGACCTGAAAATGCTAATCACCCCCCCCCTTTGATAAAATGCTGGATCCAGCCTTGGTTATGGTCAGAAGCTAGAGTCGTAAATGAACAGGGTACGAGGTCATGGGGCCACCTTGGAGAAGGAGAGTCACGAAGATAAGGGGAGGAGGAGAAGTCAATCAGGAATAATCAAGAAGAAGAATATTGTAAAAATTGTAAATAAGTTATTTATGTTTACAAATGCAGATGTGTTAAGCTCAGATAAGCTAGATGAATTTCGGAATAGGATTAGTGCCATGAAGAATAAGCCAACAGTATTTGCCATTCAGAAAGTCAAGGCTAAGAACCAAATGTATGAGAAGAGCATGGAAGAGTACCTAATTAATGGATATGTGTGTCTTGAGAAGAAAATACTCAATGACACAGGTAGAGGTCTTTTGATATATGTTGATAAAAATATTAAATTCAGGATAATAGATCTGAAGTCCAGGTATACTGAATATCTGTGTATTGAATTACTGGGAATTGATAGTAATGTGCTCTTTGCATCTATATATCGGAGTTCAAGTTCAAGTGTGGATAATAAGGAAGATCTATTAAAACTACTGGATGAAATATCTGAATTGAGAGTAAGATATAAAGTGCTAGCCGGAGACTTCAACCTACCAAACATTGACTGGAGTAACTAGAGTCTGGAGGATGGAACACCAAAATTATACTTTCTATGAAAGAGAATTTATAGAAAAATTAAGGGATGGTTTCCTAAGCCAACATGTATATGATATAACCAGGTTTAGAGGTACTGCTAAGGAAAATGTTCTAGACCTTTTACTGTCAAATGATGAAACAATAATCAGTAACATAATGATGGAATATCCAGTTGGTAAAAGTGACCACACAGTTATCTATTTTAGCTATGATCTGGAGGAGGTCAGAAGTGGAAGTAAGAAAACTGTATACGTGTATGAAAGAGGTAATTATGAGGATCTCAGGATGAGACTGGACCAGCAGTGGAAAGAAAAATCATCATCTGAAAGAAATATAGAGGATAAATGGAATGTATTTAAGGATACAATAATAAGGACAACGGAGGAATGTGTACCAATAAAGACGATAGAATGTGGATCAAAAGGTCACCTTGGTCATCCAAATAAAACCTTTCCCAGGAATAAAAAATTACGAGTAAAAATCAAAAAGGAAACAGACGTTATGGAGTATTTTACAGCAGTTAAAAGAATCCCAATGTTCACAAGATGACAATAAAGATCTTTCCAAAATTTAAATGGAATATAGACGAACTCGAAATTAGGTCAGGAGACAAACACGAAAGCTGTAAAAACGAAGGAGAAGGGAGTAGCAAGTACGGCAAAGAGTAATTCTAAAGTATTTTGGAAGTATATACAGACCAGTATAGGATCAAGAGGGACTATTGAGGAATAGTACAACAGTGACGACATGACAGGAACAACAGTAGTCGACAAGGAGAAAGCAATGATCCTAGCAGACCATTTCAGCAAGACATTTTGTGATGAACCAGAAGGTGTAGTACCAGGAATGAACACAGGATATTGTCCAGTGAAAAATAACGTACAGATAGGTGTAGGGAGATTAATGAAGGCAGTAAAGAATCTAAAGGTGGACAAGTCCCAAGGTCCTGAAGGAATACTCACAGATTCTCACAGATGTCTACTGGATGGAGGCTTCCTCTAATCCTGTACGTCCAGCTCACTACTACTCAAGCTAGTCATGTCAGCTGGGTGGTCGAGGCGGCTATACTCCAAACATGCTCTACAATTATCTTCTTTTATCCTGATTGGCCCATAATCTGTCTAATTTCTTTTCAAAGTCTGTCAGTGACTCCGCTGTTACCACTGAATCAGGAAGACCATTCCATACATTAATTACCCTGTTACAGAAAGCATATTTGCTGATGTTCAGTCTTGCTCATTGTTTATAGATCTTGTTATGTTGCCTTGTAGTCGAGTGTTGTCAGATAAAAATAACTCTGCACACCTCCTTATCGTAAAATACCGATAAAATTTAAAAAACCTCTATCATATCACCTCTTATGCATCTATAAGTCAAAGTGGGTAAATCCAGCTTCTTTAACCTCTCCTCATATGACAAATCTCGTAGAGCAGGAATCAGCTTCGTCGCCCTCTGCTGTCTATTTTCTATTGCCTGAAGTATCTTTCATCTTATAAGGACACCAAACTTGATTGACATATTCAATATGTGGTCTAAATAGGGCAGTAAACAGAGGTTTAATGGTTTCTTCATTCAGAGCAGAGAATATTGTTCTTATGAGGCCCCCAATCTTGTTTGCCTCATCTATTTTCTCTCCCGTATGTTCTGAGACTTTTAAGTCACCATCAATCACCACACCAAAGTCTTTTTCGGAATGTATATCTTTCATTTCTTCCTCCATCTTATATATATATATTTTTAACATTTGTCCTTCCAGTCCCCATATAACTGCATTTTGAGGGGAGGAATTTCAACAGCCATTCTTGAGACCATTTTCTGATTTTTACTCTATCCTCTTGCATCCTGTTACAATCGGCATCATAATAAATTTTTGTAAAAATCTTGCTGTCGTCAGCATAGAGATGGACATCGCAGTTCCTTACTGTCACGAATTCGAGCGATTGTGTATTTATACAAATTCGTGACATTGTACTTTGGTGAGAAAACCACTAACTCTAGTGGAGTTCCTACTGGGCATCACTCAGTTCACCCGTCCTCATATGCACTTTGATCGGGATGGTTTTCAGAACATTTGTTACTGTTTCATAAGTGACCATTCTTATGCCTGACATTACTGCATTCACTGAGTGATTTTATTGTGTGTGCATATCGTTCACTCTCTCTCCATTGACCGTTGAAGTTAGGCCATGCCTACTTATGGCAAACACGGCCATCTCTCACCCCTCTTCCCAGTTTGAACTTAATCAGCACTGGACCGCCTCGAGTGTAGGATTGTTTGTGTCCAGTGTAGAGAGCAGCGTCTCCGTCGTACAGTGATTTCCTAGATCTCCACCTAGACAGTGATCGGTGAAGTGAGCTTAGTAGCAATTAGCAGCGCTTGGTGTTTCAACAAGCAGACACCCAGTCTTTCGTAGCTTCAGCTCCATTCCATCCACTGACCAGTATTTCCATTCTTTTTTTTTCTAGGCTTAAGTCTGATCAGCTTTGGAATGAACGAGTGAGTTTATTTCCTTTGTTATTTGAATTCATGGGTCCCTTTGTGACCGTTAAATCCCCTTTTGAGTTTATTTTGAGACTCATATAACGTAAATATATTTTATTGTAATTAATAAATTTACAGTTCTTTTCTTTGAGCTTAATGTAATTTAAACTCGTGTTTTATTTCTCCACATTAAGCTTACTTTAGTTGCCACTCCTTGTTTGCACAAACTCTTTCCATTGTTAACAACGGGTATTTAAGCCAGTTCTTCCATATTTAAACTTAAATCCGTTGTGCCAGTCATGATTTAAGCACCGGCAAGAACCTGTCCATTATTATTAGTATTAGTTATTGATTGTCAGGGGTGGAATCACTTTCTCAAGAGGCTAACAGTACTAACAATCAGCGCTCATGAGTAAATAAGTCTCTGCTGTGTACTCTTGAGAAGGTTTATAAATTCTTGTCCTTAGAGAATCGGCGAATCAAGGCAGAATAAAGTAAAACTTACTACTTGATTTTCACAAGTCAATTCCTTGTCTCTACTTTCAAGGAATATCAAGTAATTTTAATTCTTAAATTCACGTCCCCCCATAACATCTGGCGACCTCACCAGGATATAAACTCCTAGCTCTAAAGTTAATAACGAAATAATACTCACTCACACCTAGGTATTTGTTATCATTAAAGTCTATAGGCACTATCTTATTGGTGGTTATTGATTCATCTCTATTAATTTTACATAACAGTTTTCCCAGTCATTTTCTTATTTTCTTTCCCAGTTTAACTAGATATAACTGGTCACCACCAGCCTGTGTCTATATTCTTTAATTTTGATTATTAGCATTTCTCTGCAAAGCAGCAGTCAGTACTCAGTCTTTAGTCTACTCAGCCTTAATTGAGTTAGCATCATGGCTACTAATATATATGTAAAGGAAGCCAAAGATATGGGGCTTACTGACTCCAAGGAAATTAAAGATTATGTGCTCTCACGGTTCACTCTTGAACAGCAGCATGAGAGTGATGCCCGTGAGGAGCGTAGAATTCAACACGAACATGGGTGAGAACAGAGAGAATACAAAGTGAGAGCAGCGCGAGGAACGCGAGAGAGAACGTGAACACAAGCGAAAACAATGCAAACAACACGAGCAAGAACGTAAATATGAGCGAGAACAATGTGAGAGAGAACGCAAATACGAGCAAGAACAACGTGAGAGAGAGCGAGAACACGAACATGGCGAGTGCGAGGCACATGAAAAACATGAACATGAGATGCTGAAGTTCAAGTGAGACTCCTTGGCTTCAGGCACATCTGGTGCAGCCGACCTGAGCTCCATGATTGCTCTTCCTGCACATGGTCTTTTTTTTTTTTTTTTTTTTTTTATGTGTCCGACTCTGGGCAAAGGCTTCAGGGCCTATATCTCGGGGGCAGTAGCCTATCCCAAGGCCCAGTAGTCCTCCTACACCTCCACATGTCAACCCCATGCCTCAAACTTCCTTCATACAAGGAAGGCGAGCGAATCCAGCCATTCATAGCTCGTTTCGAAGACATGGGGCAGCTGTACCAGCTGAATGAGGCAGCTAAGCGGCTCCAGTTTCTTACCTTGTTTGAGGGCCTTGCCCTCGATATTCTCCACAGAATTCATGGAGACAATCTCACTTATGAGATGATGAAGGCTGCACTCGTCAAAGCATACGGTCTCACAGTTGACGACGCCAGGAGTCAGTTTATGAGGGCGCGTTTACAAGAAAAGGATACTGCTATTCAGTTCCTAGATCAGCTTACTGCTTAGTTAGATGAGTGGATGGAGAAAGATGAAACCCGTCTCACGCGAGAGGGGATAATTGACCTTATGCTGTTCACGCAGCTAGAAAAGTCGTGGCCTGCTGAGCTTATGGCTCAACTTAAGATCTGCCAGGTAAGGGATCCCAGCCAAATGGTGGAGAAGGCTGATGCATTCTTCACTGTGTACGTGTACCAAACTTGTAAGCAACACACCTGGAACAGGAAAGCTGATAAGTCTGGGAAACCATCTCGCACTGAACCCCAGCATTAAGGCCATTCTCAGAATAATGGCCAAGGTCCAAGCAAACCGCAGAAGAAGGACCAGGGGCAGAATGTTCAGCAACCTGCTCAGAAGCAGTACAAGTACCCTAACCAGCAGCAGTATCAGCCACGCGATCGACAGACGGGACAATCCTTTTTAGCACCAGGCCCAGTGTATTGGAGGCAGGAGGCAAACGCAGCCTTCATTCCACAACAAGCGCACAGTGGTGCCATCCCCATCAGTACAGGTACTTCTCCACAGTTTACTAGTCCCCTAGTGACAGTGAACTCTCCACCACAGATGGTCAATGCTTCAACTCCTCAGATGGTGAGCAGGACCCCTCAGGCATCCAGTCCTCAGGGTGCCACATTTGCTGCATCGTTCGTTCTGCATTCTTATCAATGGCTGGCTGCTTCCTCTACGGGCCCTCCCACAGGCAACAGTGCCTTCCTTGTTCAGCCAGGGTTTGTGGAAGGCGTTCCTGTAAAGGTCCTGAGAGACAATGGTTCTTCAGGTTGCTCTGTCAGGCAGAGTCTAGTTCGGCCTGAGGAGTACGCAGGTCGACAGATCCAAGCTCAGCTTATTGGTGGATCATTGAGATTGTTTCCTGAGGCACATATCCAGGTGGCATCTTCATTGTACACTGGTACAACACTTGCAATTGTCATGATAGAACCTTTGTTTGACCTAATAATAGGCAACATACCAGGTGCCAAGCATAGTTGCACCGTAGATGACACTACTCAGACTTTGGCTGCAGTAACATGAGCCATGGCCAAGGCTCCAAACTTTGTCACCCCAGTGACCATTGCATCGCTGCAAGATCTGATTTGTGGCCAAGATGTTGTCCAAGAACAATATTCTGACCCACACTTGCTGCTGTGCGGAAGAAACAAATGGGTAGAGTGATTAAGTATTCACGGGGAGGTCAAGCCAGGTTCCTTCTTAAACAAGGACGGCTCTACCATGAGTAACAAACACCCCATGGCGAGGTTCGACTGCAGTTTGTCGTTCCCGCTAAGTATCGCCGAGCAGTGTTAGAATGGGTTCATTGTTCAGCACCAGAAGGACACATGGGCAAAAGGAAAACCCAGGACCATATCCGTGCTGACTTTTTCTGGCCAGGAATGGGACAGGAAATAGATAGGTTCATACGTTCCTGCAATGTGTGTCAACATTCCACCAATCAGGGACATGCCCTTCCTGTGCTGTATGAATCCAAACCCATAATCTCTGAGTCAGTTGAGAGACAGGGCAGTGGTAATGTGGGTGCAGACCTGACATCTCACCTGTTGGCCCCACAGAACACATTATGTCCAGGGCCTCAACATACTTATGTACCTTAGGTTAATGGGAAAGTTCGAGACCCTTGCAGAGGCAATCCAAGGATGTGTCTGAATTACCTTGTGGAGTGTCTCAAGCTGTGGGCCTCTGAGGATTTCTGGAGAATGCACATTATCCACCTGAGTGTTCACACCATGTCGAGTGTAAAAATATGACCTGCCCAAGATTGCATACAGTTTCTCAGCTTGCCGATATTAATCGTCAGTGTAGAGTTAGGTTAACCAGTAAACTGCCCGTTCTCAGAGATTTACGCAAGCCAAGGACTACGTTTCCTGGTTAATAATGTATCAGTTAAGAAAATAGTAGTGTACTTTTTGTAGCATATGTACTAACTACTAGGCAGAGAGAGAGATTGTAATTTAATAAAAATTGTTTGTCGCACTGACACTTTTGATGTTTCACCTTGATTGATATCACAGGTAGAGCTGGTGGGTGTAGCAGTTTTGTCGTACAGATCAGCTGATCGTCTCTGCTGCATGCTGCTGCCTCTTCTCTTCTGCCTCGTCGTCTCCATTTATTATTAATTTGTATCATATCATTTTACACTTAGGTACAGTTACACTACAATTGTCACAACTACAACGTGTATCACATACACCACGCCATAAAACAAGTAGTTGTTAATGTAAATTTAGGGATTTTTCACTCAGTTTGACCTGAGTACAGGATTTTTCACCGTCGTCACAGAGTTTTTCCTCAAAATTGCTTCTATTAAAGTAAATACGAGTTTTTTTTTTCTCATTGACAACCGTGATTTTCTTCTCTAGCGGGAATGTACACACACCACAGTGTGAATCTTCTGTGACTGAGTTGGGATTTATATGTATATATCGTAAAATTTTTCTCAAGAAAAATTTGATTTTGATGGGGCGTAATGTCACGGATTCGCACAATTGTGTATTTATACAAATTCGTGACATTGTACGTTGGTGAGAAAATCACGAACTCTAGCGGAATTCCTACTGGGCATCACTCAGTTCAACCGTCCTCGCATGCACTTCGATCGGGGTGGTTTTCAGAACATTTGTCACTGTTTCATAAGTGACCATTCATATGCACAACATTAGTGCGTTCACTGAGTGATTTTATTGTGTGGGTATATCGTTCGCTGTCTCTCCATCGACTGTTGAAGTTAGGCCATGCCTACTTCAGGCAAACACGGCCATCTCTCACCCCCCTTCCCAGTTTGAACTCAGTCAGCTTTGGACCGCCTCGAGTGTAGGATCGTTTGTGCCCAGAATAGAGAGCAGCGTCTCCGTTGTACAGCGATTTCCTGGATCTCCACCTAGACGGTGATTGACAAAGTGAGCTTAGCAGCAACTAGCAGCGCTTGGTGTTTCAACACACAGACACCCAGTCTTTCGTAGCATCAACTCCATTCCAACCACTGACCAGTATTTCCGTTCTTTTTTTTCCTAGGCTTAAGTCTGATTGGCTTTTCAATGAGCAAGTGACTGTATTTCCTTTGTTATTTCAATTCATGAGTCCCTCTGTGACCGTGAATTCCCCTTTTGAGTTCATTTTGAGACTCATATAACGTAAATTTATATTATTGTAATTAATCAATTTACAGAATACTGCCACCGTAATCCCTGCGTGTCGTAAAAGGCAACTAAAAGGGATGGGGTGATGGAACTAGGGACCCCCTCCTCCGTTTTTTAGTTCCTAAAAAGAGACAGGCCAGAGAAAGGGATGTGGGATTACGTTATCCCCGTACCCTGAAGGTTGGGTCTATGAATGTGCATGGATGTAGTACAATTGAGGCTAAAAGGGAGGAGATTAGGAGAATATTTGTGAGAAGAAAGTTGGATGTGTTAGCTTTGAGTGAAACGAAGATGAAAGGGAAGGGTGAGTCTATGTTTGGAAGTGTGAATGCAAGAGTGTCAGATGTTGATAGAGGAAGGGCAAGAGGTGTGGCTCTGTTAGTGAGTCCGGAAGTACAGCAGTGTGTGACTGAATGGAAGGAGGTGTCATCAAGACTGATGTGGGTGAAAGCGAAATTTGAATGTGAGTAGTGGATGGTTGTGAGTCCATATGGGCCTGGTAGTGAAAGGGATGAGGAAGAGAGAAGTCTTTCTGGAATGATGTTGATGAGTGTCTGCAGAGTTTTGGAGTGAATGTGAATGTGGTTATGATGGGAGATCTGAATGCTAGAGTGGGAAATGTAGCAGTTGAAGGTGTAGTTGGTATGCATGGTGTGCCTGGAAGAAATGAAAATGGGGAACGAATGATAAGGATGTGCGTTGAGTGAGAGATGGTGATTCGAAATAAGCTGTTTGGGAAGAAATATATTTATAAGTATACGTGGGTGAGACAGGAGGGTGGAGGGGTTGTTCATAGAGCTTTGATAGACTATATGGTTTTTTCCAGGAATGCAATAGGAAGATTGTTGGATGTGAGAGTTCTGAGAGGGGAGGGTGGAGGTATGTCTGACCACTACCTGGTGGAAGGGAAGTTAAGAGTAGGTAAGAGATGCGTGAAAGCTAGGAGGATTAGGTGTGGCAGGGAGGTTTTGGAAGTGAGCAAGTTGGATAAAAGAGAGAAAATGATAGAGTATCACGCGAAATTGAAAGATGAGTGGAACGCAGTAAAAGATCAGGAAAATAGCAGAGGGGAGGAGGAATGGCAGTTGTTTAAGAGTGCTGTGGTGGGACATGCTGAAGAGGTGTGTGGTGTGAGACGTGTGGGTGGTGGTGTAAGAAAAGGAAGTGAATGATGGTGTGAGGAAGAAAGTATGTCTCTGGCTGAGAAGAGACATGCATATGAAGTGTGGCTGCAGAGGAAGGATGAGGTGTCATATGAGAGGTATAAGGAAAAGAGGAATAGGGCGAGAAAGGCTGTGCGTGGTGCTAAAGTGGCAGCAAATGAGAGGTGGGGTAGGCGGCTGACTGAGAATTTTCAACAGAATAAGAATATGTTCTGGAAGGAGGTGAAAAGGGTGCAAAAGGGAGAGTCTGGGAAGGAAGAGCGAGTAAAAGCAGAGGATGGAAGGATGTTAATTTAGATGGATGCAGTAAGGAAGAGATCGGCAGAGTATTTTGAAAAATTGTTAAATGTAGAGGAGGAAAAGGTGGCTGAGATTGTGACGGATGGAAGGGTGCAAGGAATAAATGTGTTGGGAGAGTTCAGTGGTTCTTTGGTCACGAAGGAGGAAGTGGAGAAGGCAGTAAAGGAGATGAAAACAGGGAAACCTGCAGGTATGGATGGGTGTGCTGTGGAATGCCTGAAGGGTGGTAGAGTGACTATTGTTGACTGGTTAGTAAGATTGTTGAATGTGTGCTTTGTGAAAGGTATGGTGCCAATTGACGAAGCAAGTGCTTGTGTGGTCCCGTTGTATAAAGGCAAGTGTGATAAGTATGAATGTACTACCTTTAGGGGTATAAGTCTGTTGAGTGTTGTAGGTAAGGTATATGGTAAAGTGTTAATTATGTGAGTTAGAGAGGGTACAGAGGGAGTGATTGGTGATGAGTAGTGTGGCTTTACGAGAGGGAGAGGATGCATGGATCGGTGTTTGCTGTGAGACAAGTGTGTGAAAAGAATTTAGCGAAAGGGAAGGATGTGTTTTGGGCATTCATGGATTTAGAGAAAGTGAATGATAGAATTGATAGGGAGGCTTTGTGGACTGTTTTAAGATTGTATGGACTTGATGGTAGGTTACTAAAAAGGGTGATGAGTTTTTATAGAAATAGTAAAGCGTGTGTAAGAGTGGGAAATGCTGTGAGTGATTGGTTTCCTGTGAGAGTGGGGCTGCGACAGGGATGTGTGATGTCGCCTTGGTTGTTTAATATTTATATGGATGGTGTTGTAAGGGAGGTGATTGCAAGAGTTTTAGGTCGAGGTCTGAGTCTGGTGAATGATGATGGTGGAGAGTGGAATCTGAAGCAGCTGCTGTTTGCAGATGATACTGCACTGGTGGCTGATTCAGAGGAGAGATTGAGACAGTTGGTAGAGGAGTTTGGAAAGGTGTGTGAATGGAGGAAATTGGAAGTATATGAGAATAAGAGTAAAGTGATGAAGTGTACGAGGTTGGTAGATGGACGGAGGATGAATATAGTTTTGAATGGTGAGTTGCTTCAGGAGGTAGAGTGTTTTAAATATTTAAGATCATATGTTGCTGTGGATGGAAGAATAGATACAGAAGTGATGTTTAGAATAAATGAAGTAGGAAAGGTGCTGGGAGGGATGAAAAAGGTGTTTAGATGTCGTTTGCTTAGAATGGATGTAAAGAGAAGGCTGTATGAGGGTGTCGTGGTACTGACTGCATTATATGGGGCTGAAACATGGAATATGGCTGTAGCAGGGAGGTAAAATTTGAATTTAATGGAGATGAGGTGTCTGAGGAGTATGTGTGGAGTGACGCGTATGGATCGAGTGTGAAATGATGAAGTGCGAAGGAGAACCGGAGCTGTTCAGGAGATGGCTGATAGAGATGAGCAGTGGGTGGTGCGATGGTTTGGGCATATGGAGAGAATGGATAATGAGCGATTGGTGAAAAAGATAACTAGATCTGATGTGAGAGGTGTAAGGCTGAGAGGGAGACCACGAATAGGATGGGTGGACAGTGTGAAGAGAGTGCTGGATGTGAGAGGGATGTCTGTTGAGCAAGGAAGAGTGGCTGTGCGTGACAGAAATAAATGGAGAAAAATTGTGAATGAATAAATGATGACGCAGCCCTGCTGTGGATGTCACTGATTGGACTGTGCAGTTGACCCTTGTGCAGTGTGGTGCGGTGAGGATCTGTCCCTTCTCCCCTTTAGGGCTAAGATGCAAATGAATGTTTTTGAATGGATGAGTAAATGAGGAGTCTGTCGTCCTGTCTCCGCTACCTCCCTTTCCTTGGGGGAAGCAGCCTTGGTATATAGATAGAGAGATAGACAGATCTTTCCTTTGAGCTTAATGTATTTTAACTCATGTTAGATTTGTCCACATTAAGCTTACTTTAGTTGCTTACTTTAGTTGCCGCTCCTAGTCTGCACAAACTCTTTACATTATTCACAACTGGTATTTAAACCAGTTCTTCCATATTTAAACTTAAATCTGTTGTCCCAGCCAGGATTTAAGCACCGGCAAGAACCTGTCCATTATTATTAGTATTAGTTATTGATTGTCAGGGGTGGAGTCACTTTCTCAAGAGGCTAATAGTACTAACAATCAGCGCTCGTGAGTAATTAGTCTCTGCTCTGTACTGTTGAGAAAATATATAAATTGTCGTCCTTAAAGAATCGGTGAAGCAAACCAGCATAAAGTAAAACTTACTACTTGATTTTCTCTACTTTCAAGGAATATCAAGCGATTTTTTATTCTTAAATTCACATCCCCCCTTGACACTTACTACATCAGGCAAATCATTTATGAATATTACAAACAATAGTGGTCCCAGCACAGGTCACTGCAGAACACTACTCACTACTTCACTCCAGGCAGAAGCCACACCATTACCTATCACCCTCTGTTGTCGGTCACTCAAAAATGCCTTTATCCAACCGAGTATATCTCCTGTAATATTATATCCTTTGATTTTTTCCAATAGTCGCGGATTAGAAGCTTTCTTAAAGTCACAGTATGCAATGTCTATGGCCCCACTTTCATGCAGTATTCTTGTCCATTCGTCAGTACCTTTTATTAATTGTATTACTGTTGGTCTTCCAGATATAAACTCTTATTGTTTTTCACTAAATTGCTTGTTTCCTTCTATATGCTTCATAATTTTTCCTCGTACCAAGGACTCCAATATTTTGCAGATGATACTTGTCAGGCTAACTGGTCTATAATTCCCTGGTTCACTCCTGTCCCCTTTCCTATATATATATAGCCGTAATATTCTCTCCCTTCCAATCTTGAGGGATTTGATGACTCCTCACTGAATGATCAAATATAATTTTTAGTGGGTCCAATATGGTTTCCACTACCTCTTTAACAACTCGGGGATGTATTCCATCAGGCCCTGGTGATTTATTTCGCTTAAATTTATCAATTTCTTTCCTTATTTCTCTCTTGTAATCTCCATAGTTTCCAGTGCTGGAAATTGTTTTTTTTGTTACTCTAGGGATGTCCCCTGCATCTCTTGTGAAGACACTGCTAAAGTATTTGGCCAAAATATCTACCATTTCATTGTGGTCGCTAGTTTTGTCCTTCTCATTAGTATATAGGTCAATTATGTTTGATTTATGTTTTGTCTTGGACTGGACATACTTCCAAAATACTTTTGGATTTTCCTTAACCCCTACACCGCAGGGTTGTTTTTGCGCTCCTCGTGTGACCCACGAGGATATTCACACTCTGAATGACTTTTTAACCCGCCCCGTCCCGGAGACGTGAATTCTCGTCCTCACATGATGTGCACTCATATCCCGGAGATGTAAATTAACGCGACAACATTGCAAGGTCCCTAATTTGCACAATTTTCAATTTTTGCGAGTGATTTCGCGAGTGATTTTTGGCACGTATACGCGGGACACCTTCCTCTATTCCTCTACAAGATGCTAAGCAGGGACAATGCCTTACACCGCATAACCTCTCCCCCCCCTAAACGCCATTGTCTCGGCAATTCACCTGTTACCAATGACCTGGCCAATATAGACATTCAGGGCCAGAGTGATTCCCCAATTGATGACAATGTGGAGGACAAAGTTTACATAACATTAGAGGAAGAAACAGTCAGAAATGATGATCAGGTAATGTGGGAAAAAAAGGTCATGAATGGTGATGAGTTAGTGAGTGAAACAATGCTTATAATGCCCATATTACTGTTTGAAAACCAATATACTCTTGTACTACATATAAATTCGTACCAAGTAAATAAATAAATACTGTTTATGAGTGGATGAAATAGTTACCCTCCCATAGAACTCGTTTTCTTTGGTGGCAGCCTTTAGAAAACCCAGTCAGGTAAGGAGGTACTCGTACCTGGATCGAGTATTTTAAACCTCAGGTGAGCGATTTCTCTATGAATTTTCGATGTTTCTCACCAAAAGCGAATGTTTGAGCCTAAAAAAAAAAAAAGTCCAAAAATATCGAGACGGGCGTACCACTGCCCAGAAAACGTCTGGATGGGGCGGGATAAAAATATTTGCCAAAAATCAGTTATTAGTCCTAGAATATCAAAATTACATAAGTTTATGGCAAATATCTTCACCTTTCCCCAGGGTGTTTGTTGAGCCTTCGTCGTCTACCGTAGGACTTGTGGAGTCTTCTTTAGTTGGGAAACGAAGTCTCTACTTTACACTTCCTGATACCCTGTAATATGGTTACCACTGCCTGATATTATAACTACAAACACTATTCTATGAATTTCAAGTAGTTTGGGATCTATATTAAAAAAAGAAAAAAACTGTGAAAGCAATGTAAATTACGAGCGCATACGAGCTTTCCTCCCATGCTAGTTCCCCGATGGTATTCTGAGGCACAGCTGTCATTTATTATTTATGAACACACTCACACTTTATATTCCTAGTTCTTTATTACACTTATTTATATATACAATATTTATCTATAAGTTTCTTTCAGTACTAGTAGTTTATTTTCACTCCAGGCATTCACTTTCTCGTCCTGTATACTAGCGACGAGAGTGAATCTGTCACTTTCACTTTCATAGAGTGAGACTTTCATTTTAATTACTCCTAGTATATATACTCGTATTCTTATATTACTACTTATTTACATTTCTATTTACATTCTCTATTTTATTTACATTATTTACATTTCTATTTTATTTACACTATGTTATGCACTGTCACTTGCAGTAACTTATAAAACTATTTTCCACTGTTCACTTATATTTACATTCATTGCTTTCACTTGCTGTTTACACATTATTGACACATTATTTACATTTCCACTTGCACTGTTTTAGAGTCTCCAGAAAGATCATAGTCACTGTCCATCATTATCATTCATAAATTAGCCAGTTCACGTTCCAGAGCAGTCACTTAGCTCTTTACCCCTTTCCACATGAGGTTTAGTAGGGGTAGAGATCACAGGGCCCTTTGCATGGGGCTAAAAAGCAGCGGAATTGGGCAGGCGCGAATCCGACGTGGTTTCACCTTGAAAGACAACAATAAACTGAATGCTGTTACCTAGGGGCAGTGAAGGGCTGCCAATGTCAGCATGGTGACAGCTGCTAATATATACGCTATGAAATGATTGGCAGGAATTCTAGACAATACATAAAAAATTAGATAGTTCCGGGTGAATGTATATATCACTTAATCTTCTCCCTTTCTTTCTTATATATATTTTTATTACGAGAATAGATTATACGGCATAATTCAAGGGGAAATAAACAGGGAAAATTAGCAAACGAGTGCACGTGAGGTGTTGCCATGTGATAATTAGCCCATTCCAGATGTATGGCAGCATCAATTACCTTTTCTTTTCTTTTATATATCATTTTGTATAAGAATAGGGCAAAGGGCACATTTCAATGGATAAAATGAGTGGAAAAATCTGTCCAGCATTTGTGTAGTGCAGTGCAGCTGGTCAAGTAGGAGGAGAGGGTAATGGAGGGTAGGTAAGGAGGGGGGGGGAGTCAAGGTCAGGAGAAAAATGGCTAAATTGTCAACAGTGAATTGGAGTACAGGTGACATTAGCAGAACTAAGTATAGCTGTACACTGGTAGTACTGATAGATGATACAAGGCACCACTTGAAAGCCCGGGCGAATTCAAAATAAC
Source organism: Coenobita brevimanus (assembly GCF_032717465.1). NCBI lineage: Eukaryota > Metazoa > Arthropoda > Malacostraca > Decapoda > Coenobitidae > Coenobita > Coenobita brevimanus. The sequence goes on from NC_137013.1 coordinate 11,580,042, forward strand.
ACAGAATCACAAAAGTGACGCCACGCGGTATGATCCCTTGCTCTCGAGCATCACAAAAGTGACGCCCTGCGATTAAGGGGTTAACGTTCCTTGCAATGTTTCGTTATTCATCTCCCTTCTAATTTCCTTCCTTACCTGATTATTCATTCTCTTATACTCCAGTAGCACTTCATCACATTCTCTATCCATGTCTCTATTGTCCTTTCTCATTTTCTTCAGCCTTTCCCATAACCTATGCTTTCTTTTTGTCTTTTTCCATAGTTTTCTACTCATGGGTAAGTCACTGTTTGTTCGCTTCCTATGGCGAATTGTACCTTTAAATTCTCTGCATGGTATGCATTCACTGACTGCCTCTTGAAACTTGTATAGAAATCTTTTCCACATCTCATCCATGTTGTATGTATCTAAATATTCTGTTCAATTTATATTCAGCTCTCTGTTCAGTTCTTCATAATTTCTTTTCTCATAAAGATATCTAGCATTCTTATATTCTCCTTCATACTGTTTTACTATCTATCTATATATATACATAGGCTGCTTCCCCCAAGGAAAGGGAGGTAGCCCAGACAGAACGACACACTCCCATGTTACCCATCCACTCTAACACATTCATTCACATCTTAGCCCCAAAAGGGAGAAGGACAGATCCTCACTGCACCACTCTGCATGAGGGTCAATTGCGCAGTGCAATTAGTGACATCCGTAGCAGAGCCCAACAGCAGAGCTGGTTTCCCCCTGCCACATCATAATAGACCCATCCACTTACTTGCACATGACCTGATCAACTGATCAGACAAATGCGGAAGAATATCCCCTCAGGGCTGCATCATCATTTATTCATTCACAATTTCTCTCCATTCATTTCTATCATGCACAACCACTCTTCCTCGCTCAATGGACGTCTACCTCTCGCATCCAACACTTTCTTCACACTGTCCATCCATCCTATTCGTGGTCTTCCTCTCAGCCTTACACTTCTCTCATCAGATCTACTTATTTTTTTCATGATTTGCTCATTATCCATTCTCTCCATATGCCCAAACCATTGCAACACCCTCCGCTCAACTCGATCAGCCATCTCCCAAACAACTCCAGTTCTCCTTCGCACTTCATCATTTCTCACTTGATCCATATATGCCACTCCACACATACTTCTCAGACACCTCATCTCCATTACATTCAAACTTTACCTCTCTGCTGCACCCATATTCCATGTTTCAGCCCCATATAACACAGTTGGTACCACAACACCCTCATACAGTCTTCTCTTTACATTCTCTCTAAGCGAACGATATCTAATTACTATTATCATTCCTCCCAGCACCTTTCCTACTTCATTCATTCTAAATTTCACTTCGGCATCTATTCTTCCATCCACAGCAACATGTGACCCTAAATACATAAAACGCTCTACCTCCTGAAGCAACTCACCATTCAAAACTATATTCATCCTCCGTCCATCTACCAACTTCTTGCACTTCATCACTTTACTCTTATTCTCATTTACTTTCAATTTCCTCCTTTCATACACCCTTCCAGACTCCTCTACCAACTGTCTCAATCTCTCCTCTGAATCAGCCATCAGTGCAGCAGCATCTGCAAACAGCAGCTGATTCAGATTCCACTCTCTACCATCATCACTCACCAGACTCAGACCTCCACGTAACACTCTTGCATTCACCGCCCTTACAACACCATCCATATAAATATTAAACATCCAAGACGACATCACACATCTCTGCCGCAACCCCACTCCCATGGGAAACCAATCACTCACAGTATTTCCTACTCTTACACATGCTCTACTATTTCCATAAAAACTCCACTCCTTTTAGTAACCTACCATCAAGTCCAAACAATCTTAAAACAGTCCACAAAAACTTCCCATCAGTTCTATCATACGCTTTCTCCATGAACGTCCAAAACACATCCTTACCATTCGCTAAATACTTCTCACACACCTGTCTCACAGGAAACACCTAATCCATGCATCCCCTCCCTCTCCTAAAGCCACACTACTCATCACCAATCACTCCCTCTGTACCCTCTCTAACTCTGTTAATTAACACTCTGCTGTACACCTTACCTACAACACTCAACAGACTTATACCCTTAAAGCTAGTTCATTTATTCTTATCACCCTTACCTTTATACAAGTTGTCTAGTCAATTTGCACCATACCTTTCACAAAGCACACATTCAGCAATCTTACTAACCATTGAACAAAAGTTGCTCCACCACCTTTCAGGCATTCCACAGCACACCCATCCATACCTGCAGCTTTCCCTGTTTTCATTTCCTTTACTGCCTCCTGCAATTCCTCCTCCGTGATCAAAGAATCATTCAACTCTCCCAACACACTTATTCCCTGCACCCTTCCATCCGCCACTATCTCAGCCTCCCTTTCCTCCTCTGTGTTTAACAATGTTTCAAAATACTCCGCCCATCTCTTCCTTACTGCATCCATCTCAAGTAACCCCTTAACTGCGGGGATGTCGGAAGCGCACCATGCCCGTCCCGTGGCGATAATATTGCACCTACTGACTTTTTAAAAATAACTGACAAAAATCAGTTATTAGTTCTAGAATATTATAATTAAATATTCACATGACACATACCTTCAGCTTCTCCTGGGATGTTTGTTGAGGCTTCGTCGACTACCGTATGACTTGTGGAGACTTCTGAAGTTGGGTAACAAAGTCTCCACTTTACACTTCCCAATACCCCATAATATGGTTACCACCGTGTCATATTATCACTACAAACACTATTCTATTAATTTCAAATAGTTTGGAATCCATATTAAAAAAAAAAATGTGAAAGCAATGTAAATTACGAGCGTGTACGAACTTTCCACCCGAGCTCGTTCCCTGCTGGTATTCTGAGGTGGAGCTGTCAGTTATTATTCATGAACACACTCACTCCCTTCCCAAATACCTTCCCATGCTGCACTAAGGGTTCCTTTCCCTTGGAACCAGGACTTACCTAGGACACAGAAGCACTTGTACTATGGGTTTCCTTCACTGTTTCCTCCACTGCCTCATCCCACAAGTCACCAGAAAGATCGTAGTCACTGTCCATCATAATCATTGATAAATTAGCCAGTTCACGTTCCAGGACAAAGTCACTTAGCCCTTTCCCCCTTCCCACACTAGGTTTAGTAGGGGTAGAGGTCACAGGGCCCTTTGCAGTGGGCTCAGAAGTGGACTGGCACAAATCAGACATTGTTTCATCTTGAAAGACAACAGTAAACTGAATGATGTGGTGCATATGGGCAGGGAAGGGTTGACAATGTCAATGTGGTGACAGCTGCTAATTTATATGCTATGAAATGATTGGCAGGAAATACATAATAAATTAGGTAGTTCCAAGTGAATGTAAATATCACTTAGGCTTCTTCCCCCCTTTCTTATATATATTTTTATTACAAGAATAGGTCATACGGCATATTTCAAGGGGAAATATACAGGGAAAAATAGCGAACGAGTGCATGTGGGGTGTTGCCAGGTGATAATTGGCCCATTCCAGATGTATGGTAGTATCATTTACCTTTTTTCTTTCTTTTATATATTATTTTGTATAAGAATAGGGCATAGGGCACATTTCAATGGATAAAATGAGTGGAAAAATCATTTCAGGATTTGCATAGTGAGGCACGGCTGGGCAGGTTGGAGGAGAGAGTAATGGAGGGGAGGTAAGGAGGAGAGTCAATGACAGGGGAGAAATGGCTAAATTGTCAACAATGGATGGGAGTACAGGTCACATTAGCAGCAATGACTATAGCTGGACACTGGCAATACTGATAGATGATACAAGCCAACACCTGAAAGCCCGGGTGAATTCTAAGGAACACGGAATCACAAAAATGACGCCCCGTAGTATGATCCCTTGCGCCTGAGTGTCAAACAAGTGACGTCCCGCAGTTAAAGGGTTATCATCCTTCTGTCCTCTGCTTTTACTCTCTCTTCCTTCCCAGACTCTCCCTTTCACACCCTTTTCACCTCCTTCCAAAACATTTTCTTATTCTGTTGAAAATTCTCAGTCCACCGCCTTCCCTGGTAATGATGGGAGATCTGAATGCTAGAGTGGGAAATGTAGCAGTTGAAGGTGTAGTTGGTATGCATGGTGTGCCTGGAAGAATTGAAAATGGGGAACGAATGATAGGGATGTGCACTGAGTTAGAGATGGTGATTGGAAATACCTTGTTTGAGAAGAAAGATATTTATACATGGATGAGACAGGAGGGTGGAAGGGTTGTTGACAGAACATTGATGGACTATGTGGTTGTATCCAGGAATGTGACACTGGTTTACAAAAAATTTGAGGCATGCATGAAATTAGGTGTTCTAACCTAATTTTGGGGTGCTGATTTCAGATTCGATATCCTTTTTCATTCACCACCTCTAATTTTTTAGATATACATGTACTGTATGCATGTACGTACATGTATACATGATATTTGCTCCAAAACTCTGCAGACACTCATCAACATCATTCCAGAAAGACTCCCACTCTTCTTCATCCCTTTCACTACGGGGCCCATATGCACTCACAAACACCCACAACTCACGTTCAAATTTTGCTTTCACCCACAACTCACTAACAAAGCTACACCATCTCTTGCCCTTACTCTGTCAACACCTGACAATCTTCCATTCACACTTCCAAACTCAGACTCAGCTTTCCCTTTCATCTTCGTTTCACTCAAAGCTAACACATCCAGCTTTCTTCTCACAAACATTCTCCCAGTCTCTTCCCTTTTAGCCTCATTGTGCTATATCCACGCACATTCATAGACCCAATCTTCAGCGTACGGGGATAATTCAAGTCCCCATCCCTTTCTCTGGCCTGTCTCTTTTTAGGAACTAAAAAACAAAGGTAAGGGTCCCTAGTCCTTTCACCCCACCCCTTTTAGTCGCCTTTTACGACCCGCAGGGAATACGGTGGCAGTATTCTTCCTAACACATCCTGGCCACAGTAGTAGTACCACCCCTTAGTGCTGCCAGATTGTGTTCCCCCTGCCACAGGGGAGGGGGACACAATATTAATCAGAATACGTCCGTGATTATTCCTGCCCAATGGACTTGTTATTTTTATATTATCCAGCAAACACTCATCATCAGTAAATATAGGATCAAAAATACTTCCTCGTACATTACCTAGATCTGAATCTTGTTATATCCTGAATAAGCTGTGTAAAGTAGCAGTCCCTTACTTTTTCAACTAGTTAATGATAAATGGTTTCAATTAACTTATACAGCAGAATTCTCCTAATTCATTCCTAGCACATTAAAATATCCTATCAAAACTTTGTTTCTTGCACCTTTATAGTTGCTGATTTCATGCATAAGCTCCAGAAGATTACCATTGTTCACTGTGTCACTATTTGGGCTTCTATATATTGATACAATAAGCATATCACCATTGTCGCTTATTTTAACAGCATTATATTCACAAAAACTTTTCTCAAACACAACAGAGGCATAAAAGATTCCTTGTTGTACTTTGCATAGCAGCCCTCTTCCTTCATCACTCCGTGAAAGATTTTTATCAAGCATATCATATCCTTCAATGTGAAATTCTACTAATAATCTCTCAATTCTAAAATTCTTAGCTTTTACCTCCTGAAAGGGAATCACATATGGAGAAAAATCCATATCCATAATCCTAGTTTTTAGTTCATTTCGCTTATCTACAGAAAGAATATCTACATTACTAAACATAACTGTGATATTATTACATCTAGTGACATTATTACTTCCATTTCTTACTGATTGTTGACTCCTTCTTTGCTCTCCCGATCCTGAAATGCCTCGCCCGATACCCTCCTCCTCACCTTCAAGATGTAGCTGTTCCATGGATCTCTTCGAACTACATAAAACTTTCCCGAATTCCTTTCCACCTCATTCTTATCCCTTGCTTCCTTTCTTAGATTTGCATCAATCTTTGATCTTTTGTCATGTCATGATTAATGCTCACTTTCCGATACACTGAATTCTTGGCAGTTTTCAACTTATATGCCCTTGAAGTATTCTGTTTTTTAGGCCTCTCTGAACAGTCACCAGCATGGGCCTAGGCTTTTTCTCTTCTCCCATCACATTGGGTTTAACGTATCATCCAATCCTTATTTCAATGATGTAACTCTCAAAACATGACAAATTCAGTTCCTCACATATTTCAATAAATACCATCTTATCATGCTCAATTTTCTCGCTTCTTATTTGTAAGTTCATACCTTCCTTCACATGCTCTGGTACATTGAACAATACTATATTATTCACTCAATCCATCTTATTCTGAACCACCTGATTACATCTTTTCCGGCTTCCAGGGGTTGTGCTTCATGAACACTTAATTTCTTTGCTTCCTCCTGTGCCACATCTCTACAGGTGCGAGACAAAACATTCTTAACACCTGCGAGTTCACTCTTAATACCTTCTTTCACTTCATGACTCATTTCTCCCTTAACTTCATTAAGTATTTTTCCTTTGATGGTTTCCACCTGGTTAGCAACTTCTTGGCGAATACTGACACTGATATTAACCATCCGAGGATATTGAAAGAAGCAGCACAGGTTTTGGCATTACCACTTACTATACTGTTTAATTATCCTCTGGCTACTGGACAAATACCAGAGGATTGAAAAATGCCCATATTACAGCTGTACATAAAAAAGGTGATCCCGATAATTATAGACCAGTGAGCTTGACTTACGTTGTTTGTAAAATACTGAAAGCCATCATTTGAGAGGATATAACCGAACATATGAAAGCCAATATCCTAATCAGTACCAAGCAGTATGGATTTATATCTGGACGTTCTACTGTTCGACAGCTGATAAAAGTAATAGATGATGGACAGAGGCATTAGACCAGAACAAGGCTATTGATGTGGTATACTGCGATTTTTGCAAGACTTCTGATCGGGTTTCACATAGGAGATTAATGAGCAAGTTAACTAGCTATGGCACTGAAGGACAATTAAGGACGTGGATTGGAAATTTCTTAACAGGGAGGAAGCAGAGGGTAACAGTTAATGGAGAAGAGTCACCTTGGATGGGAGTTAAAAGTGGCATTCCCCGAGGATCAGTACTGGGTCCTCTGCTTTTTGTTCTATATATTAATGATTTCCTAGAATGTGCAACCCACGGCAGTAACATATACCTGTATGATGATGATGACAAAACATTCAGAATCATTGACAACATAGAGGATTGCCAAAACTTGCAGAAGGACCTAACTAATATGCATCAATGGACTGAGAAATGGCTACTAAGTTTCCATTCAGATAAGTGCAAGTCAATGCGAATTGGTAACATGAATGATGAGGATTACACAAACAGGACTGATAATGAGCTATGGAGAACTACAGTGGAGAAAGATATAGTAGTAATTGACAATAAGCTGAAACTTTCAGACAGTATAATAGAGAAAATCAACAAGGCTAAGAAGATTATGGGTCTTCTCCGACTATCCTTTTCAGCTCTGGATCCCGTAAACTTTAGAAATTTATATGTGACACTGGTATGACCACATCTAGAGTACGCAAATCAGTTTTGGAAGCCATATCTTACGAAGGACATAGAATCAATAGAAAGGGTACAGAGATGAGCAACACGGTTAATACCAGGATTTAAGGATCTACCTTATGAGGAAAGATTAAGGAAACTGGAATTGCCAATTTTGGCTTACAGAAGAGCAACAGGTGATTTAATTGAGGCTTTTAGGATCATGAAGGGTATATATGATGAAGAATGTAGTGAAGGCCTGTTTACCATGAGAAGCGATAAAACAACTACAAGAGGACATGAGTGGAGGGTGGACAAGAGGAGAGGTAGGAGAAACCTCGGGATGAGTTCTTCTGTAAGTAACAAATAATTAGAATAATTTACCATTGTGGGACATCAGTGCTACATCAGTAAACCAATCTGAAAGAAGGCTTGACAAGTTCTGGCAGCGTCAAGAATTTACATACAATTATAAGGCACGTATAACCACCTCACACATCCACCATGATTTAGAGGCTCTTGAGCTGGAGCAATAGGTTCAGTAGAGCTTTCTTTCAGAAATCTACTGTGAGTTACTGAGAGTGAGTAGCTATATCTTTTATGAACTCATGACTTTAAATTGCAGAACTGTATCATGACATCATCAGCTTTCAGGTCTTCATACAGAGTGTAAAATGCTCCGTGCAGGAGTCGACTACTGTTTAAGGGATGGATCCAGAATTTTCAATGTTTCTTTTTTTTCATGACCTTGTTCATTAAATAAACACACACAGCTCTCTTCCTCACGTCCTCCATCATGAAGAGACACTAGTAGACCTACTCGCAGCGGCTAAAACCACCCGTGTGAAGGGCTGACCAACCAAAGTCGCACATCCAAGCGAGCAGGTAATACTGCAGCGGCAGAAACCGTTCGTGTGAAAGCAGCCTATGTCCTTGGTAGTACTGCAGTGTTTCGGTGCGTGCGTTTTGAGTATCGGGTGCACCAGAACCGAAGCCTACCATTTCGGCTTAGGATAACCATATAAAAGTTTTTGTTCATAACGTGCTAAAAACAATAACGGACGATGAGAAAAAAAAAAGTATAGTATGAATGTTGATAATTTTCCTGTCAAGACTGGAGATGCAGTTACTACCGATGTATAGTCGTGATGTCTGTACGAATTTCAAAGCTTCAAATGCCATCCTTTTACACCAGTGGGAGTCGACATGTAACAAGAAAACATCAAGGCAGGTTCATACAGGCTCAGTCTGTTCGTTGGGTATGTCGACTGTATTAAACAGAGTTAGCTAATTATGGAAATAAGTATGTTTCGTATCAAAAGCATTTTTAATGTAACTTCCATGATTATGTTGCTTAAACGTCATGTGAAGAGTAAGTTTAATAATAAACTAGCATTCATTAAGTCTGTATACTCGATGTCACCCTTTTTATTTTTTTAATCAGTAAAACACATTCACTAAATGCACGATGTGATTTTTTTTTTTTTTTACTTTTCTGATTGACATCACTGCCATATGAACACAAAATCCTACACGTCATCAATTGCCATTTTATATATTCGTTAATTCTAGGAATGTATGTGGCATGTTGCCTTAGTTGTTGCACACTGCCAGCTCTTCATTTACTCAAATACTGCAAGTGCACCGGATGGAGGGATTCATTTTCCCAGACCCGGCTAATTTGCATCTATCGCTAGGTGCTGCACATGGTAATGGTCGTGAAGAACAGGGAGAGTATGCAGCACATTTTCCTTTGCGAATTCATCCACATCGCACAAATTTTCCTGCCACTGACGGGGTGCGCTGTAGCTCAGTGGTAGGGTGTTGGGCCCATAATCGTGAGGTTGCGAGTTCACGCCCCGCCCGGTGGCTGCTGTGCTGGGAGGGGTAGAGCTCTCCTGTGACCCTTGCAGGGCTATATGATCTGATGAGGTCTAGCTCGGGGATTAATCCTGCCATTGACAGAGGGGGCAAAAGAGACCATGGCTTACTCATACATAGAAAGAGAAGTAGATGTTTTGGAGGCAGTTGCAGCTTATCCTATAACTAGTGTTCCTGTAACTGCAAATGAATCAGAGCTTAGTCACTTGCCAGTCTGGAGAGGATAACAAAAAAAGTCACTCTATCAGTATAACTTTTGAAGGGTATAGCGTTTTCAGTACTTACTTCAACAAACAAAGGACGAGGCTATGAGACACCAAATGTCTGACTAGGCTCATATCTCTGACTGGGGTAAAAGTAATCTTGTTTTTAATGCTTCAAAAACTCAGTTTTTACATCTATCAACCCCCCAAAATCTTCCACAGGAGAACCCACAGACATTAACCCGTGGCGTCCCGTCGACGTTCTTTAACCTCCACACGTTTTGTCACTGCCAATCCCGTCGACGTACATAAATGCAAAAAAATTGCAAGGTCCCTAATTTGCACAATTTTCAATTTTCGCGAGTCATTTTTGGTACGTATACACGTGACACCTTCCTCAACAAGATGCCAGGCAGGGACAATGCCTTACCCAGCATGACCTCCTCCCCCCCCCTGCATCCCATTGTCTCAGCAATTCACCTGTTATCAGTGACCTGGCCAGTATAGCCATGTCATGCCATGGTACGAAATTCAGGGCCAGAGTGATTCCCCAATCAATGACAATGTGGAGGACAAACTTTACATAGCATTAGAGGAAGAAACAGTTAGAAATGATGATCAGGTAATGTGGCAAAAAAAGGTCAGGTATAGTGAGTGAAACAATGCTTATAATGCCTATATTACTGCTTGAAAACCAATATACTCTTGTACTACATATAAATTCGTACCAAGTAAATATATACCGTTTATGAGTGGTGTGAAATAGTTATCCTCCCATAGAACTCGTTTTCTTTGGTGCCAGCCTGATAGAAAACCCAGTAAGGTAAGGAGGTACTCCTACCTGTAATGAGTATTTTAAACCTCAGGTGAGCGATTTCTCTATGAATTTTCGATGTTTCTCACCAAAAGCGAAGGTTTGAGCCAAAAAATTTTTTTTCCTAAAATGGTCGGGATTGAGGGTAGTCAGTGGTGGAAAAGTGGTCGGGATGGGGCAGGTTAATAATATCCATCTCAATCATCCAGCATCTTTAAACATACTTGAGGTTTCGTTCTTTCGGGATATATCTTGAAAACATCATATTACATCTCTTGTAAAATCTGCTTCCAAGAGATTAGGTGTGTTAAGCCGTCTCCGTACCTTCCTTACCCCTGCACAGTTGTTGACTTTATACACTGGTTTTATTCGCCCCTGTGTAAACTACAACTCTCTTGCATGACGAGGCTCCCCACATACAGCTTTTCTCAATAAGGTGGAGTCAAAGACTTTAAGTCTCATTAACTCTCCTCCTCGTACTGACTCGCTTCAACCTTTGTATCTTCGCCACACTGTTGCATTTTTATCTCTTTTCTATAGCTACTCCAATGGTCACTGCTCCTCTGAACTATCTGCTTGCACCCCTTCCACCACTACGACGAGTGCGTAGCACCCGTCTAGCAACAAACTCTCATCCCTTTTCTGTCTAATTCTCTAATGCAAGAGTTAACCGTTATTCCCAGTCCTTCATTTATGCAACAGGTCAACTCTGGAACTGTCTCCCTCTGTTTGTATTTCCTACTTCCTATGATCTCCAGTCTTTCAAACGCAGTGTGTATCAGACATCTGGAAATGAACGGATAGTGAACATGACTCTGTTGTAATGTTTTTTTTGTTTTTTTTTTTGAGAGAACGGTTTGCGGGTTCCATGCCTTTGGTTCCTTCATCCTTGCATAAAAAAAGAAAATCCTGTTCATCATCTAAGACGTCTAAAATTCTATCAGTTGTTCATAAGTCGGGTGTCTCACAATGGTGATGTTCCCGGTACTGTAATGTAAAATCCACCTTTTTTACAAAGGAATTTGTGAACACTACGAGTACACGTGAAACGTTCTGATGCCACACAGATGGCTATTCCAAGAACACAGATTCATCTATTTCATGTAAAGAAGCTTGGTTTCATAAGGATTCCATTTATATCGCCTGCTTGACACTTACCACTTAGTACTGTTATCATAAGTACATTCAGATGATAACAGATTAATTACCTTAGAATATCACAAGCTGTTTGAGTATTAATCATTTAGGATTTCATCGCACCCTCCCTGTGCGATACTCTTTTTTTTTTGGACTGTATAATGTTGAATCCACTTTCAGCACGACAGGCAGCTTCAACTCGCTTAATAAGTTTTTCTGGGACGAGGAAAACCCGCATGTGCCGAGGTGTACAGGATATCAACATAGAACTGCTTGCATTGCGTGGGATAGTAAATGGGATAATGGATTATTGGTAGGTTCTCGTGTACTCCATGGCTATCCTTTAAGAAATTGGTATTTCATTTCTTTAGCACAGTTCGCCAGATATACAAAATGTACCTCTAGCTACACGCAGAAGAATGTGGCTAATGCACGAAGGAGTATCTCCCATAATAGTGCAATTGTACAGTGCATATTTATTAAGATGCTAAATAACGTGATATTCGAACGTGTTAGTCATTTCATTACACGTTGATGTAATCTATGTGTGAAGGTAAAGGCCAGGCACATGGAACATCTTGTGTAAGCTATGTGTCACTATAATACTTCATGTCACTGATTTTCTTTAACTTCACTAGTATAACAGTGGGAATAATAATGTTCTGTAAGAGATTCTTTACTTATACTTTTGTAATTTGACGCTGTATTTCCCTACAACTTATTTATCCAGTTACCTTTAGCTTTTTAAGGAATATAAGCTTTACAATTAGGACAGAAGTACGAAGGCTTTATATCCTCTTCATGACATATATAGGTTTCATCATTGTCCATCATCCACTGTTATTCAGAATCATGCATAAACGCCTCTTAAGGATTCATTAACAAGAGTCTAAACAGTGTGAAGACATTTTACAATTCTGACACCTCTGTAACTCACAGACGATAATTAAGGGGAGTGGGAAGGGAGGAGAGAGTGTGCAAATGATTGGCCAGATAATTTTGTCCAAAATGAACCTCCATGTTATGTATATTAGTTAAATATCCTGGTCTAATTAATGATATACTTCCAAATTACGATATTTGTACCCTGAACATTTGTCCTTACAATTCTGAGCCATAATATAGATAGATAGATAGATAGACAGACAGATAGATAGATATCAAGAAGTTTGGACTGTGACATTTAGGGAACCTTCTTGGAGGAGGATGCGAACACAGTTGAAGATGTTTGTGTCTCGCCTGTCTGTAAGGTGGGTGCGTGGGGAAAGGCATGAGGGCAGGACCATCATGAGAGTGATCACAGAGAGCAGTGCCGCCCCCACAGCCACCCACACTAATGGTGACAGAGGCAGCAGGAAGCCCCACGGGTCCACCTCGGGGCGTCCACGGGTACCCAGAATTTTACACTCCGTCATAAAGATGGTAGGACTGCAGTACAAATCCTTAATTTTGTAGGATGAGATGGGATGTGGCCCACAGCTGAGATCAGCCTCCTGAAATTTAGTGATTTAATATAAAGAAAGTGTACGTAGCTGCAAATCAATCAAATATGAAAGTCGTTTATGAAAATGGCCGGTTGTGAAAATGCAGAACAATAAAAAAGTGATTATTAGTTGGTACACTTTATGTCAAGAGTTTAAGTCAAGACTTAAAAGTAGTGATTATTGTGCATACAGATCTGTATAAGGCTTGCCATCGTTTTATGTTATATCAGTTGATATGGAAGTCATATTAGCCTAATTCGACAAGATTTGATAAATTATATAAACAAGACAGAGATAGTTATCTTCACTAAGAACTAATTCATTGAGAAAATAAAACAAATGTAATTGAGCCATGGACACTGTTGACTGTTTTTCCACAGCATATCCAATAAATGAGCATTTGGTGCTCGGATTTTGAATCAAGGGGTAATTTTATAATGCGTATCGTTTTTATCTGTCTATCTACCTGTGTATGTGACTTTGTATATATATCTATTGCTGGAAGAGTCACTTGGACCTTTCCAAAACCATAACTTCTTTTGAGCCAGTTGGCAGACATAAGTTGGGAAATTTGCAGTGGGAGATTGTGAACATGTAGCATTTATGTCCTTCTACGGCCGAAATGTGCCTAGGATATCGATTTTTGGTTTTCACCACCAATTGCTTGTTCATCTATTTTACATTCTCAGCAGTAAAAACGGCCTAACTCCCTTATAAATGGCTTATTTTGCCCTAAAACAATATACGTTTGCCGCTCGCAACTGTGCGGGCAATGAAAAGTCGCAAAATTTACGGCACGGCTGACGAATTCAGGGGAAATTCTTGTATTAGCCATTCTCTGTTTTCTCTGATAAAGTCTACGCAGAGAGCAAGACCAAAACAAGAGAATTTGTGGGTGAACAATTTTATTCCAATCTTTTACTACATGTGCCTGCAGTCCTAGCCCTGCCTTGGTGGCACGCAGACGTGTGTGCCCCCTGCCCAGGGCATTTGTGTGGCATTCTGGGCTATCCTTCCTACTCGTTGTGCAGTGTTAATAACATTAGTACCTGGCAAGGTCAGTGTTATGGGTAAGGGGAAGTGCAAACCCAAACCAAAACTGGGTGCCAGACCCCCCAGTAGCACAACACAAACTGCTACTACACCCAGTGCTGCCCCCCCGACTGTTGCATGCCGTTGCACACATTCCTCGCCAGACACTGATGCCTCCCACACTTCAGTCTCGGCTGTTGGTGAGCCTGCTGCATCCAGCGAACCTACTACTGGAACAATTAACCCATTGAGATTTTTTACCTTCCACTGATTGTGTCTGTGCCAGATTCAGCCGGGCGCCCATGGAGCGTGCCGTTGTGCAGCAATATTTGAACTTAACCCGCCCCATCCCGACGTTTTCTGGGCAGTGGTACGCCCCAGTCCCGACATTTTTGGACCTTTTTTTTTTTTTTTTTTTTTTTGCTCAAACATCTGCTTTTGGTGAGAAACATCGAAAATTCATAGAGAAATCGCTCACCTGAGGTTTAAAATACTCGATCTAGGTACAAGTACTTCCTTACCTGACTGGGTTTTCTTACAGGCTGGTACCAAAGAAAACGAGTTCCATGGGAGGGTAACTATTTTATCCACTCAAACAGTATTTATTTATTTATTTGGTACGAATTTATATGTAATACAAGAGTATATTGGTTTTCAAACAGTAATATAGGCATTATAAGCATTGTTTCACTCACTAACTCATCACCATTCATGACCTTTTTTTTCCCACATTACCTGATCATCATTTCTGACTGTTTCTTCCTCTAATGCTATGTAAACTTTGTCCTCCACATTGTCATCGATTGGGGAATCACTCTGGCCCTGAATGTCTTTATTGCCCAGGTCACTGGTAACAGGTGAATTGCTGAGACAATGGCGTGCAGGGGGGGTGGAGAGGTTATGCGGTGTAAGGCATTGTCCCTCCTTGGCATCTTGTAGAGGAATAGAGGAAGGTGTCCCATGTATACGTGCCAAAGATCACTTGCGAAATCACTCGCAAAAATTGAAAATTGTGCAAATTAGGGACCTTGCAATATTGCCGCGTTAATTCACGTCGCCGGGACATGAGTGCACATCATGTGCAGATGTTAATTCACGTCGCCAGGACAGCGCGGGTTAATCGGCCACTGTACACTAAATTTTTATGATAGACTAATGAATGTGGTACCGTTTTTAAAGCTGAATAGTTACTCTTTATCGTAGTGTGGTTGAAAAAAGTAAATACCATACCTAAAAGGCCAATAGGACGAGTAGAAATTTGCCAAAAAGGAAAAATTGCACACTCTTCCATAAAAAAAAATTTGTAAAAAAAAGTAATAGAGTTACGTGAAATTTGATTGCACAGTGTCAGTCTACAGTAAATTCCCTTTCTATTCACATGTAGGTTATGGCAATTTATGTCAGTTTTCACAGAGAAAAGAGAAAGCTCTCATTGTCATGCTGGCAAATATCCTTGACAGTAATACCGATATTATTCGTGGCAAAAACCTATTTATCATGCAAATCTATCTGATGTACTCGTCACTGTAAAAATTAATAGTTGGAAAAGGATAACCAAGATAAAGTATGTGGAACAAGGCCAGACAGGAGATGGAAAACATGAAAAAAAAAATTGTTTAGTATGACTCGAATTTGAGTCATCTGAACCTCAACGGTTTGATTTATGATGACGCGAAATCACGACATCGGAATCTCAAAGGGTTCAATGCATCAGGCTTGACAGTGCTAGTGGTGAAGATGATGATGCTAGTGCCTCACGCTTCCCAACAGGGGAGAGTGCTGAGCTGGCAGTCACTCACCCCAACATCCAGGTGCCAAGTGCCAACCACCCATAATGACCCTCCGTCAAATTCACACCCTTCCAGCCCTCATGACCCTGCCTCTGCCCTCACCAGCAGCACCCCTCCTGTGGTCCCATACCCCCCTACCTGGCCCCGGCTCCCTCCTGTCATACCACGAGACTATTATGTGTGCCTGGCATTCCCCTCCACATGCACACCTGCTGTCCGCAGTGTCTGGTGCCAGCGTGCTTCCACTTACCTCCTCATCACTCAACACCCCGAAGCTGTTTGCCTTATGTCTCCTGCACCTCCTAACATCTATGTCCACAGGAATTATCCCGATCTCATCCAGACCCTAACAACTGAAGGGCTTTTGGGCATCAAATATGTACTTTGTGATGCCCTAATTGAAGGAAGAAATTGCTAGAATACCTCATGAAACACCTGGCAACTTACTGTTCTGTTACAGTCCTACTCAACACACCTGGTGTCAAGCAAGCACGTCACCTGTACAACTCTTTGGGTGAACCCATCAACCGTGCCATTGTTGTATGGGAGGGAGAGGGCTCCCCCCCTCCCGAATACTGCTATGAGCTGCTCCTTCCCCCCTGTACCTTCGGAAAGGTCACGCCTTCACAGCCCTTGTGTTATCGCTGTTATGAGTCCAGCCACATCTCACGCTACTGCTTGTCTGCATAATGGTGCTGTGCAGTGGTCCCCATTCAACCACAACCTGCCGTGTCAGACGCTCAGCCACCATTCACTCTCCCAGTCCCCATGCACCTGACCCCCACTCATCTGAGTTCCCGGAACTCCCCCTACCACCCACGCCACCAGCCCCCACTGACTCCATAGCTGCCCACCCTCATCTACATTCACTGCAGTTCCAGTGCCCCCGGTGTGGGCATGTGGGCATCACTGCTTGGCACCTGGATTGCCCAAGTTGTCACTCAGGCCACCCTGCCCCTGCTCCTGCCCTCACTGCCACTCCTGCTCCTGATCATCAGCCAATACACCCTCCTGCCTCTAGTTCTACATCATGCCCCCCTCCCCCCTCCCCCTCAGCCCCTGCCCCTCCTCATGCCCCGCAACAAGCTCCTCCTCCGTCCTCCCCTCACCCCCTGCCCCACCCATCGGACCATCAACTTCAACTACTGGAACAACAGTATGAGGAACTATGCAGTCTCCTTTTGGATGTACTCTCTCACCTTAATATTTCTTCTCTGCCTACCTCCCAGCTCCCACAAACCAACTCCCATGTAACTACCACCCCTGCTGTTATCCCTGTTCCTTCCCTCCCTCCCGTCTCACCACCACCCAGCCTTGTCCCTCCACTTGTATTCCAGCCTCACCCTCTCACACAAACCTCCTCTGTCTGTACTCCCTCACCCACTCCTTTCCCCCATACATCTTCGCCTCACTGCCACCCTCCCCCCCTCCCTCCCCTACCTCCCTCTCTCCTGGCAAGCGCACATATGAGACCTCCCTCTCGCATGCCTCCCCACCCACTTTCTTCCTCCTTTCTCCCACTTCCCCAACCATCCATTCCCCAACTCTCTCATGACAATTCTCCGTCTCCATCCATGTTCTAATGGATCCCAAACTTAGATAATATAAAATGTTATCTTGGAACACATGGAGCATCCACCACCGCCTGGCTGACGTTTCTCATTATGCTTCATCTCATCACCCTGCTGTTATCTACCTTCAGGAGGCTTTCCCTCACTCTCGTTGCCCCAGACCCCCACCCAGGCTTCATGGATACCACTGCTATCACACCCATTCTGGCCAGGGCCTGGGTACATACATTCGTCACTCTGTTCCTAACACCCTCATTACCAAATTACCTGCCTCTTCTCACTCCTCCCTCTTTCACTTATTTCGCCTCACTGTCAACGATGCCTCTTTGTATATATGTAAAGTCTATCTCAGTCCAACTGGGAGTGACCCCACCACTTTACCTACCTGCCACCCCTCACCTGTCTTTTACCTGGGCAATTTTAATGCCTCTCATCCATCATTTGGCGGTTCCCATGCTTCTCCTGCTGGTCATTGTCTCCATGACTTTGTCAATAACCATCATCTGCATCCATTCCCCACTCCTCACCCCACTCATGTTGGGGGAGGCTATCTCGATCTCGTCCTTGGCAGCAACGTGCTACAACATGCTATCACTGTTGACATTGTCCCTACTCTTATCTCTGAACACAATGGCATTCTTGCCACATATTCCATTCCCACACTACTGTCCCAGCACCGCCATGTAGTTACCATAATACAGACCTTCTATGATCATTATATTTTGCAAGTCAATCCTATGAAAACCTCTGCTCGCCAGGGTGGGGAATGGGTAAGGGATCGCTGTCTACATGACAGCGAGGAGGAAGTGAAGTGAGCAGCGGCTGTGTACCGCACTGACCACACCACTGACAACCTCCTCTCCTATCTCCTACGACCTTAAACACAGTGTTCGCCAGGTGGCATGCCTTTCTCCAGCATATTAACGCACACACTCCTCAATCTAAGAGTTGTTCAGTCATGCGAGTCTCTTTCCCCTCCTTTCCACCACAATCCTGTGGAATATGCCAACAACCTAGTCGTCAAATGGTCCACCCAATCTCACCTGACATTCCTGCCTCCCCCCATCAAGGCTTGCCTCTTGGCTGCTAGCGGAAACAGGCTAGCATGTATTGGAGAGGCTCGCTCCATTCCCTCTCCCCTTGATGATCACCACATCATCAGTGAGGAGTTGCAACTTGTGCTATTGCAAGGCACAGCAACTGCCCTGGGTGAAGACGGGATCACCTACGCCACACTCAGACTCATCGCTCAAGTCTTCTCTCACTGTTCAACCTGAGTTTTTCCAAAGGTAGTCTCCCTGCAAGCTGGACCCATAGCACAATCATCCCCATCCCTAAGCCTAGTTCCTCTGATTTCCGTCCCACTTCCCTGACTTCCTGCATCTGCAAAGTCCTTGAGAGAATTCTTTTAGCAAGACTCCGTGCTCTTCTTCAGGACCAGCTCTTTCCCATACTTTTTGGTTTCCTCCCAGGCCGAAGCACACAGCATTGCCTTGCAGCATTACTCACTCACTTCACAACCTTCTCCTGTACAGCCTTCATTAGCCTCAAAGCTGCAATCGACGTCACAAACCGTGATGTCATCCTTGACGAACTTGGCCACCCGTTCTGCTGGCTGGAAAGCTACCTGTCGTCACTCTTGGGTTCTGTTTTGTGGGGCGGTTAGTGATTATCGATCCTTCAATCTTGGCATACCTCGGGGTGGGGTACTTAGCCCCTTTCTCTTCAATCTTCTGCTGCATAGACTCCTCCATCTTTTAGGTCCTATCCCTGATTCCTCTCTAATCCTAACCTATGTTGATATCTGCATCCACTCCCCTTCTCCTGTCACTCTTCAACGTCTCCTAGTTAAGTTCGGCCAGGCTGCATCTGGTTGTGGGTTGATTATCAACACTGCCAAAACCAAACTGTTTACACGATCCCTCACTCATAGGATTGCTTGCACAACCATAACCCTCCTCGGCTGTCATCTTGAGGTAGTGCAGGATTATACATAACTCGGAATTCCCCTCTCTTCCCTCTTTAACCCCTCCCAGTATGTCTCCATTATCTGCACCCGCCTTCACTGCAGACTTAAGCTCCTTGGCATGCTCACTTGTGACTCACATGGAGTTAGCGTCCCCGTCGCTCGATCATTTTACCTGTTATAATATATTCGCTCCCTTCTTGATTATCATGCTATCCCTCTCTCCCTTGTCCCCCCAGCACAGCTCCGACCACTTGAAGTGGTACAAAATCGGGTGATGTGCCTCATTCTTCGCTGCCCCAGGTCTGGCAGAGTATTTAACATGGTCCATGAACTCAATCTGTGTCCCATCACTGATCACATTCATATGCTTGGAGTCTGCTTTGCCACAGTGTCTGACCTCATTTCCGTCTCCTGCTTCATTCTTTTCCTCCCGACTGGTTGACTTTCTCTCAGATTCCACTCACCTAGATCGGATCCAGCTTACTGATGTGCCAGGCCTGGGATCCTGGCTAAAACGAATTCATTCAGCATTCAACTGTCCTTTCCAGCTTCCCGGCCATGATCCCTCCAGCATCCGTGCTGATCTTGTCACTCCCAACTCTACTGACCCTTTCCCCCTACCTGGACGTACGACTCCTGCTGTGCATTAGGCACCTTCTGCCACTGCTTCTGACCGTTTACCAATCCCCTCACAGCTCTCCATCACTGAAACCCTTAACTCCATAGCCTGCACCTACCCTTCCCCTCCTATTCACATCGACACTGACGATTCTATCCTCACTAACGGCCGGGTGGGAGCTGCTTGCATTACCTTTACTAACTCTGCTTCCCCCGTCTTCTCCACCTCCCACTGCCTTCCTACCTGGGCCAGCAGTACCCAGTATGAACTATTTGCTATACGCTCTGTGCTTTACTTCCTTCTCTCTCATCACCTACCAGGTCTAATCATCAGGGATTCCCAAGCTGCCCTTGCCTTACTTCGCACCCCCCCCCCCGACGCCCCTCCCCTCTCTCAGCCTCTCTCTGCTCTCGTCTCCATCAGGCTCGTGCTCTTAGTCTCAGGGTTTCTTTTATTTGGATCCCAGCCCATGCTGGTCATATCTGCCATGACCAGGCAGATCGCCCCCAAGCTGCCATCCGCCTCCCTGTGTCCACGACAATTATCTGGAGAATCCTTCTCGAGGAGTCCAAGGAGGACCTAGCCCTGCTTACCGATGCTGAACGTCGCACTAGTGTCACCATCCAGCACTATGACACCTAACATGGCGTAAGACACAGCTATGGCAAGCACCCCACCCACACCCATCGCTGTGATGTGGCCGTCGCCCGCATTCACCAGGGGTATCTCTCCCCAGAGGAAATCACAGGATGACCGACCACCAACAGGGTATGTAAGCTCTGTCACAATGCCATGGAGGAAGCATTATCCCATAATATCGTTAAATGAACAGTTATTGCCCCCTTCAGACCCTCTGGACTCTTGTTTTATCCTTTGTGTGCACCTACTTCATCACACATCTTGATGTACTCAAAGACATTCTCACCCTTCACCCCGACTTCCTTTCATTGTAATGCCCTGGAACTAGGACAGTGATTGGACATTTTAGCGCGCGCGCGAGCGTGCGTGTGTGTGTGTGTGTGTGTGTGTGTGTGTGTGTGTGTGTGTGTGTGTGTGTGTATGTTGTCCACGCACATGCACACATCAGGTGCATGTGCATGTATTGTCCTAATGCTGGATTTTGAATCAAGAGGTATTTTTACAATGCAAATCGTGGTTTTTTCAATCTACCTACCTGTGTATAGGACTAAATATATATATATATATATATATATATATATATATATATATATATATATATATATATATATATATATATATATATATATATACCAGTATAAGCCTCAGAATAAGGATTCAGATACTAATTGTCTACATTGGTACTGTCATGGCTCATCAAGTGTGTCTCTGGAGTCAGCCATATTGGTTTGCCTGTGTTGTGCTTGTTATCGAGGGATTCTACTGATGCCCAGACAAAAAAAATCATCGAGACACCTTTCAAAGACACGCCTAGCTAGTGCTGAAGCTCGTAAGAGGAAAAGAGATGGATAAGATGCTGCAATAGGACTTACGACGAGTATTTATGAACCTCAAGCTGGGCCTAAGTCCTCACCTCCTACATTTCCTGGGCCTAGCTCTTGACCTCTATACGGTTCCTGACGACATCCAGTCAACTTTAGGAACTATCATGAGCACCGTAAAGGTAAGGGAAAATGCTTCAGAAAGTTATTTTGCCTTGAGAGATATGAGTGATGGCGGTGGTGAAGGTGGCGTGATAGTGATGGTAATGGTGATGACAGAAATATTACTGTGAAGGAATCTCGCCTCTATTCTCTTTTTGAGAGTGTTGCTGGGGTGTGCAGTGACTGTGTTGGCGTGTTGGAGCTTTCTTTACACACGCATTCTGCAGCAACCGATTTCGCTGTAAAGGGCCATATACAAAAATATTATTTATAATTGCATTTTGCAAGATACAATAATCATATTTATATAGACTTATCAGCATGCACTTAATTACTTCCATACGAAATATCAAGTCATTAGAAGAAAAAGTGTTTGAGATGTATAACAAACATTGGTTTCAAACTTTGAGGTCAAGTACCCAAACAGTTACTTGTTCGACACTAATATGCCTATTACTTCCTTGTTTATTAGTGGATTTTGGTGCTTTTTGTGGCATTTTCTTCTGGTTTCGTGTTACATCAAAATACACAGAGATATTTATATTTTTCAGCAAAACTTTTATGAAAACTCTTAAGTTTTCAAACTTTAAAGTAAATTAAAAAGCAGTATCATTCTTATCAACAAAAGAAAAAAAATGTATATATGTTTTTGTATAATTGTGTGCGTCTTGATTTGCTGATTATATTGACACCAAGTTCATTAAAATCCGAGCAAAACTAAGAAAGTTATAGAGGTTTGTACTTCAAGAGTAAATTTCAGATTGTAGCATGTGATTGTAGCATGTTTCCTTTGAAAGTTTTTCTGTAGGTTACCCTTCGGCAGCGGAGGAGGTGCACGTATGGTGTGGGCGGAGGTTGTGGTAAGTCACGCTAAACCTTCTGATTTCAGTTTTGTGCCAACTTGCGTGTGTCTCTACCCCTCGTGGTCCGAATCATGGGCCAGCGATCAAGTCATCTACAAAACGTTGGGAGTGAAGATGTTAAGTCTCGGAGAAATATGTTCCACTGTTGTCTATACTGTGAGCATCTGGGGTGCTCTTTCCAGTGTGGCATGTCATAGTGGGATGGAGAGTCGTGAAAGAGTAAAAGGCATGGCGATATGGAGTTTAGGAGGTTGAATGATTTGGAGGAGGGTCAGGCAAAGAAGGGCGTTTGCGATTCAAAGTGGGATCATAACTGCTCGAATTTCTTTACTCAGGGCATAGTGTATGAGCTACTATTTGATAGGTAATGTTGTATTATGTTGTGACATGCTTAAGATTGTATGTGATATCTACAATATAAAATTAGTTTTGCCACATGATGTGGAGAAAACATTTGACAGCTTACTACTGGAGACTCTAAACACTTGGTGTAAAACGAGAGCGATGAGATAAGCACAGAGTTATGGACCGAGCCACACTTGAAATAAAAATCCAAGAATTATTAAAACACACAGTTACACAAGATACTTCAACAAAATTGCAAACACCACATTTAAACAAGGCAGACCCGACTGATCCAGTTTATGGCATCATTGAAGATTTGAACACATGAATAAACACTACCAATTAAAGTGGAGAAGGTGTTTTGGACGTTTTATAGAGTCTGCATTTGAGTGGCGTCAAGATGGTACTGGTAATTATTAATGCTGTCTCGTTCTTTATATTTAAAACAAGACTGTGCATTGATGGGATAAATAATGACATTTCAGGTCCAGTTTCAAACAATGGAACATATTAGCCTTGCTCCATCTCTTCTTGCATACTCGTTAGTTACAACTTGACTAAATCATCAGTGGGAAACTTAATTTGCATGAACTGTATTTGTATACTCCATACCTTCGCCTCCAGCCTCTTTCCATTAAGGTAACAACATACTTATAACTGCAGCTTCATTTCAGAGAACCGTGTTTGTTCATATGGACGAAATTATTCACACGTTGATTTTTTTGTGTATGTGAAAAAAATTTGGAAATGTTTCGTCTTTCTTCATAAGAGAGGGCAGTTCAAGTCAGGTCAAAATTACATCTTCAAGAAATAATATACAGCATACTCAATGTTTGGGTGTAAACTCTGCAACATCTGCAACACACTGCCACCACCGGCAGGGTAGGGCTGGCGGCACCGGGTCCTCTCGGTCGTCATCAAGCGACTGTGCCGGCAGTGACGAGCAATTTCCGGTCATGATCATCAACGGAGAACTGAAAGTCCTGCTTTATTCTTCACCAACATCCGTGGTCTTAGTACCGATTTAAATTCAGTTCATTTTTTTCCTACAGTTCATATCCCCTCTGGCCCTATTCCTCACAGAACCACAAATCTCACCCTCTACTGAAATATCCCCATTGTGTTTTCACGGTTACCATCTCCTCACAAACTTCCCTAACGAGGGCGGCACCTGATGTTATATCAAATCTCAATATACTAGTGGAGAAGGGAGAAAAAGTGAGCAGATGGAGAGAACACTTTAAGGAACTGTTGAACGTAGAGGATGGAAGTAATGCGAGTATAAGTGGCTGGGGAATGGCTGGGAGAAGGAGGGAGGTGAGAAGACAGGAAGAAATCAGTAGGATAGAAGTTGTGGAAGCAATGAAGAAAGTTAAAGCGGGGAAAGCCCCAGGAATTGATGGAGTGTGTGGTGAAATGCTGAAGCATGGGGGAGAGATAGTAGTAGAATGGATGTGGAAGATGTGCAGATTAGCCTGGGAGGAAGGTAGAGTCCCGGAGGATTGGAAGTCGGGTGTAATTATTCCCTTGTACAAAGGAAAAGGGGAAAAAGAAGTGTGTGGTAATCATAGGGGCATTTGTCTTCTTAGTATAATAGGAAAAGTGTATGGTAGGATACTTACTGACAGAGAGAAAGAACAGGGAAATTAGTTGGAGAAGAACAGGGAGGCTTTAGGAAGGGAAGAGGTTGTGTAGATCAGATATTCATTCGTAGATCTTTAGTGGAAAAGTTTCTAGAGAAGGGAAAGAAGTTGTATGCGGCTTTCATGGATTTGGAGAAAGCATATGACAGGGTGGAGAGACAAGGATTGTGGAAAGTGTTAAGAATATATGGAGTAGATGGGAAGTTGTTGAATGCTGTGAAGAGTATGTACGATGGTGTGAAGGCTGCAGTGCGTGTGGATGGTGAACTAAGTGAATTTTTCTCTTTGAAAGTTGGGTTGAAACAGGGATGTGTCATGTCTCCATGGTTGTTCAATCTGTACATGGATGGGGTAATAAAAGAGATACAAGGTAGGGTAGTGGATGTTGGAGTGGCCCTGGTGAGAGAGGATAGTGTTTGGAAACTCCCTGTACTGTTGTTTGCAGATGATACCGTGTTGTTGAGTGAAGACGAAGGGGAACTGCAAGGCTTGGTGGATGAGTTTGGGAGAGTGTGTAAGAAACGGAATCTGAAGGTGAATGTAGGGAAGAGTAAAGTGATGGTCTTTGAGAGAGGTGAAGTCAGTGAATGTACAGCGAGGTTGGATGGTGAGGAATTGGAAAATGTGAGTACGTTTAAGTACTTGGGTAGTGTGATGAGTAAGGATGGAGGTTTGGAGGGTGAAGTGCTTGAAAGGGTACAGCAGGGAAAGAAGGTTGCTGGTTCTTTGAAAGCAGTGACAAGAAACAGGGAAGTGAGCATGGAAGTGAAAAAGTTACTACATGACAGTATTGTGATACCAACTCTAACGTACGGAAGTGAAGCTTGGACGTTGTTGGAAGGACACAAGTCAAGAGTGAGAGCAGTGGAAATGAGTTATTTAAGAGGAGCCTGTGGAGTCACATGGAGAGACAGGCTGAAGAATGAGGATATAAAAGAACGTTGTAGTGTTGATGTGGATGTGATAGGAAGCGTTATGAGGAACACACTGAGGTGGTTTGGCCATGTGGAGAGGATGGAGGGTGAAAGACTGACGAAGAGAGTGTATGTGAGTGAGGTGGAGGGGGAAAGAGGGAGGGGGAGGCCGAGGATGAGATGGAGGGATGGGGTGGAGAGGTATATGAGAGAGGGGTGTGTGAGTTGGGAGCAGGGTAGTGAAATGGCGGGGGACAGGGCGACTTGGAGGCGATTTGTTTGTGGCCACCCCAAACGGGATTGAGGCGTCTGGCAATAGATAGATAGAATAGAGACAATTTTTAACTTCACTTCATCCAGTTTTGATTACTCATTATATAAACTAAACTGTCAAAATATTACCAAAAATATATGTGTAGTCTATCGCTTCCCCTATGCTTCTTCGGAACCCTGTGTATTTTATTGCATATCCACACAGTTGATTAACCAAAACCTTTCACTTTGCACCGAAAATACCATTTTGGGTGATTTTAACATACATAATGTTGAATGGTTATTGCATTCTGCCAGGACTGACAATGCTGTTCTAGAGTGTGGACTGTTTGCAGAATCGTTTAATCTCACACAGCTGGTAAAGCAACCAATCAGAATACCAGATAATCCTGACCATAATGCACATCTCATGGATCTATTCCTGACAAATAATCCAGATCAGTACAGGATCGAGATATTGTCTCCACTTGGATCCTCTGACCACAATCTCATCAAAGCCTCATTAGTTAGCCCCCCCAAACCTCCCCGTTCTGAACCTGTCAAGGTGACCCGATGGCACTTTGATAGGGCAAACTGGGATGGATTTAGAATTTATCTTGCTGACATTCCATGGCAGTCTTTCTTCTCTAGTGATGCCAATTCCACTTAGTCCCACATTTGCGACATAATACTAGTTGGTATGGATTTATTCATACATAGTCAACAGTTCACTAAAAGATCGAACTCTCCAAAATGGTTTGATAGTGTGCCAGAGCAACAGTCCAAAAGTCATTAGCATATAACTCTTACTTAAAATAAAAAAACATTGAATCACTCTCTCAATTTTAAATTGCTAGAAACAATGCAAAAGCTGTAATAAATCTCGCTAAATCAAACTTTCTTCAGAATCAAGCATCAAAACTACTTAACAACCCTAATGACAATAGAATATTCTGGTCAGCTCTCAATTCTTTCAATAATAACTTTACCAAGTCATCATCCATTCCCCCACTAAAATCTTCAGATGGCAACATTACAAATGATCCTCGTGGGAAAGCAGATATCTTTGCCAGTACATTTGCCATAAATTCTTCCATATAGGAAGCTAGCCAGAACATCCCAGTACTAGAACTTCACTCTTCCGAAATTTTTCCACTTAAAATACAGACTAGATACGTAAAATCCATCCTAGACAATTTACCTACCGACAAAGCTCCAGGCCCAGATGGAATTCCGCCAATTGTTTTGAAAAAGTGTTTCCCAGAACTTGCCTCTGTTCTTGCTAAATCATTCAGATTATGCATACGTACTTCTCCATTCCCTAATTCATGGAAAGAATCCAATATCCACTCAATTCCAAAGAAAGAAAGTTCGTCTGAGCCCTATGATTACAGACCAATAGCTATCACATCTTCTCTTGGAAAGATATTTGAAACTTTAATTTATAAGCACATGGTTAAACATCTTGAATCCAACAACTTAATTAGTGATAGACAATATGGTTTTCGCCACGAATTATCCACCACTGACATACTCAGTCTCCTGACTCATACTATCCATCAATCAATCGACCTACATGGAGAAACTCATGCAGTAGCCCTGAATATTTCTAAAGCTTTCGACAGAGTAAGGCACCGTTCCGTGTTGTCCAAATTCCCTTGCTATGCACTAAAGTCTTTTGTTCCTTTGATTTCCTTATATCTCAGCGACAGAAAAATAACAATAATAGTAGATGATGTATAGTCGAATTTCCACTCAGTTAACGCCGACATGCCGCAGGGATCAGTTCTGGCACCAACCCTGTTGCTGGTTCATATTAATGATCTTTTATCTGTCACCCACAATCCCATCCATTCATATGCAGATGACTCGACACATCATAATTCATTCACACTCAGACACCCAATTACAAAGTCTGATATCTCCAACTCTCAACTCAGTACAGCCATCTCCATAAATCAAGACTTAGCTAAGATCAGTGAATGGGGACAAAACAACCTTTTGGAGGATAGCTGAGGGATTTTTATATAACCAGCCCAGTTATATCAGTGCCACCACATAAGTAGGGTCATTCCACTCCAGCACAGTTATTGCTAATAACGGTAAACATTTATGGAGATTGTAAGAATTGGGCACGGTCCATTATGAATAAGACCCCGATTGTCGATAAACTAAGACCCCATTAGGAGTGTAGCATCCTAAATCTAGGCTATACAATCATTAACTTGAATTATTTCACACTTTAAGGAGTTTTATTTATTTATTTTGTTAATTACCTCACTGTGTTGACCACCCATTGCATTTTTTTCCCTGCCCATCACATTCATTTTTAAGTCATGTTGATAACCAGGTATTTTAGTGAGGATTATTTCAGGCAGTTTAGATTCTTTTAATTCACTTCCTACTTGCCATCGATCTTTAAAGATTAACTAGGTTATCCTTATATATGCCTGTGCCCAAATTCAGCCCTATCATTGTTGTAGTTTTTGAGAAGATATTTCATGCTCTTGCCAAGTGGTTTCCTGTAAGCCAAGAAACCATATACAATGCTGGGTGGTAACCATATAATCAACCCATGCGTGCTCCCTACGTGTCAACAAGTGGGTTGGTGGAGGGTTAGTGTCCCTCTCCGTAAAATCAATAACTCAGAGTCAAATGGCCACCCCTTGTGGGATTATGGCGTTTGGCAATAGATAGATAGATAGACTAACAGACAGGTTTTGCCAGGTTCGTATACCTTCAATGCTACAAATATTCCCATCTCCAAAAGTATTGAAATTCTCGGCGTCTCACTTAACAGTGCCCCCAGCTGGACCTCTCATGTCAGATCACTTGCTAAAACCGCCTCAGAGAAACTTGGATTATTGTACAGAGTACGTAACTTCTTCACTAACGAGCAGTTAGCTGTAATTTATAAGAGTAATATGCACTCTCAGCTTGAGTACTGCTCACCCTTTTGGAATGGACGTGAAGAGGTTGCACCAAATGAAGAAGACAAAATTCAGAACAAAGCTGTTGGAATTATTAATAACCCTGCTATTACTAATAAACTACCTCCCCTACAAGTAAGAAGGAATGTTACCTCCCTTGCATTATTTTACAGATATTTTTAAAGCAAATGCTCATATGAAGTTGTGTCCATTGTGCTACCTGTCCATGCCTTCCCCCGTGCTACACGGGCATCTGGTAGCGTTCATGACTGGAATGTCACTCAGCCATATTCCAGAACTTCTGCCTATCAAAATTCTTTCATTCCCAAACTGCATCTCTCTGGAACTCGCTTCCCCAGAGTTCCTTCCCTCCAAACTTCAACCGACAGCTGTTCAAGTCTACCTGTTACAGGTATTTTATGAACAGAGGACACCAGTAACCTTGTGTATAGATTTTTTTTTTCCTTAATGTGATTCGTGAAAGATGCGGAGTGAGGAAGTCGGTGCACTTCAGAATCGAAGAGAGTGTACTGAGATTGTATGGTCATGTGGAAAGAATGGATAACAATAGAGTGGTGAAAAAGGTATATCTGAGCGAATTTGAAGGAGGGAGGAGGCGAGGTAGGCCAAGGAGAAGGTGGAGAGATGTGGTAGATGAATGTGTGAGGAAGAGGTTTAGCAGTCGGTGAGGCCAGGGAACTGGCAGGAGATCAAGCTGGCTAGATGAATGTTGTGAGAAGTGCATGATCAGGGATTTTGGCACCCTTTTTCAACGTGGCAGCATCTGGATTGACTCTTTCGGATACGATTATGTAAAGCTACACAAAGTTGTGAATGTGTGTGTTTTTTTTTTTTTTTTTTGCGTAACCAATAGAGCCAGGATTCCGGGGGCTTGAATGATGAGTGAATGGAAGCGTGGCCCATTGGACTGGGCAAATTTGGGCTGTCTGGACATTGCTACTCCACACCCTGCCCTAGGGTGGGAAAGGAGGTCCGGATGATGATGATGATGATGTTTTTCCTTCCTCTGTTCTGTTATTATTAAATTAAAAAAAAAAAAGATAATCATGAATTTGAAGATAAGTGAGCACAAGGTTTTGCAGCCTCAATGCAAGTAGATATCACAAAATCATCACTTCATGAGCAGGTCATTCACTAAACAGGCATACTAAATTTTATGTAAATCTTATCACCCATGCGTTTTAGCAACCCCCCCCCTTCTCTCTCTCTCTCTCTCTCTCTCACACACACACACACACACACACACACACACACACACACACACACCGCTCGCTGGTGCAGTGGTAATGTTCTCGCTTGCCATCTGGTAGACGGGAGTTCGCGCCTCGCTCAGGTTGCGAAAAGTTTCACTGACGAAGTGGGTGGTTACTGTCCCCCTTGAGCAAGGGGACGGGTGTGTGGGTGTGTGAAGGTCACAGCCTTGCCCTTAGATCAGACTATATGAGCTCTCAGCTCCCTTCCGGGAGGGTAAAAGCTGACGATCACGACCATCAGGTGATCCTGACCGACCCGGTGAATTACACACACACACACACACACACACACACACACACACACACACACACACAAATTGATCGCCTTCGGTACGTTTTGTTAAGGCATGCAGATGGGATTATTCTGGTTATGCTTTGGATAAACAAACGCAAGCAGGAAGAAACTACTGATGGTTGTTTTCTGAAAGTATAATTTTTTGCAAATCACACAGGGCAGACGGTGTTAAAAATACATAGACAAATGGAACGAGAACTGCCGAGGCTAGTTCCACAAAGTACTGTTCATATAGTCGAGGATAATAGCATGACAGTATATCGGGGTGGAAGTGTATGGCAGGTCGTGTGAAAAGGCAGTCATGGCATACTGACCATGAAATATTACACACGTTGTTATTAATATTTGTGGATATACGTGCTGTCAGTTTAATAACGTATTTTAAATGTGTAAATCTGGGGTGGGAAAGGACGTCCTGATGATGATAATGATGATGGTGATTATTATTGTTGTTATAATAATAACAATAATCATACCAACAGCAATAACAATAATAATAATAATAATAATAATAATAATAATAATAATGATAATAATAATAATAATAATAATAATAATAATGATAATAATAATAATGATAATAATAATAATAATAATAATAATAATAATTATTATTATTATTATTATAATTATTATTATTATTTTTTTAATTAAATATTTGTATGGCAATGCATCCGAGAATTATCCATCATTACTTAGTTTAGGCTTCGTTGTTGCCAGTGTGTTAGTGCTTACGACTCCTACGTTGTCCCATAGGATACGATGCAGGCTTCACAGACCTATTTGGAACCCTGTTTCACTTTAAAATCAAACCTCCTCTTAATCACCCTCACAATGTCTGTTTGGGTCGGTATGAGTGACAGGTCTGAGACAAAGAAGTGTTACATCATCAACCATTCCTTGCTTCCTGTTAATACAAAAATACATTATCCATTGACACAACTTGTACACTATGCCCTAAAAGTTAGACAGATTTGATCCCTGCTTTGAACACCACACCCCTCTTACGCCTGACCTCTCTCCCAGCCACCCAACCCCTACCTCAGGCTCGTCCTGCCTTCTACCCAGCTACACCCCACCCTCATACCGCAGTGTGACCTGCCTCACAGAAAGGATCAGCCCACATACACACAACATAGAAGCGGATGGAACATTTTTGTCCAAACTATACATGCCTGCTGACTTTGCACCTTTCCCTGATTCTACTAACAGCATTTATACACCAGTGAAAAGACCGATTGGTTACCGACGACACAACTGCCAGGGCATTTGCATTCGGACACCAAGGACACCTGTTAAACCAGAAAGACATGGTAACTCAGCGTAAAAAAATAGTGCTGGTATTTTATGACAGAATCTGGATATGATCACATCATTCTGTCTTTATGTCTGTCCATGAATCATCCAATTCTCTTCTGTGTTTGTTTAATCAAAAGCATAGGGTCCTGTGGGTAAAGCATTCATTTCCAATTTTTAGGGTGAGTGTGAATAGCCTCATTTTCCCCTTGGTGGCATTAAATGAGCAACAAACCCCAATGACCCCACACATGGAAACCATTATGGACTCCATCTAGTGAAGGAGCCTTAATAGACTAGACCATCTGGCGTCCACTTGCTTATACGGTTACCATCAAACATGCTGAAAGGGTTCCTGGATTGTCATTCACTGAAAATATTAACGAGAGCATGTGGGCTGCCTATTGTGGACAAGATAAGAACTGCCGACTTTCACTGCAGATGTGGAGTAGGGAAGTTTCTGATGAACGTGTCGAAGAGAGTACAAAAAGTTGATATGGTATGGTCACACGGAGAGTATAAATGTAAACACGGTAATCAATATTAGTGAGTATCAGAGCAGGAGAAGGAGTGGAAGGCTTAGGGGATAGATAATGTAAGTGAATGTGTGAGTGAGCAAGGTTTGGGAGCAGAGGCAACGAAAGAAATTACTGAAGACACAAACGGAATGTGAATTATGTTCAGTATGAAGATGCATATGTTGACTCTCACAGGCATTCTGAGGTGCACTTGTTTGTGAGGTAAGGCTAAGAATTTCGGAACCTTGATTTATAACTGGATATGTGGTTCATTTTCTACGGGGCACTTTTTTAGAGCTATCCTGCTATTGTGCTATCCTGTTCTTGTGTCTGGGTCTGTCTGATGAACATTTCATCAAGACTGTTTGAATTCCAGGTTCCTGATTTAGCTGATTTAACTCCTCGTCAGTAGGGCAGAGTCAAAGGTGTGTCAGATGGAAATATAGTCATCGTCAACTGTTGTCAGATGAGGGAAATCAAGTTCAAAATTCTTCACAATAGTCAGAAGTAACAGAGGTACGTAACTTTCATGGCCAATGTCTCTCCAACACAACTTCTTATCCCAACTGTACTTCCTCCATCACCGACTATCTGTCATAACTTCTCACCTTGCACAAGAAGCATAAAGAAGAAAATTAAAGGTGAACCTATGTTTTCACCAATGCCAATGCACAAGTGATATCACAGCAAAGTACTGATGGAGCCACGGCCACGTATTGAGTTGCCATGTGTGGTAATGACACTAAACACCACGTTACATTGGCACTGAATAAATCATGCATCAGTCATCCCTGAATCATTAAGAAGTTTGACAGGGGTAAAATCGTAGTGCATATAACTGTCCTCCCTCCTCCCCAACCCCTAAAAAAAGCCTGCTGTGACTGGCAATCCATAGCT
Source organism: Coenobita brevimanus (assembly GCF_032717465.1). NCBI lineage: Eukaryota > Metazoa > Arthropoda > Malacostraca > Decapoda > Coenobitidae > Coenobita > Coenobita brevimanus. Next base: position 11,612,898 of record NC_137013.1, read on the forward strand.
ATTCCTCAATACCAGTATGTCCTTGTAGTCTCCAATTCCTTTTCCTGCTTATCAATGCTGCTACTTTAACCCACCCCATCCCGACGTTTTCTGGGCAGTGGTACGCCCCAGTCCCGACATTTTTGGACCTTTTTTTTTTTGAGGCTCAAACATTCGCTTTTGGTGAGAAACATCGAAAATTCGTAGAGAAATCGCTCACCTGAGGTTTAAAATACTCGATCCAGGTACGAGTACCTCCTTACCTGACTGGTTTTTCTAACAGGCTGGCACCAAAGAAAACGAGTTCTATGGGGGGAGTAGACTGTAGCACCAGTCGAGCAGGGCAGTACTCCCGAGGTGGATGGAAAGCTGATGACAGGGAGTGCTGGAGCTCCCGTTTCATCAGCCCTCAGGACTAGTTCCTGACCATCCCCCTTTGCTGAACTTTTTCAGTGTCTCAGTTACACAGAGAGTAGGCCAGCATGCTCTCCAGTACAAATTTCTCTAACTATCTTCACCAAACTACATGCACAGTACACACTACACTTCCTATTCAAAAATCAACAAAAATGGCGTCTACTAATCAAGCCTCAGAGTCCCCAGGGGAGGGGACCATAAATGCCCCCGCCATCTGCCCCTCTCCCGGTGACGACTCGAGGTGCCTGGAACCACTGTCTGACTCTCTTCTTCTTCATTTCTGCAACATTCGCGGCCTTTCATCTAACTTTCGCTCTGTTGAGCACCACCTCTCCTCCTCTAAACCTCACCTTCTTTTTCTGACGGAGACTCAGCTGTCTGAGGCAACCGACAGCAAACCCTTTTCTGTATCCTCCTACTTTCTCTATACTCATTTCAAAGCCAAAGGTGGCTGTTGTGTATACATACGCAACGACTTATCTTGCTCTCGTGTTCCTGAACTTGATTCTTCTGAATTCTCCACACTCTGGCTTCGGCTTTCCTGTCATTCTCTGACTAAATATATCTGTGCTGTTTACTTATCCCCTAATTCTACTGACTATCAAAAATTCTTCGACTATCTTACTTCTACGATGGAACACATTCTGTCCATTTCTCCTTTCTCTGAAATCTCCATTCTAGGAGATTTCAATGTTCACCACCACCTTTGGCTCTCCTCTCCTTTCACGGATCCACCTGGTGAACAAGCCTACATCTTTTCTATCCTTAATGACCTAGAACAGCTTGTACAGCACCCTACCCGTATCCCTGACCGCCTTGGAGAGAGCTCCAACATACTTGACCTCTTCCTCACAACTAATCCTTCTGCTTACTCTGTTAATCTTTTCTCTCCGTTGGGCTCCTCCGATCACAACCTTATTACCTTAACCTGTCCTATCACTCCGGTATGGCCTGTGGACCCTCCAGGGAAGCGTCGTCTGTGGCATTTTGGAGCCGCGAACTGGGAGGCCCTCAGGCAGTACTTCTTTGATTTTCCCTGGAATGATTATTGCTTCCATGGCCATGAGCCATCTGAGTGTGCCTTGAGCATTACGGAGGTTATTCTCTCGGGCATGGAAGCATACATTCCTTTCTCATATCCTTTGACTAACGCAAGAAAGCCTTGGTTTAATCACGCTTGTTCTAATGCTGTCCGCAACAAGGAGAAAGCCTACAAAAGGTACCGGAGCCAACCCACCCCTGAATCACATCATCTTTACGTTTCCGCCCGGAATCGTGCTAAGTCTGTTCTTCGCTCTACTAAAAAAATTTCATCCATACTAAATGCTCTCAACTCTCCAACTCGAAATCTTCCCGCTCCTTCTGGCACCTTGCCAAAAATCTTTCTAACAACTTTACCTTATCATCCTTCCCTCCTCTTTTCTACTCTGATGGTTCTGTAGCTATTTCTTCTACTAATAAAGCAGATCTCTTCGCACAGACTTTCTCCTCCAATTCCACCTTAGACGATTTCGGTGCTGTTCCTCCATCACTTCACCCCTCTGACTTCCTCATGGCTGACATTAAAATTTCTTCAGTTGATGTATTTTCTGCCATCACTGGCCTCAGTACTAACAAGGCATATGGGCCTGATGGGATCCCTCCTGTTGTTCTCAAGAACTGTGCTTCTGTGCTTACACCCTGCCTAGGCAAACTCTTTCGCCTTTGTCTGTCAACTTGTACCTTTCCTTCTTGCTGGAAGTTTGCTGTCATTCAGCCAGTCCCAAAGAAGGGTGACCACTCCCAACCCTCCAACTATCGTCCAATTGCTTTAACGTCCTGTATTTCAAAAGTTTTCGAGTCAATTCTTAATAGAAAAATTTTAAGGCATCTTTCCTATCACAACCTTCTTTCCGGTCGTCAGTATGGGTTCCGTCAGGGACGCTCCACTGGCGATCTTCTCACCTACCTTTCAGACTCCTGGTCATCCTCCTTTCGGGACTTTGGCGAAAGCTTTGCCATTGCACTTGACATCTCAAAGGCTTTCAATCGAGTCTGGCATAAATCTTTAATTTCCAAACTGCCCTCCTACGGTTTCTATCCTTCTATCTGTGCCTTCATCGCTAGCTTCCTTTCTGGTCGTTCTATAGCCACTGTTGTAGACGGCCATCATTCTTCTCCTAGATCTATCAACAGTGGTGTTCCTCAGGGCTCTGTCCTATCACCAACTCTCTTCCTTTTATTCATCAATGATCTTCTAAGCTGTACATCTAACCCTATCCACTCATACGCTGATGACTCCACCCTTCACCTTTCCATTCGGTTCCCGCAACGCCCATCTCAACAGTTACTTCAACAAACAAGGGATGAGGCTATGGCACACCTAATGTCTGACTTGGCTCGTATCGCTGACTGGGGTAAAAATAATATGGTTGTCTTTAATGCATCTAAGACTCAGTTCTTACACGTATCAACCCGACAAAATCTTCCACAGGTATACCCATTAATGTTTAATAATAATCAGCTTAATCCTGCATCATCCTTGAACATGCTTGGGGTTTCATTTACTCGGGACTTATCTTGGAAAGACCATATTACATCTCTTGTAAAATTTGCTTCCAAGAGATTGGGTGTGCTAAGCCGACTCCACTCTTTCTTTACCCCTGCACAATTGTTGACTCTATACAGGGGTTTTATCCGCCCCTGTGTGGAGTACAACTCTCATGTGTGGGGAGGTTCCCCACATACAGCTCTTCTCAATAGGGTGGAGTCAAAGGCTTTTCGTCTCATTAACTCTCCTCCTCTTACTGACTCCCTTCAACCTCTGTCTCTTCGCCGCACTGTTGCATCTTTATCTCTTTTCTATCGCTACTTTAATGGTCACTGCTCCTCTGAACTGTCTGCTTGCATTCCTCCACCTCTACAACGGGCGCGTAGCACCCGTCTGGCAGCAAACTCTCATCCCTTTTCTGTCCAACTCTCTAACGCAAGAGTTAACCGTTATTCCCAGTCTTTCATTCATGCAACAGGTCAGCTCTGGAACTGTCTCCCTCTATCTGTATTTCCTGCTGCCTATGATCTCCAGTCTTTCAAACGCAGTGTGTCCAGGCATCTGAAAATGATCGGATCTTGAATGGCTCTCTATTGTATTTTGTTTTTCTCTTGGAGGGAACTGTTACTGCGGGCCATGGCCTTTGGTTCCTTCTTCCTCGCATAAAAAAAAAAATATTTTATCCACTCATAAACAGTAATTATTTATTTACTTTGTACAAATTTATATGTAGTACAAGAGTATATTGCTTTTCAAACGGTAATATAGGCATTATAAGCATAGTTTCACTCACCAACTCATCACCATTCATGACCTTTTTTCCCACGGGTTAGTGCCCCACCCCGTAAAAAGAACTAACTAAAAAAGCAAATAAAGCACCTCGGACCCGGACGGACCATATGTTGACGACTAAGGAACGGACAAAGGACATTCTTAGGGTGGGAACGTGGAATGTGAGAGGAGTGAATGATGAAGTGAAAGAGTGAGAGAGATTGTTCATGTGCTTGAGGATGCAAAAGTGGATATATGTGGATTGACTGAATCTAAATGAAAAGGTGAAAGGGTGAGAGAATTGGAATATGGTTTAGGTATATGTGCGGGAGTCAATGAAAATGAGAGGGCAAGAGAGGGAGTATGTCTGATGATAAGCAAGAAGTGGAAGGAGAATATAAGAGAGTATGGAACAGTGGGTGCAAGGATTGTATGGGTGAGGATGAAAGTAGGTATACAAGCGTGGGCGATTGTATGTGTGTATGGCCCGACAGAGGATCGAGTGGCAAGAGTGAAAGATGAGTTTTGGGCGAGTGTAGAAGCGTGTATGGACAAGTTTGAGAGGAGCGAGAGAGTGCTGTTGATTGGAGACACGAATGGCAAAGTTGGGAATGTACGAGTGGATGGAGTGGTTGGTCAGTGGGGTGTGCCAGCTGACGTAGATGGGAATGGAAGTGCTTTGGTGGACATCTGTGCTGGAAAGGGGTTAGCAATAGCCAACACCTACTTTCGGCATAAGATGATCCACCGGTACACATGGAGAGTAATGAGGAGGATGGATGGTGAACTTGTTGAACGAAAGGCAATGATAGACTACGTGTGTGTGGATGAGCGAATGAGAAGACAAGTGTTGGATGCAAGAGTGTGGAGAGGGTGGGGGAATGGAGTCTCGGACCATCACTTAGTGATGGCCAAGGTAGAGCTACAAAGAAAGTGGTTGAGGAGACGAAGGGGGAGACAGGAGGAAGCAACTCCTGTGAGAAGAGTGGAGAAATTGCAAGATAGTGAGAAAATGACAGAGTATAAGATAGTGGAAAAAAGATTGGGAAGGTATGAGCTAGAGCAGATGGAAGGGGTGGAAGACGCATGTAAGATATTCACGGAAGAGATAGGTGCAGCGTGTGAGGCGGTTTGTGGAGTGAGGAGGAGATGCAAGGGTGTGCAAGGGACAGCATGGTGGAATGATGAGGTGAAACGAGCTGTGGAACAAAAGAAGAAGGCATATAGTGAATGGTTAGCGAGTAGAGGTAGGGGAGAAGATGAGAGAGAGAAGAGAGAGGTATATGTGAGCAGGAGAAGGGAGGTTAAGAGACTAGTGAAGGAGAGTAAAAAGAAAGTGGATGAAGAGTTTGGGAGGAATCTGAGTGTGAAATGGAGGAAGAGTAAGAAATTGTTTTGGAAGGAGGTAAAGAAAGTAAGGCAGTGTGAAAGAGGAAATAGTAGGGGAGTGAAAGATAGGAATAATAGATTGTTGGCGGAGAAGAGAGAGAAACTGAGGAGATGGAAGGAACACTTTGAGGATTTGTTGAATGTAGAGAGTGAGAGCAGTGCGAGTATAAGTTGTTGGGGAATGGCTGGGAGAAGAAGAGATGAGAGGAGGGAGGAAGAGATCAGTAGGGCGGAAGTAGTGAAAGCGATGAAGAAGATTAAGTTGGGAAAGGCCCCAGGAATAGATGGAGTGTGTGGTGAAATGCTTAGGTATGGGGGTGAGATGGTTGTGGAGTGGATATGGAAGTTGTGTAGATTGGCTTGGGAAGAGGGAAGGGTTCCAGAGGACTGGAAATCAGGTATAATTGTTCCTTTATATAAAGGAAAAGGGGAGAGAGAAGTATGTGGTAACCATAGGGGTATTTGCCTACTTAGTGTGACTGGTAAAATATATGGTAGAATACTCATTGATAGGGTTAGGCATATAACAGAGGAGCTAGTTGGAGAAGAACAAGGGGGATTTAGGAAGGGAAAAGGGTGTGTAGATCAGATATTTGTTCTAAGATTTTTAGTGGAGAAGTATCTAGAGAAGGGAAGGAAAGTGTATGCTGCCTTCATGGACTTGGAGAAAGCTTATGACAGAATAGATAGGCAAGGTATGTGGAATGTATTAAGAATATACGGAGTGGAGGGGAAACTGCTGAGTGCTGTGAAGAGTATGTATGAGAGAGCTAGGGCTGCGGTGCGAGTGGATGGTGAGCTGAGTGAGTTCTTTGATCTCAATATGGGACTGAAACAGGGTCGTGTGATGTCTCCATGGCTGTTTAATATATACATGGATGGGGTTGTAAAGGAGGTGCAGGGTAGGGCAGTGGATGTGGGGGTGGCTCTAATGAATGAGGGTGAGATTTGGAAGCTTCCGGTGTTGCTGATTGCTGATGATACAGTACTGTTGAGTGAAGATGAATGGGAGTTGCAAGGTTTGGTGAATGAATTTGGGACAGTGTGTAGGAGGAGGAATCTGAAAGTTAATGTAAACAAAAGTAAAGTTATGGTGTTTGAGAGGAATGAAGTCACTGAGTGTGCAGTGAGGTTGGATGGTGAGGATATGGAGAATGTGAGTGCATTCAAGTACTTGGGTAGTGTGATGAGTAGGGATGGAACTTTGGGGGATGAAGTGCGTGAAAGGGTACAGCAGGGAAGGAAGGTTGTTGGTACACTGAAAGCAGTGATGAGAAATAGGGAGGTGAGTATGGAAGTTAAGAAGTCACTGCATGATAGTATTGTGATCCCTACCCTGACGTATGGAAGCGAGGCATGGACCATGGAAGAGGGGAACAAGTCAAGAGTGAGAGCAGTGGAAATGAGTTACTTGAGAGAAGCATGTGGAGTGACGTGGAGGGACAGATTGACGAATGAAGAAGTGAAGGAACGCTGTGGGGTGGATGTGGATGTGGTTGAGAAGATTAGGAGAAATACACTGAGGTGGTTTGGACATGTGAAGAGAATGGAGAATGAAAGACTGACTAAGAGGGTGTATGTAGGTGAGGTGGAGGGAGGAAGAGGGAGAGGTAGACCAAGGATGAGGTGGAGGGATGGAGTTGAGAGGTATATGAGGGAGGGGGGAGTGAGTTGGGGGGAGGGTAGTCAAATGGTGGGTGACAGAGCGACTTGGAGGCGTTTTGTCTGCGGCCACCCTTTGCGTAATTAGGGCGTCGGGCTATAGATAGATAAATAGATAGACCTGATCATCATTTCTGACTGTTTCTTCCTCTAATGCCATGTAAACTTTGTCCTCCACATTGTCATCGATTGGGGAATCACTCTGGCCCTGAATGTCTTTATTGGCCAGGTCACTGGTAAAAGGTGAATTGCCGAGACAATGGCGTGCAGGGGGGGGGAGAGGTTATGCGGCGTAAGGCATTGTCCCTGCTTGGCATCTTGTAGAGGAATAGAGGAAGGTGTCCTGTCTATACGTGCCAAAAATCACTCGTGAAATCACTCTCGAAAATTGAAAATTGTGCAAATTAGGGAGCTTGCAATGTTGCTGCGTTAATTTACGTCTCCGGGATATGAATGCACATCATGTGAGGACGTGAATTCACGTCTCCGGGACGAGGCGGGTTAATCTCCACTAATTCTTCCTTACAAGTGATCGATGTTGCTGGTGTACAAAGAAGGTTGACGTACCTAAGTATAAATCAGTGACTACACGTACTATGTACCTGACAAAACTGGGATATGATAGATGAATGTGATACACACAAAGCCTGTCAAATCCTGTAGGAATTGTGCTATGGTCTATTTATAAAACATGTCAGACAGTGTAGGCTACATAAGGGAATAATCAGTCGAACAGGAAAAAATGCGGTGTCCATAAGTTGATATAAAAATGATAGAAGAAAATAAGGCGTGGGCAAGGAATCGTGGAGCAAATATCGTGACTTGTGAGTAACGTATTGGAAACAATGATTACAAAGGTGAGTCACCAGAGTAACTACTAAATAATGAACTGAGTGTTGTGATGATCTGGAAAAATTACATGACAAGGTGTTTATATAGTAATTACCCAGTGCTTTACTAACCTAATGTGTGGATGAAAAAACAACAAAGTCTGCGGAGATCTGTGATGGTTGTGCAGGTCTATTATTTAGCGTGGAACAGCAAAAATCACTCCAATTATCCACACATCCCGGGAAGAAAAAAATAATAATACTGTGGAGTAATGTGATGGTTGTGGAGGTCTGTACCTGGTGTGGAATAGCAACAGACGGTGTAATATTTCACACAGCTGGGAAGATGGAGTTGTCTAAGGCTAGGCAACCACAGACAAGAACAGTTACATATGAGTGATCGACCTATATCCCTGTTGGCATTACTCATACAGTGCCCTATCTCTTAAGGATTTTATCTAATGCACAAAACTAATTATTTTCCATTCCTGGACGCGTTGTAGACCACAGGATTATCAGTTATTCTTTTTTTTTTTATACATATAGAATGGTGGATAACTCTGTGTCTAAACACTTACCTCCCTGAATACTTGGCCAGCCATACCAGACCATGAGCCATCCTTCTGCTTGGTGCCAAACTCATTGTCATCTGGTCTCACATACCAGTACCTGAAGTTATTTTGTTGTTAATACCCCGTGGTCCATTGTTAATTTACCAGGTAAAATGAGTCAAATTTAGCTTCTTTGAAAGGAGTTTCGTATGTGTGTTTTGGAAAGAAAATTACTAAATTTTGTACAAATATTCAAAGCAGCAAGTCCTGTTTAAGGGTACTTGAAGGTGTGGGACTGACTGGTTTAGTATCAGAATTGGTGAGACAGGGTTGTGCGATATCGCCTAGGTTGTTCAGTATATGATTGTGGAATAATTCATCTTAAAAGAGTCCTGTCTCTAAGGTGACAAAAATACTCAGGTACCAAACAAAGACCTTGATGAGATCTGTATGGTTTTGTATTACAAAGAGATCAGTGGACCACCAATTCTTCCATCCCCATGCAGAAGAAAATATAAAGAAGGAAAATGAACGCCACTCACGAGGTCGTCACCCGCACCTTACAACCAGTCTAAAGGTCGAACATTTGACTTCATTCAGTAATCTTGACCTTTAATCGAGTGTTTTCAAAATTGAATTATTTTATTCTTGCCTGACCCTTAAGTCTTCCATGATGCTTGGTCGGGGCAAAAATGTCCAAGTTAACCATGTCATGTGACCTTTACCTTTGACCTCTTGTTCTAAATATCACAAGGTCAACCCATCGGGTGACCATTAACCGCTCAACCACGTTTGGTCTAAATCAGATCAAAACCGTTTCATTTATTTCACTCACAGACACATAAAGGTCGTACTTTGCCTTTACCTTATTACCACGACCATCGACCGATTGTTCACCAACTTCGGAATCTTCGTTCCTGCCGTACCTTTAGCCCTGTCACCAAGATTGGTCTAAAATGCTTGAAAACTGATTACATTGGCCTTGCTAGGTAAATATTTATCTTGCCCTATGACCTTTATCTTTGACATAATTAAAATCACTTGAAAGTTGGTTGAGTTATTTTGGTCACTCCCCTTCAACAAACTTGCAAAAACGTTATCCCATTCGCGATTTCAGCGCGTGCGGGCGTAAAAAGAAAATATGGAGCAAAGGTATTTTCTAGAACAACTCAGAGCAAGTATCCTGGTGTCCTAATTATGTCTTTAATCATCTATCCACAATTTTCCATTGTATACGCAAAGGATGGTTATCACCATCAAGGCCGAATTAACCTTTTCCTACACTGATGTCTGATGTGCACTGGCTTTTTGATTCGCGACTTCCAGTCAGGTAAATCCTGACTGGCAAGTGTCACAGGATGGCAAATCCCAGTGAAAAACTGTATTATTTCAATAATCTCCCTTGCGGCATAACTCATGGCTCCACAGCCTCTGTGATCTCAGGTGGGAGGTATACCTCGAATATCTTAACGATGTCATAGTCCACACGTCACATCATCAGGATGTTTGAAGCACACCTTCCAGTGACTATCAGCAGGACAAGTAGAACAGTCTTGCGGATGATAAGTTACCTCAAATCCCAAACCTGCTCTCAGTCCCAGTCGGGAATCGATCATATTGTTCCAGTCAACAACCCACTGCTTTACCACTTGATATGATGTTAAGGAAGAGACATAAGACACCTACAGTACTTCTAAAATATTTGTATCATTTAATGGTATGGCAATATTATGTATGTTAAAAGTATGATACAGACTAATTAAAATTCTATGGCGATATTATATATGTTAGAAGTGTGATTCAGACTAATTAAAATTCATATAAGTTAGTTTCACGGCTTTTCAATAGCTCTAAATATGCAGTATGATCAGTTATACCTGTAACTAAATCTGTAAATATTGTACATTTGTCTTACCTTCTGAAAACAAATAATTTAAATCGCAAATGAATCCATTACTAAATTCTTTAAACCAGTCTCCCAGTGTGACCTACTTGAAATTAATCCTTGCTGCAAGGAACTCAACAGCATTATGCGTGGGTCCCCTGAAGGTGAGTCGTTTACCCCCAGGCGCCGTGGAGTCATCTACCATCAGCGCTTCGTGTGTCGGGTACGACTGTGACGAGACCACCAGGCGAGGTTGGTTGGGGAACCTGGGATGGGATGGAGCCTTTACTTTTCTCCGTTGTATTTAAGTGTTTCAAAGTGAAAGCATATAAGTTGTATTAAGAAACCGCAATATCTTTAAATTTTGGTGATCGTAGGTATTGCATTAAGAGCAAGAATTACTATAATATGTTTACTCTTATTTGCCCTAAAAATTCTGTCTCCCCGACGTGAATGCTGAGCTGTTGGAATATATTGACACTAGACTATGATGCTGGTCACAACGAGGTGCTATGGAAAGTATGTATATTAGTGCAATGCCTCCTTCTGCCACACAGCTACTTGAAATAAGCTGCAAAAGGACAAAAGCCTGGACCAAGTAAGTAAGAGCAAAAACAGTATAACAAGGGGGTGTACTGTGTAAATAGGCTTGGGTATGGTCACTGTTAACAATCTGAGGAAATGAACTTTGCTTTAAAAAAAAAAAATGAATACCAAGCATTCAATTTGCGCAAAGTCTAATAATATTAATAACTAGAGGCTCCCCATGGGAGGAATAACACCAGCCATCAGCCGATACTTATCAAGCTCGGCTCGAAGTATAACCTTGACCTTGTCCTACTTTCACCAAGTATGAACTCGTTGGAGATTTTGATCCCTACTACACACCTGTAAAATTTTTGGATGATATCTTGAGTGGTTGCAAAGTTATCATGGTAACAGACACACAGACCTTGATCTACTTTCACCAGGTTTGAACTCGTAGGAGATTTTCATCTCTGCTACAGATGTGTAAAATTTTGTGATGACATTTTGAGCAGTTGCAAAGTTATCGTGCTAACAAACACACAGACAAACTGAAGACAATACTCGTAAGAGATGTTCATCCCCAATACACACCTGTATAACTTTGTGATGATATTTTGGGCGGTTGCGAAGTTATCGTGGTAACAGACACACAGACCTTGACCTACTTTCACCAGTTTCGAACTCGTGATCTATTGGTTTCCCTACTAAACACATGTAAAATTATATGATGATATCTTGAGCGTTTGCGAAGTTATCGTGCTAACAGAAACAGACACACACAAACACACAGACAAATTGAAAACAATACCAGCTTAGCTATTGCATCTGCTACTACTACTACTACTACTAAAAATAATAATAATAATAATAATAATAATAATATGGTCTTTTTTTCCTCAAAAGCTCCAGTTCCTCCAAAGGAATTCACTAGTGCTCGACTCTCATTTACACTGCTACATGTCACAAGAATCCTGACATCACTCCCATACAGTACAGACTTCATAAAAAAAAAAGAAAAAAAATCCACAGAGTTCATAAAAGCCATGGAGAGAATTTATCAGGCATGAAGGCTGTCAGTTAATGTCTGACGTGAGGGAAATTATAAGATAAATACATGAATACGAGGTTGGATATCTAAGAAGACAGATGAAAGGCAGAGGTGAGGGGCAGTAGGAGTATGAGATATGGGAAAGACGTGTATGCTGTTAATGAAAATGTCTTGGCAAGGAAATCGATGGATATTGTGAAAGGTTCTGAGAGGATGAAGCTGAGAATTATCTAGTCTCAGAGAAAAATGGGAATGTACGTAAATATGTTCGTCTATGTATGCAAATGCTTCAACAGATGAGAAGAAAAGAAAGGTTAGGAAAGTTTTTGTAGGTATTGGACTCTCTCTCTCTCTCTCTCTCTCTCTCTCTCTCTCTCTCTCTCTCTCTCTCTCTCTCTCTCTCTCTCTCTCTCTCTCTCTCTCTCTCTCAATGTAAGGTATTGCACTGTGTATAATATTGTGTTCGTTAGTAAAGTACTGTTTATTTATAATGTATTATTTTATTTAGGTAATATATTATTTTATTAGGTAAAATATTCTTCTGCATGGGTAAACTTTCCCATTGTTTAGGTGCAGATCACTTACATCACAAACTTCGAAGGGAAGAGCTGGGTGGTGGGGGCAAGAACCAGGCCTCTCTCAGCAGTCCAGGTGGCCACTCGCTTTGGCAGGGTAAATGAATCGCTGTACGGCAAAAACGAGTAAAGGCTCACTCTGAAAACATTTAATAAAAGTAATCATAATAAGGTCATTTCATACTAACAACAACAGTAACAACAACATCGACAGCAAAGATGACAATGATGGCAATGATGATGATTTCGAGGGGATGTTTATAATCACAACACTGTTGATTGTTTGTCATTGTCCTGGCCATCTGTCCCAGCTAAAGATAGGATTGGGTAGGCTCCAGAACACAACGAAAGAAAAACCACGACATAAGGAGAAGTCTCAACACCATGCGCAGTGAAATTGTTCAGACATTCATTTACACGTCACACAAAGCAGTGGAATCCTGTGTCCACCACCTCGCAGGCCTAACCATCAGGCATTACCTTTATCTGTATTTTTTATTTATTCACGTATTACAGGTGTGTTTTTCATACACCTGCCAGATAGCGGCAGTCAAGTTAGAAGGCCTTGCCAGAACTACATCATGAGTTCATCCTTATAAATTTCTTCAAACGTATCCATTACCCTGTCAGATCCATAGTATCACCCATTTCCATACCTTGGTTTCTTAAACACTCATTTACTAGAGTCATATATTTAAAATTTATCCTTCCATCATCCTGTCTGCAGTCATTCTCTCCATAATGCAGACCACTTAAGCACATACCTTACTTTGTTATTATACCCGCAACCAGGCAACTTGTCTCGTATACCCCGCCCCCTACCTGAAGTCGTGGTCGCGTCGATGGCTTGCTACTTTCTGGACAGTGGTTGAGGGGGCAGGACTTAAGAGCCAAGTTGCCTGGCAGTGGGTATAAGCACTATCTCATCTACAGTATTTCTTATTCTAACCACTAAATACACTGCACACACATTCCTCATTTATATAATCAGTGCTCTAACGTTTGACTTCTCCTCATACAAAGCAAAATTCTCTCGCCCATATGTCGATCTGAACACTGCAGTAACACACCTCCATGTACTCCTCATATAGCCTACTCTTCACACCCAGGCCTCCATCTTAGTATCAAGTTTATCATGGCATCGGTCACCATCTCTCTAGGAACATCCCACATTCTACTCCCACTGCACATTTACCTTGTTTTTCCAGTACTGCACAGAGGTTCTTAAGCAGCCTCACCTACTCAAGTCGTGGTAATCCCGTCATCATCATCATTCCAAATTTACCCCATCAGAAATGTAGGAACTCGAGGCTAGGTTACTTAGTCCTGGTATTTTCTTTTAGTTACTGTAGTCCTTTCACCTCAACTTGGTCCAGAGTTTTGTTCTTTTATAGCTTATTTCAAACTTGATCAGTAGCAGAATAACACCATACTAGGGCTCTACACTTCGTGACTAGCATCATATTCTAGCATTATCCTATTGCTATATTTTAGTGCTCAAGACTGAGAGCAAGTTTAGGTCGTTAAAGTAAACAGGTTATAGATGCAAAACCCCAAGTGGCATACAAGCAATTTTTCATCTTTCATCATCTAATCCAGTGTTGCCCAATGAGAAGCAGAGCCCGAGGCTAAGCAAGTTGATCCTGACATTTTAGAGGAGAGTGACCAGCCTCACTCATCCGTGAGTGGCATTACTTGAACAATAAACCCCAACCATCCCTTGGATATAAACCTTCACCAGCTCAATCCGATTGGAGCACCTTAATTGCCCACTAAACCATGGTTACCACCCAGTGTAGTAAATGGTTTCTTGGTGTACAGGAAACCATTTGGCTTGTCACTCAGTGTTGCATACACAGAAGTACGGTGAAAGAATGAAGGAAAGAAAGACATATAAACCCTAATAACTCCTCTGATATAAGCCTTTATATACGAGTACCACATGCAGTTGGAGTGCCCAGACCCACCAAACTATCAAGCATCTTTTTATGGAATATGGCAACCACCCAGCATAATAAGTAGTTTTCTGGGTTATAGGAAATTATTTGGTTCGCTAGTCACTTAGGATCCTAATGGATTTTGCAAGCTTGGTCACTTATTCCTCAACGATTTGTTCTGCTCCTTACGCCTCAGTATTTCCTTGTATGCTACTGATGTAACGAATGTCGATATTAAATGACATAAATAGCATACAAGAGAATGCTGAGTATCATTATCTATAATAAATCGCAAAAAAGAAGCTACAAAGCCCTATAAAGTGACTATTAACCCCTTAATCGCAGGGTGTCACTTTCGTGTTGCTTGGGAGCAAGGGATCATACTGCGGGGTGTCACTTTTGTAATTCTGTGTTATTTTGAATTCGCCCGGGCTTTCAAGTGGTGGCTTGTATCATCTATCAGTACTGCCAATGTCCAACACTAGTCAGCACTCGTAATCTCATCTATACTCCCATCCATTGTTGACAATTTAGCAATTTCTCCCCGTTCTTGACTCCCTTCCCTACCTCCCCTCCATTACCCTCTCCTCTCGCCTGCCCGGCCGTGCTGCGCTAAGTAATCTTCCCTAGTATTTTCCACTGATTTCATCCATTGAAATAAGCCCTATGCCCTATTCTTATACCAAATAATATATACAAAAAAGAAATAAGGTAAGTGATAGTGCCATACACATGAAATTGGCTAAGTATCACCTGACAACACCTCATGTGCACTCGTTTACTAATTTTCCCTGTTTATTTCCCCTAGAAATATGCTGTATAATCTATTCTCGTAATAAAAATTTATATAAGAAAGGAAGGGAGAAGCCTAAGTGATATTTACATTCACCTGGAATTACCTAATTTATTATCTGTTGTCTAGATTTCCTGCCAATCATTTCATAGCGTATATATTAGCAGGTGTCACCACGCTGACAATGGCAGCGTTGCACTCCACCTAGGCCACCACAGCATTCAGTTTACTGTCGTCTTTCCAGGTGAAACCACGTCGGATTCGCGCCTCTCCAATTCCGCTGCTTTTTAGCCCCATGCAAAGGGCCCTGTGACCTCTACCCCTACTAAACCTCGTGTGGAAAGGGGTAAAGGGCTAAGTGACTGCTGTGGAACATGAACTGGCTAATTTATCAAGGAAAATGATGGACAGTGACTACGATCTTTCTGGTGACTAAAACAGTGCAAATGGAAATGTAATTAATGTGTAAATAATGTATAAACAGCAAGTGAAAGCAGTGAATGTAAATGTAAGTGAACAGTGGAAAATAGTTTTATAAATTACTGCAAGTGACAGAGCATAACAGTGTAAATAAAACAGAAATGTAAATAATGTAAATAAAATAGAGAATGTAAATAGAAATGTAAACGAGTAGTAATATAAGAATACGAGTATATATATACTAGGAGTAAGTGAAAGTTTCACTCTAGCATGTATGAATACTATGAGTAAATGAAAGTGGAAGTGAAAGTGACAAATTCGCTCTCAATGCTAGTAAACAGGACGAGAAAGTGAATGCTATGTATTTTACTGAAAGAGAAATTGAATGCCTACAGTGACAATAAACTACTATTACTGAAGGAAACTTATGGATAAAGACTGCAGATATATATGTGTTATATAGTAATAGAAATATAAAGTGTGAGTGTTTTTATGAATAATAAATGACAGACACCAGTGGTGAATGAGCGCAAGTGGGAAGGTCATACATACTCATAATTTTCATTGCTTTCGCGGTGTTTTATTTTTTGGAGTATGGATTCCAAACTATTTGAAAATCACAGAATAGTGTTTCTAGTGATAACATCAGGCTGTGGTAGTCATATTACAGGTTGTCGGGAAGTGTAAAGTGGAGACTTCATAACCCAACTTCAGAGGTCTCCACAAGTCCTACGGTACTCGACGAAGGCTCAACAAACATCCCAGGAGAAAGCTGAAGATATGTGCCATATGCAAGTGTAACTTTATTATTCTAGGACTAATAACTGATTTTTGGCAAATATTTTTAGAGAGTCTGTCGGAGTGCAAATATGCCCGCGGGACATGCAAGTCAAGCCAAAACAACTCCGCGGTTTAGGGGTTAATACGTAGCTTAGAGCCATTCGAAAACAACACTGTATAATGAATGAGGATGACCTTGGCAACTTTTACTAAAATGTAATGAGAGCCTGATGCATAGCAATGTATTTTTTTCTTTTTGTGTGTCCGACTCTGGGCATAGGCTTCACAGACTGCTCCTAAGGCCCAGTAGTCCTCCTACATACCATACACCTCTACATGTCACCACTTAGTGCTAACACCCACCGTCCATACTGAATACATGCTAGGGCTGTCTCATACAGGACTGGTGTATTGGTATTAGCGGGGGTATTTTTATGACATGTCAGCGGATCTTCTGGTAGATCAGTAAAGTCTGCTTTTATGAAATTCAAACCCTCAAACTGTTCCCTGCCCCAGCCGGGATTCGATCCTTGGACCATTAGGACTGCAGGCTGCTTCTCTACCGATTGAGCCACTGCCTTCCCTAGATTCACTTGTGTTAATATCGCTTAAAAATATTTACCGAAGTTATTTTGTGCTTTAATATTATTACACAATTTTTCTTTTTTTGTTTCCGACTTTGGGCATAGGCTTCACAGCCTGCTTCCTAGTCCAAGTAGTCCTCCTACATACCATACACCTCTCCATGTCACCACTTCGGCGATAACACCCACCGTCAAAATTGAATACATGCTAGGGTTATCTCATACAAGACTGGTGTATTGGTTTTAGTGGGGGTATTTTTATGACATGTTCTGGTAGATCAGCTTAGTCTGTTTTTATTAAATTCAGATCCCTAAGCAGTTCCCTGCCCCTGCGGGGATTTGAACGAGGGTCCAGTAGGCCACTTCTCTACCAACTGAACTACTGCCTCCCTTAAAACTAATTGGCTTTATGCCTGGTATCCCCGAAGGGCTAAGGTGTTGCCCCGAGGTAGAGGACTTTTTGGAGTGGAGCATGTAGCATTTTCTGACTGGACGCCATTCCTGATGTTTACCAATGACCCTTGGGTGGATTTGATTCTCCGACCCTTTGGTCAGGGCTGAGAGCTCTAACCCACTAAATCACGGCTGCATCTCAGTGATTATCAAGCTAATGTAACATTGCTTACTTGAGTTACCAGTGTCACATAATTTAGAAGGAAGTGCTAGGTGTGCAGAAAATGTCCAGAAAATTCATAGAGGCTACAAGGCAAGGAAGTGGATTTACTTGTATAGCATGATGCACGAGTATTTTGCCCATTAAATATGCTATAGGTAGTTAGTTAACTACTTTTTAAAAATACCTTATTTAACCCCGTGTAGCAAAGGAGTTTGTATCACATTATGATGATTACCTGAATGTTGTCTCATCGTCATTGACAATGGCGATGAGTGAGTCAGTGCGGGAGAATGTCCTGTGAAGGTAGTGGAGGGTGTGGAGGCAGTGCAATGGGAGGCGAGTGAAGGCGAGCATCCTCGTTCGCTGAATCATCAGCAGGTGAGTCCTGAAGGAGGACTCGGCGAAAGTGGACAGGAAGTCTGGGTCATCACTTACCACCACCACAGTCAAGCACCACACCACCTCGCTCAGCTGTTGATGATGTAAGATATTAGAAGGATGTTAAGAGCTATGTGATATCACACTGTTCTTACTGGGTGTTAATACTTTCTTGCTAATTTACCAAGTTTTGCACTGCACACGAATAGGTTTTCAAGCTTTATTCTAAACTTACGAAGTTGTGTACTTGGGTAATTTTGCCATTTCACTGGCGTAGTTACCCCAGTACCGAATAGGTGAAATAGAAGATAATGTGATAACGTAAGGAGACAGGCGAGCCACTAAGAAGATACATCTTTTTCCTCATCAGTTTTGTTGGTTGTAAGGGTAACCCTCATCCCCAGCTGCATTTACTCAGCGGTCAATTTTGCCTTCTGGACTGATAACACACTAGTTGTTTTTTCCCATAAACTGCACAGGAAACCCTCTTGTCCTTGAACTAGTGGGTGTAACTTACAGTGTGGGAGGAGCAAAAAGAGGGTATTTGCCATTAGAACCCTAAATAACGCTTTCTCTACTTTCTTCACGGCACGCCATTGGTTTTGCGAAAAATGTGAAAGACTCCCATTCATAGCAGGTGCCTCTATTGTCTCTGTATGGACAGAGATTATTTCTAAGACAGCCTTGTGGTTAGTTAGTCGAGAGAGGCGGCGTAAGTCTCCTTTATAAGCTCGAGGACAATGTAAGAGAGACACAATTTTGTTTACATTTTCCTTCACATATTTTTTTCTTATTTTGTACACATTTATTCACATTTTGCCATTTACTGCCACATTTACACTTTTGTCACATTGTGTTGCACTTTTCCCACATTTTCACACAACACTCATTACGTGACTTTGATTACAAGACACACTGTTTGTGCACCATTTCCCATTTTTGGTTCACTCCTTCATTTACACTGGTGTGTGATTTATATCTGGATTGTATCACTGAAGTCTCCAAGTTTCCTCGAGCTTTGTGAGTACTTAGCCTCCACTGAGTGTATGCTGGTTAGGTAAGAAATAACTGGTTTTATATTTTGTATCCTGGGACCTATATGAATCCTCTTTCTGTGAAACGAACCCTGGTTTCTTCTTTGGTTGTGTATATTATAGTGTACAGTAAAGTTTAGTCAGTTTTCTTGTAAGCTTTACCTTATCCCTTTCGGTGATTAATTAAGGGCTAAGAGTGCACCGTAATATACACCCACATAACATTTTGGCGACCTCCTGGCCAGGATAGCTCTGTGACATAATATTGGCAACCTTGGCTACATACGCAGTGCTTACTTTTACATACTTAACTATAATCAATAATCATTGCTCTAATGAGTGATATTGATTTGAAAGTGATTCTAAGCCATCCCCAAACAGAGTGAAAACACTCATAAAACACGAGCTCATATTGCATGCCCAGGCCTTACAGTTTAGATTTCCTGCCTCAATCACTAAGACTGATGTAATATTGGACACCATGTTCGAGCAAGGGAGTCATCCATAGTTAGTTCTGAGCCATCTGATACTGCACAAGGTGTTGACCCTGAGCCTTTGGCATCGGAGGTGGCTGGCCCTAGTGATTTTTCCGCTCATGATACTGGTGACAAAGTGCAACTTAAGTTAGCCAGAATTAAGCTGAGGGAAATAGAAGTGCAAGCAAAAATAATAGAATTAGAATCGAATACTACAGTGAGGGAATTAGCATTACAGGCTCAAATGAGACAAAAAGAAATGGATCATGAAATCAGACTGAAGCACTCTGATAGTTCACCTCTAGATAGTAGTAGTTCATCTGCCAGGGAATCTTTTGATGTTGCTAGGAATATTAAGCTAGTACCTCCCTTTAATGAGCAAGACGTCACCAAGTACTTCCATATGTTTGAAAGGGTGGTAGGTCGTCTCTCGTGGCCAAAAGACTCTTGGACAGTACTGCTGGAGAGTGTTTTGAAAGGAAAAGCTCAAGAGGCTTATATTTCTTTATCTGTTGATCAAAGTGCTATGATTGTTTGAAAGAGGCCATTCTAAAAGCATATGACCTCGTGCCAGAGGCATATAGGCTTAAATTTAGATCTACCTTTAAGCAGAAAGATCAGATAAGCAGAAAAATCAGACTCATGTGGAATATGCTAGAGTACTCACAGACTTACTTGATCAATGGTTGCATTCTAAGAAAGTTGATGATGTCTGTAAACTTAAAGAATTAATTATTTTGGAGAACTTCACTGGTAAGATAGATAGGGCTGTGGCTACATACTTAGTGGAGAAAGATTTAGATACCCTAGCTGAGGCTGCTGTTGTAGCAGATAATTATAGTTAATTCATAAACACGAACGTAAGCCTCAGTCATTTGTTAAGGGTAGGAGAGTGAACCAACCATTTTTTTGTGAACCTTTCTTCTGGTAAAGGCAAATTAATGTCAATTGCCACTAGAGGAACACTGCAACCCCAGAGCAATTTAGTTCCACGAAAGCAAGTGAGGACAGTGTTGCCAGAGGGTGAAGAAAAAGTGTCAGTTTTGCCAGTATTGCCAGAAAACGGGGCACTTGGAGGATTGGTGCTGGAAATAACGAGGGAAAAATTTCAGCGTGAAACCTATTACTTTGGTAAACACTTGGGGATCTTGTGACACAAACAGAGAGCAGCCACCCACAGATATTGTT
Organism: Coenobita brevimanus; assembly: GCF_032717465.1. Classification (NCBI taxonomy): domain Eukaryota; kingdom Metazoa; phylum Arthropoda; class Malacostraca; order Decapoda; family Coenobitidae; genus Coenobita; species Coenobita brevimanus. The sequence continues at coordinate 11,633,269 of NC_137013.1, forward strand.
AGTGGTAGTCAGTCACAACCCCAGCAGGTGCATATTGTTAATAAGACCAGAGTGGAGCCGTAAGTGGTGGACAGGCAGACTCCTGTAGAGCCATTGTTAGACACTAATAAGACTGGAGCAGTGCAGCTGTCAGATTCAGGTGAGAGTGGTAATAAGACTCCTTCAGAGTGTCCTACCCCAAGCAGTACACGAAGTGACTCCTCCCCATATCATTTATATGCTAACTTCATATCTAAGGGGTTTGTTTCAGTTGATGGAAAGGGTGGTAAGGAAGTCACTATAATAAGAGACAGAGGAGCTTCACAGTCACTAATGTTGAAGGGGTTTGTTGATGCAGCTGACCCTAATGAATGTGTCTTGTTGCAGGGTATAGCTGAGTTTGTATCTGTTCCCCTAGTTGAGGTGAAGCTCCAGTCAGAGTTAGTTACTGGTTCAATGCGTGTGGGTGTTGTTGACCAGCTTCCTGTACAAGGAGTCACTTTCCTATTGGGTTATGACTTGGTGGAGGACAGGTAAGTGTTGTTCCCTGTGTGTCAAAAACTCCCTTGAGTGAGGATAGGATTAAAGAATTGGAAAATACATGTCCTAAATTGTTCCCTGCATGTGCTGTAACTGGTGCTATGATGGCTAAAGCCCGCCATGAGAATGTTGACAGTAATGGCACTGGCAATGCCGATGATGATATTGGGCTTGGTGATACCTTTTTTGCCCAGTTAACCCGCCCCGTCCCATCGACGTATGGGTATGTTGCAACTATTTGCATTTGCCAGTCCCGGCGACATACCGGTACGTCGTGCAATTGCAAAGTGCATAATTTCAAAAAATTTCAAATTTCGCGCTTGATTTGTGGTACGTATCCTCACATGAGCTTCCCCTACCTGCCACCAGGCGGGGACACTCGGCGACCCTGCGCGACCCGCACTAACCCGTGGCTCATCCACTCACCTGGTAGCAAAGGTCCTGCTCAGATATGGCTAAGAGAGGTCTCTCAGAGGTCGAAATTCAAGCCGCCCTGGATGCCTTTACAGGCGACAGTGATTCCCCACTGGACGACGAGGTTGTGGATAAAGATTATGTGCAGCCAGAGGAGGAGGAAACCACCATCAGTGATGAAGAAGTCCCGTCCCCCAGGAAGCGGCAATTCGTGACTTACCGTGCTGCTAGAGAGGGGCAGCCGGCCAAGAAACCACGTGCAACATCCTATGCCCAGCCCCAACATGATGTGGAACCAGATTTCGATGACGAGGACGAGGACGGAGGCATGGGACGTGCTGCCACGTAGTATGGACGTGAGGTAATAACTCATCATGGCCCAGAGCGCACACCACGTCAGACGAGCAGGTATGGGCCTAGTATTTTCTTTGGGGAGTTAGGAAGTGCCGTGGAGGGAGTGGGGAGTGAAAGGGAAAGTGCAGGGAGGAGTATGGAAAGTGAGAGTGATGTGAGTGAGTCATTGCTCTCACTAGGTTGTGTGAGGTGGCGGAGTGTATCACGTGGGAGAGTGCGGGTGCATTCTGTATCATGTGGGGTTGTGATGGAGGTAGAAGGTGTGGAGGAACCACTCCTAAGCACGTCTTATGCTCCCCAATATCCCCTAACACGTGGTCGAGCTATGGTGCGTTAAAAATCACGTTGTGTTGTCATGGAGGGGGAAGGTGGGGAGGAACCACTCCGCAGCACGTCTTATGCTCCCCAATATTCCCCTACTTCATCCCCACAGCCCCCTAATGTTCCTCAAGGCCGTAAGGGTAACGGAAAGGGAAAGGGTAAAGGCAGAGGGAAGAGGAGTGACAGTGGGGAAGCCCCTCTGCACTCCTTCTCCCCAACCTCCCCCACCAGGATCTCCTCCCCACCCAGACGAAGGCGGTGATGGGGATGATGGGGACGAGGGATTTGTGGGATGGAATTGGGAAGATGGGATTGATTTTTCTCCCCTCATTCACCTCTTCACTGAGCAGGGTCCTCTGGCTGCATTGCTCCCGGAATTCACCGTAATTCCACCAGGTTGGATTTTTTCCACCTGTTTTTTAGTGAGGCATTCGTGGAGCAGATTGTTTACCAAACTAACCTTTTTGCAAGCACCTAGCGCCTTGAGAGTGAAAGATTGGGAACAAGGAGTAGGCATTCTATTATATATGATTACCCTGTCTCCCTTTCAGAAATGTTCCTATTTTTTGCCCTGGTCCTTTTGATGGGTATTATACGAAAGAACAGAATTCCGGCTTACTGGACAAGGGACCCTGTTATGTTTACCCCAATATTTGGGCAAGTGATGAGCCGTAATCGGTTTCAACAAATTCTAAGTCGCCTCCATTTCTATGATGCTCATGATCCTGCAAATGCGAACGACACAGATAAGATGAGGCGAATTAGGTTGATCTTTGATCACCTGAGGCAGACCTTTCGTTCGTCATTTTATCCCTATAGAGACCTCGTCATAGACGAGAGTCTCGTGTTGTGGAGAGGTAATATTTCATTTAGGCAGTATATACCCAGCAAAAGGCACCGTTTTGGGTTCAAGATCTTTGTTATGTGTGACTGTAGGACTGGATACGTGCAAGACATAGTCTTGTACACCGGTGCACAGACAGACATAATAGAAGATCGGAGTATTGGACTGTCGGGAGCAGTGGTAAAGACAATGATAGAAGACTACCTTCATCGTGGTCACGTCCTCTACCTGGACAACTGGTACACTAGCCCTCTTCTCGCTCGTTATCTTCACACGCATGAAACGGGAGTCTGTGGAACCGTAAAGGTGAACCGGCGTCACATGGCCAAGGTAGGGCGGAAACCTGCCAGGAATGAGGTTGTCTTCTTCAAAGCCAACAACATCCTTGCAACTGTGTGGAACCATAATAGAGAAGTAAGTCTCTTTGTCAACGGTTCACCGCCCCTTGATGCACCGTACTGATTCTGTTGATTACCGGAGCGAGAACAGGAGTCACATTTGGAAACCTGAGTGTGTCATGGACTATAATATAAACATGCGCCTGGTGAACCAGTCAGACTCCATGATATCGACGGTAGAGTGTGCCAGGACCACGATGAAGTGGTATAAGAAACTGTTCTTTCACTTGCTAGACATCACTGCTCTGAATTGCCACCACCTTCACGCCATGACAACAGGTGTTCAGGAAACCTTTGAAGGGTTTGTGAGAGAGCTCACAAGAGAGATGTTTGCACGGTATGCTGTTGAAAGGCCCCAACATCGCACCCGTACTGCCCCTATTGCCCAAACTCCCCTGAGAATATCCGGCCGCCATTTCCCCACTCCTATCCCTCCCCGGCCAAACAGACCTAGGCCCCAACGCAGGTGTCACGTGTGTAGCAATTTCCGGGTGAGACTCACCACACAGAGGAAGGACACCCGCTATGAGTGCATCGAGTGTGACGTAGGTCTCTGTATTCACCCATGTTTCAGCGAATATCACACGTTGATGCATTTCTGATATGGTGTGAATGCGATAGGACGCTGAAACTATGAAGTAAATGCGACCAACAGACGCTCAGTGAAATTATCAGTCATGTTGATCTGAAAATATTAGTATAAAGTGCATACGGGTATAACATAAGTGCAAAAATTGTATGTAAGTGTATAAATATGCTATAAGTGGAAACATACATAGTGAGGGTTTTATGGTGCGATATTCTGTCGCTCAGTGCAATAAATAAGGCCCGTAAATATGTAATTATTATTATTGGAAATGCTAACGGGTATAATATAAGTTCAAATTATTGTAAGTGCTGAAATATATTCTAAGTCAAAATATTCCTAGCGTGTGTATAGAGATGCGATATCCTGACGCTCAGTTGAATGAATAAGGCCCGTAATAATGAAAATAGAAGTCAACAAGTGGGAAAGTGTGTAATATATGTGAAGACTTAGAATATAAATGTTTGAGTATTATGTTGGTCGAAACATTCATTGCGAGGGTATTTTCATGCGATATTCTGACGCCCACTTGAATAAATAATGCCAGTAAGTATGTACAGTGCAGTATAGGGGTGTAAACGTGTGTAATGTAAGTGGAAAAGTATAATTGGCGTGAATAAATAAAGTAGAAGATGAAACACGAGTGTTTGAGATTGTGCTTGCTACGTGAATATGCGCTAGCATATCGCTAAATGCCCTCGTAATGAATGCAAATAATTGAAAACATTTACAGTGGTGGAGGAAAGGTTCTGGGTAAAGGGAAAAATAATAGGAAAGTGATAAAACAATTGGGTATGTTGAAATACGAGTCATAGCGAGTGCGCTTAGTAAGCCGATGTGCGCTAAACTTATGCTGCATGTCATCATAATGAATGAAAACATCTGAAAACATTTACAAACAGTAGAAATTGGTAAAATGTCATTGAAACAGAAGTATACAAGTAGAAAAAATGATATGTTGACTGATACAAGAAACTTAGCATATAGCATGTTACGACTTGGACCTAACTCACTATGCTCGCGCATTGGTACAATGCTTATTTTTCATATATATGTGTCTGAAATCTATTATATTGCTACTGTTATTGTTTATTAGTTCAAATTTAATAAATATAGAGGTGTTGTGTGTTGTTTCTCCTAGTATTCCCTACCATAGAAAACGTGAGCGCCTGACACATCAATGATAGAATACGACACCTGGCGCGGGGGACCTCACCTGTTCCGACCATGTATAGACCACGGTAAGCCCTTTCTTGGTGATTTTCCTTCGTTTCTCAACCAAAGCGGAAGTTTTAGCCAAAAAAAAATTTTTCCAAAAAGGCTCGGGACTGGGGGATGTCGGAGGTGCGGAAAACCTCGGGACGTGACGGTTTAAAGGAATCAGAGGTTGATGATTCTCCCCAGACTGATGCAAGCACAAAGTTTGCTGATATGCAAAGATCTGACCCACAGATTGACTCAGCAGTTAGGGAAAATGAATGTGAGTCTGAACTGACAGTGTTATTATTTACAGCCAAAGAACGTGTTAATGCGAAGATGGAGACCTCCTAGTGTTCCTCAAGATAACGAGTGGGAGACTGTACATCAGGTGGTGGTTCCAAGACCCTATAGGCAAAAAGTTATGTCCATTGCTCATGAGTCTTCTTTAGCAGGTCACTTAGGGGTGAGGAAGACTCTCTCTCTCATCTGGCAGCATTTTTACTGGCCTGGAATGTCGAGATGTTTCCCGGTTCTGTAGGTCATGTCACACCTGTCAGCTAGTCGGTAAGAGCAATAAACCCATCCCTGTGGCTCCTTTGATTACTCTACCTGTGTTTGAGGCCCCATTCACTAGAGTCCTTGTGGACATCGTTGGCCCTTTTGCCTAAAACCTCTTCAGGCCACCAGTGCATCCTCACAATGTTAGACATCGCCACTAGATATACTGAAGCCATTCCTTTGAGAAATAGTTCAGCTAAATTGGTTGTAAAAGAGATACTGACCTCCTTTACTCGTTTTGGTCTCCCAAAGGCAGTTCAATGAGATCAAGGCAGTAATTTTGATTCCAAACTGTTCAGACAAACCCTTAAGGAGTTAGGAATCTCCCGGATCACTTCCTCAGCATATCATCCTCAGAGTCAGGGTGCATTAGGGATGTATCACCAACCTTTGAAGAGTATGCTCAGAAAACTATGTGTTGATGAAAAGGAATGTGGCAAGTGTTTGCCTTTCCCACTTTTTGCGACCAGAGAGGCACCGAGTGAGTCTTTGGGCTACTCCCCATTTCAGTTAATATTTGGCCATGATGTAAGAGCTCTTAAACTCCTCAAAGAACAATGGGTCAAGGATGATGATCAAATTAACTTGCTAGACTATGTGTTAAAATTTAAAGAAAGACTGGCCTATAGTATGGAAGTAGCCAGGGCACACTTGGAGTCATTTCAGGAGAAGATGAAGAGGTGGTATGACCACTCTAAGAAAGTTAGGAAAAAAGTGTTTCACCCAGATGATCAAGTTCTTGTCTTGCTTCCCATTCATGGTCAGTCTCTGCAGGCAAGTTTTGCAGGCCCTTATGTGGTGGAGAAGAGGGTAGGTGAAGTAAATGATGTCATTTTAACCCCAGACTGGAGGAAGGAACGAAGATTGTGCCATGTAAAGATGTTGAAGGAGTACCATGGACGAGACGTGGATCCCCGTAGTGCTGCATGCGTGGTGTCAGCAGTCGAGTTGAAGAAGGATGAGGGCTTCCCTTTGACTCTGGACCGGACGACCAGTTGAAGAAAAAAACAGGATGCTTGGAGTACACTGACAGATAAACTCTTCCACTTGACTGCAGAGCGGTGTGCCGAGCTGGTTGCCCTTCTCAGGAAGTTCCCTGATGTCTTCCAGGACACCCCAGGACAGACGGAAGTGGACGTTGGAGATGCCAGCCCTGTAAAGCAGTCCCCCTACTGGATTACTCCTCAGAAGCACACCATCATTCAAGAGGAACTGAATTACATGTTGTAGCAAGGGTTAATCGAGTCCTGTCAAAGTGAGTGGTGCTCCCCGGTCATAGAGGTTCCAAAACCTGCTGGGTCATATTGCTTTTGTACTGATTATCTTAAAGTCAACTCGTCAACTCCCTTACCAAGACTGATACTTACCCACTTCCTAGAGTAGATGATTGTGTGGATGTGATAGGCAGTGCTAAGTTTATCACAAAATTAGATTTGATGAAGGGATATTGGCAAGTCCAACTCACAGAAAAGGCCCAAGAAATTTCCTGTTTTGTGGTCGGTGGCAATACTTATAAATGTAAGGTCATGCCCTATGGTATGAAGAATGCTCCTGCCACCTTCCAGAGGCTTGCGAATGATCTCACCAAGGACTTGGATGTTTGTGTTACATACGTTAATGATGTTATTTTTAGTGACACCTGGGAACAACACTCGAGCCGACTAGATGCCTTTCTGCAGAGACTGTCCTCTGCTAATTTAGTGCTTAATTTAACTAAATCTGAATTTGTGTGGGCTCAAGTGCAGTACCTAGGTTATGTGGTCGGTTTAGGCCAAGTGAGTCTACCTGATGTTAAAGTTCAGGCCATTGTCAATTCCCGTCAACCCAAAAATAAGAAAGAGTTGCAACGATTCTTGGGTATGGTAGGGTCTTACAGACGTTTTGTCCTGAACTTCTCTGAGCTTGTAGCTCCCCCTCACAGATTTGTTAAGAAATGGAGTCAAGTATGAGTGGAAGTCAGAATGTGAGGATGCCTATTCTAAACTCAAAGCCATCCTGTCAAGTCACCCAGTGCTTCAAGCTCCCAATTTTGACAAACCCTTTAAATTAGCTGTTGATTCCAGTGGCCTAGGGGCTGGCATAGTTTTGCTTCAGGATATTGATCAAGGCTTTGAGATGCCTGTGTGCTATTTTAGCAAAAAGTTCAATAAGGCCCAGAGAAATTATTCAACTATTGAGAAAGAACTCTTGCACTCATACTTGCCATTCAACACTTCTCTGTGTATGTTGGTCCAGGGTCGGTGATGTTGTAGTGTACACTGATCACCACCCTCTGAAATTTTTGTCCCGATTTAAGGACAGAAATCTTTGATTGACCCACTGGGCCCTATTTTTGCAGGAATACTCCCTTGATGTGAGACATGTAAAAGGTGAAAGTAATGTTTTAGCAGATTACCTGTCCAGAACTTAATTGTACAGTATTCAGAAATTTCTTCTCTCAGGAAGGGAGGTGTCACTGGCATAGTTACCCCAGTACCGAATGGGTGAAGTACAAGATAAAGTGATAACATAAGGCGACAGGCTAGCCGTTAAGAAGATAAATCTTTTTCCTTATCAGTTTTCTTGGCTGTAAGGGTAACCCTCATCCCCAGCTGTATTTACTCAGCGGTCAATTTTGCCTTCTGGACTGATAACACACTAGTTGTTTTTCCCATAAACTGCACAGGCAACCCTCTTGTCCTTGAACTAGTGGGTGAAACTTACAGTGTGGGAGGAGCAAAAAGAGGGTATTTGCCATTAGAAGCCTAAATAACGCTTTCTCTACTTTCTTGATGGCACGCCATTGGTTTTGTAAAAAATGCGTAAGGCTCCCATTCGTAGCAGGTGCCTCTATTGTCTCTGTATAGACAAAGATTATTTTTATGACAGCCTAGTGGTAAGTTAGCTGAGAGAGGCGGAGTAAGTCTGCTTTATAAGCTCGAGGACGATGCAAGAGAGACACATTTTTATTTACATTTTTCTTCAAACATTTTGTATCATTTTGTACACATTTGTTCACATTTTGTCATTTACTGTCATGTTACACTTTTGTCACATTGTGTTGCACTTTTCTCATATTTTCACACAATACTCACTACGTGTCTTTGATTACAAAACACACTGTTTGTGCTCCATTTCTCATTTTTGGTTCACTCCTCCATTTACACTAGTGTGTGATTTACATCTGGATTGTATCACCGAATTCTCCAAGTTTCCACGAACTTTGTGAGTACTTAGCCTCCACTGAGTGTATTCTTGTTAGGTAAGAAATAACTAGTTTTATATTTGTATTCTGATACCTACATGAACCCTCCTCTTGTAAAACGAACCCTGGTATCTTCTTTGGTTGTGTATGTTATAGTGTACAGTAAAGTTAAGTCAGTTTTCTCGTAAGCTTTACATTATCCCTTTTGGTGATTAAATAAGGGCTAAGAACACACCGTAATATACACTCCCATAACATCATTTTATCTCTGAACTCATATTTTCTTTTGAAAAACCTTTATGGATTATCATGCAGCTTTAAGAACAGCACAATCGTAGTCTGTAATACCGACCCAGTTATCTGTACTACTTTACGATATTGTTTTATGCCACTAAGTCACAGCGTACAAGAATTCTATATTAATCCCATTATAACCACAAATACCATATCAGACTTTTTTTTTAAGCCTTACTAGTTCGAGCTGGGGGCATAACAAGGTAAACATTGCAACACCAATACACAGTCACGACATAAAAGTAGATTATAATCATATGCGAAGAAAGTAAGGCAAAAAAAAAAAAAGGGCGATCCAGTGTTGTTCATGTGTACAGAGAGAGAGAGAGAGAGAGAGAGAGAGAGAGAGAGAGAGAGAAATAGTAAGTTTATACAAAATGAATTTTGGTGTGCATATTAGAAGGTATGCGTCGGGGGTTCCATAATATTTCACCACCAGATAATATGAACTTCAGTCTGCGATTTTACACTATATGCAGAAATTTATTTACTCATCCTTCTGGGTCATTTTACAGTATATATATATATATATATATATATATATATATATATATATATATATATATATATATATAATATGAATATGTGTGTGTGTGTGTGTGTTCTTACCTAATTGTTTCTTACCTAATTGTATCTTTACAGGAATGAGTCAAGCTCGTACTGTCCCGTGTCTTAAACTATATTTATCGTACATATCCTTAAATTTATGAATTGTTTTGGCACACACTATTTCATTCGGTAGTGCATTCCATCGATCAATTGCTCTGTTTGGGAAACTGAATTTCCTTATCTCTTTATCACCTCTCTTCTTATGCAGTTTTTTGCAGTGTCCTCTTGCTGATGCTTCTCCATATGTTAAGTAATCATTTATGTCTATTTTCTCCTTCCCTGATATGCACTTATATAGCATTATCATGTCACCTCTTTTCCTTCTCTCTGTAGTGTTGGTAGATTCAGTTTATTTAGTCTTTCTTCGTAGCTTAGGTCCCTTAAGCTTGGTATCCATCCTGTAGCGGCCCTTTGATCTTTTTCAATCTTGTCTATGTGTTTTTTGAGATGACTCCAGACTACTGATGCATATTCCAGGGTTGGTCTAATGAATGATGTTATTATCCTTCTTAGCATGTCTTCATTTATGTATTTGAATGCTATTCTCATATTTGCAAGCAGTGTATACATGTTCCGTACCTTCTTGCTGATGTGGTCAGCCGGAGATAGTCTGTTATTGATAATCACACCAAGGTCCTTCTCTCTTTCTGATGTGTATAGGGTTTTATTTCCTAACATATAATCCCAATCAGGTCTTTTTCCACTTTTAGCAAACTTGATTACATGACACTTGTCCACATTGAATTCCATTTCCCATGTATTACTCCATTCATGAAAATTTATTTAATTCTTCTTGTAGCTCTATACAAGAGTCTGTGTTAGTAATTCTCCTTTGTATTTTTGTATCATCTGCAAACATATTCAGATAGCTTTCATTTCCAGTGTTACTGTTTATATCATTTATATACACTAAAAACATGATTGGTGCCAGCACTGAACCCTGTTGTACTCCACTAGTCACTTCTTTCCATGATGAGTAGTTTCCTCTTAGTACTGTTCTCATTTCTCTTTTTATGAGAAAATCTTGCATCCAACAAAACAGTTTGCCTCGAATTCCTCCTTGATGTTACAGTTTCCATAAAAGTCTTTGGTGTGGTACTGTGTCAAAAGCTTTCTTGAAATCTAAATAGATACTGTCCACTCATCCTTCCCTTTCCTGTATTGTGTTTGTTACTCTGTCATAGTAGCTCAACAGATTAGTTACACATGACTTTCCTTTTCTGAAACCAAACTGTCTTTCTGTTATCATACTGTGTTCTTCTAGATGATTTACCCAAGCTTTTCTTATAAGCTTTTCTAATACCTTGCCTACAACACTGGTCAGCGATACTGGTCGGTAGTTAAGTGGATTTTGTCTATTTCCTTTCTTGAATAAGGGGACAATATTTGCGTTTTTCCTAATATCAGGTAATTTACCTTGACTCAAGGATTTCTTGAAAATTAAAAATAATGGTTTACTTAACTCCTTTGCACATTCTCGTAGTACCCAACGTGAAATTTCATCAGGACCACTTGCTTTTCCTCTGCCTAATTTACTTAACTCCTCCTGTATTACTTTTTCTGCTATTTGTATATCTGGTAGTATGTGTGGACATGCATGATCCATATAGTCCATCTCAAATTTTTTTTCTTCTGTAAAAACTAATTGGAAAATCTTCTTTAGTGCTTCACAAATATCTTTCTCTTGTGTATAAGCGATTCCTTCGTCCATAATGGATTGTATTATATCATTTACTTTGGTTTTGCTTCTGATATAGCTGTAAAAGAGCTTTGGTTGATCACTGCTTTGATTTATTATATCCTCCTCAAACTGTTTTTGTGCTTCCCTCCTTGTATAATCGTTTCTTGCCTGTTTGTAATTATTATACGCCCTTTCACTATTGTGTCTTCTGTATCTATTCCACAACAAATCTCTTCTTTCTTTTGATTTTTTACATTCTGTATTGAACCATTTCTGTATTTTCTTATCTGCTTCTTTGTGCTGTGGGATGTACTTCTGGACTCCTATTTCATAAAATTCACAGAATTTTTTATATACAGCATTTAAATCTTGTCCTGTAAGCTCATTTTCCCAATCAACTTCTAAGAAATACTTCTTTAGGTCTTGATAATTTCCTTTTTTATAGTTTAGGCTCTTTTTGTAACTTTCATTGCTGTTAACTATGTCATATGCTATCCTGAAGTTGTAATTTAGTACTGCATGATCGCTTTTGCCGAGTGGAGGGTGATATATTAAACTGTCAATATCATTTTCTTGCCTAGTAAATATTAGATGTAGCACTGAAGGTACATCGAGTCCTCTTTTTCTGGTGGTTTCCCTCACATGTTGCGTTAGGAAAAACTCTTGCACGAGATCCAGAAGCTTTTGGTCCCGACAGCTTTCTTGGCTAATTATATCTAGAGTATTCCAATTTATATTTGTATTAAAATCTCCAGTTAGTATAATTCTTTCCGATTTCTCTTCCATTTTATGTAGTAATGATCTTAACCCGTCACGTCCCGAGGTTTTCCGCACCTCCGACATCCCCCAGTCCCGAGGTATTTTCGAATTTTTTTTTTTTTGGCTAAAACCTTCGCTTTTGGTGAGAAACATCGAAAATTCATAGAGAAATCGCTCACCTGAGGTTTAAAGTGCCCAATCCAGGTAGGAGTTCCTCCTTACCTGAGTGGGTTTTCTAACATGCTGGCACCAAAGAAAACGAGTTCTATGGGAGGGTAACTATTTTATCCACTCATAAACGGTATTTATTTATTTACTTGGTACGAATGTATATGTAGTATGACAGTACATTGGTTTTTAAGCAGTAATAAAGGCATTATAAGCATTGTTTCACTCACTAACTAATCACCATACCTGACCTATTTTTCCCACACTACCTGATCATTATTTCTGGCTGTTTCTTCTTCTAATGCTATGTAAACATTGTCCTCCACATTGTCATCGATTGGGGAATCACTCTGGCCCTGAATAACTTTACTAGCCAGGTCACTGGTAACAGGTCCTTTGCCAAGACAATGGCGTGAGGGGGGGAGGGGGGAGGTTATGTAGTGTAAGGCATTGTCCCTGCTTGGTATTTTGTACAGGAATAGAGGAAGGTGTCCCGTGTATACATACGAAAAATCACGTGCGAAAATTGAAAATTGTGCAAATTAGGTACCTTGCAATTGCACGACGTACTGGTACGTCGCCGGGACTGGCAAATGCAAATCGTGGTGACGTACCCATACGTCGTCGGGACGGGGCGGGTTAAACTCTGAATTGTACTCTCTGCCAGGTCCTCATATTCGTCTCTTTCCCATGTGTTTGATCTGGGTGGCATGTATTAATTGGCTACAATTACTTTCCCTTCAGATGTGTTGATCTCTACTGCAATTAGTTCTACTTGTGATGGTATATCTAGTTTTATTTCATTGACTTTTAGATTTTTCTTAGTTAATATTATAATTCATCCTCCTGTTTTTAAATTTCTGTCTCTTCTACATATATTGTATTCCTCTAAGTTTAGTATGTCATTGGATATCCTTGGTGTTAATTTTGTTTCAGTTAGGCATATTATTTGTGGTTCATTTTCTCTGACATAATCAATCATCTTTAGTAATTTAGATACCATTCCATCCACATTTGAGTACATCAACTTTATCATCTTGTTTATATACTTGTCATGAGATGGTTTTACTATCTTCCTCCTTTTTATTCCATCCTGTTTGTGTACCACTTTCGTACCTGCAATCCTGTTACTTTGTAAAAAAATTTCTTCTTCTCGTCTGATCTTCCGTCATTTTTTGTTTTTGCTTCCTCCCTTTTCTCTTTCAGTAATTCCAGTTCCTCCTGTGTTAGGCATCTTTTTATCCATACATTTTTGAACTCCTCTTTTTCCATAAGATTCTTTGCATTTTTTAGTATCTCCTCCACAGTGTTTCCACTCTGGAAAGTCACCTGTAGAGGTTTTGTCCTGCTTTTCTCGTATTTCCCTAACCTTTTGTTTTCCTCTATGTCTTTACTACAGATTTCCTCTGATACTTCTTTCAGTAAGCTCATTACATTTGCCATCTCCTTTTTGTCTCTTGTGATCTTGTTTTTTACTTCTTCCTCTTCTATACCAGTGATTACTATAGATTTGTTTATATCTACTTAATCTCTGACTAACTTTGGATTGTTTTGGATTATTCTTTTCACTTCCTGTTTAATGCTTTTTTCCTCCACCTTTGTTTCTAAGTCTTTCTTTACTTTCACCGTTTCAGCATAAGTGGTTTCCACATCATTTTTGTAGCTCTGCACAGCTTCATTCACCTGTGCTATCTTCTCCTCAATATCACTGCTTTGGTCTATCAGACTGCTTACTTGCCTAATTGTCTCTGTGTCATTTTTGAACTCTTCCATAACACTCTCGTGATTGACTACTGTACTTGCCATTTCACTCATTTTCTTCCTAAGCGTACTCAGTTCCACTGTTAGTTCACTGATGGTTGTGTCTTTCTTGTTGGCCTCCCTTCCTAGTTTCTCTATTTCTTCCTTTGCAAGTGCATCTGCTTCTTTATTTCATCAATTTTATTTTTGAAAGCCATTTCTACTTTGTGTACACGTTCAACAAGTCTGTTGTGAGTCTCCACTTCAACCAGTTCTTGGTAGAAATCATTTTGCTTTCTACCTTTATCCCTTTTCTTTTCCAAATTTGCTTTACTAAAGTATGTATCCATTTTGAAATACTAAAAGTACAGAGTATGTACTTACATTCCCCGTGCTGCTGTAAACAAACCTCAGCTGACTTAGTGCATTCTTTCGTCTTGGTTCTCTTTTCTGTTTGAACAAGTCTTGTTTAACCTTCTTATTATTTTTTTTTCTTTTAATAATGAAAAATCATTTAGTCTAACCTGGTACAGAGCTTGACTCATACAAAGACACTAATTTAGGTAATGCCACTGGCCGTGTTGGTTCGGTACGGAGCGCCGATGTCGCACGCCTGCCTCCTTTGACTGCCTCTGTGTGTGTGTGTGTGTGTGTGTGTGTGCGCATGACCAGTAAACTACAAACGGGAAACTTAACCCATTGGAGCCCAGTGTCCGAAATACTGGACAGAACTGGGATTCTTCAAGTCTTTATAAAGTAGGGAACCCCTGGGTAGGGACCTCTGAGCTTCACGACTATGAGCCAAAAGGTGGAGGGCAGTAAGCTTAGTACCCACCCCAGTGCATTCGCCCAGCACCCCTGGGATCCAATGGGTTAAAGGAAACGATTTGAGTTAAATCACAGTCGAACTTCAGGCCAAAAGTTTGCAAATACTCTTATTTTTCCAAAGAAGCTGAAGGAAAGAAAGACAAAATACAATTTTGTTAGTACTGAGGGCACATTGTTTTTTTTTTTTTTTTTTACATATACAGAGGATGAACAATGAAAGGAAAAGAAATTATATATATATATAAAGTGTCCTCCATTCACTAAGAACAAAAATCAGCAGCAGTTGGACTTGAATTACTGTAGGTTTAAGTATGGGGGAAACTAAATGGGGATGCGAGTTCCACTCAGTTGTGCTTGGTATAAGTAGAAAAGTTTCATTGTCCCTGCTACAATAGTGCTACTAGTGAGATTATCTTTTTGGTAATCATTAATATATTGTCGCACAACCTACCTGCTGAGCATCACTGACGACCTTGATAAGATGTTCCCGAGTTGTGTTCTGGTCTTGAGCATGAATCTTGCCTTCAAAAACTCCCAGACCCCAGGGAGCTCGCAGCTTAAGCAGATCCTGTACCAATGGAATACATTATTAGACCTGCTGTTCACTTCTACCTGTCCTGTTACGTTCTAGTGCGGCTATTTGCCAGTTACCCCAGAGGAGGGTTGGATAAATTAATTGTCACGAATAGTCAAATTTAATGACATTTCTACAGGCCAAGAGATGGCGAACTAGGTTTAGCTGCCACACTAGTTTCCAATGCCTTTTCCATTGGCAGGCAAAGTAGCCACTCTTTATTTTTGCTAATGCAAGCAATCGTGCTATGGCTCGCAGGCCCAGGGAATCACTTTCTGTTTATTTCTGATCGAGTTAACATCGTTTTGCAGCAGAGAATTCACCACAAATGACATCTGTGTTATGTGACGTCTGCACGGGACTCCTGCTTGAGAGAGGGTCATGCTGGATGTTGGATGACCGAGGGTCTGCTTGAAGAATGGTTGGCATTGTTGCGGTTGAAACACGGCAGCCAGAAAGGGTGTGGTCAAGTCGGAAGTCTGGGACTCCGCAACTACAACATTATTTGGAACGTCGATGCTTCACAACGTCAGAAGTGACCTTTCTGCAAGAAGATTGTCATGGGGCTCAACAGATCAGGTTTTCTTGAATTTCCTTTATGATGAGTGCAGAGAATTTGAGATGGCAATGTTTTTTGGTCATGTATTTCTTACATGTTGCTTGTTTGGCTGTCTGATATACAGTATGTGGTAAAGCATAATCACAACATACTATGTGCAGTAATTCAATGCAGTATAGTATAATACATTTGTGTTCACATGAAATGATTGGATGTCAGGGATAAGCCTTTCTTCATGCCGTTTGTTTATTATATCTGGTTAGTAAGAACCATATAATCATATAAAGGAAATCAGTAGAATTGTTTCATAAATTGATTGTTGCAAGGTTGATTATAGTATCCAACAAATATCCAGAAATATCTTGGTGCTTGTATATTTACACTTTATTAGTAATATAAAGCAGAAGCCTTTTGTTTACTTTGTTAATCAACAAGAAAGGTGTCATAATATCATATGTTGTCTGATTTTCAGTTCCTCTGCGGTGACAGTTACCAAGGTACTTTTCCTTTAGAGATAGTTTCTGGCTCTCACCACAATCTGGGCCGTTACATGTGGGGGGGAGCAAAGGAGAAGAATTTTGGTTTTCTGTCGAGCAGAACCTGAAGACTGGATAAGGCAATGGATTTAGAGGTGTACATTAATCTTGGTAAAGAATGTGGTCTAGAAGGGAAACAGTTTCTTGACTTTGCTGTTGCAGAAAGAGACTAGAAGCCAAGCGTACCAAGGAACAGTTAGCTAGGGAGGAGCACAAACTCAAAAAGGAAGATGAGCAAATGAAACTACAAGAGGTTACTAAGCAAAAGACGCTTGATTTGAAAATAAGCGAGTGTAAGCGCAATAGCGGAATTTCTATTGGAGCGTTTCACAGTGCAGTTCATTGCATGCCAGCATTTCGCACTGACACTGACGAGTTCGATGCATACATTGAGCATTTGGAGCGGCATGCCACTCTCAGTCAATAGCCTGAAGAATGCTGGGCTGCTGCTTTAGGGAATTTGCTTACTGGCACCGCCCTCGATGTTTATGCATCAATGACTGCACAAGATGCAAGCGATTATGTTCTTCTGAAAAGCATGCTTTTACAGCATTTTGCTTTTACAAGTGAAGGCAATTGGAAGCATTTTCGTGAAGCACAGAAGTGACGCGATGAATCGTATTACCAGTTCGCAGCACGGCTGACTGGTTATGTTACGCGTAGCATCAATTTGAGTGGTAAGGCTAAGACCTTTGACACACTGCTAGATATACTTGTATGCAAACACATACAGTATGTGAATCTTCTGATCATGCTCAGTCCACTTTTCTGCATGAGAGAAATCCTGCAGATGTTCAAGAGTTGGTTACACTAGTGGAGCAATATCGTATTGCACATGGTTCTTTTGCTAAGGACCAAGGTAGTCATGTGCGAGGAAAGGATAAGACGCATCAAGACCAAAGTGAGAAAAGCCCTGGGTCGACACACAACAAACGCCTATGTTATGCTTGCCGCAAACCTCAACATTTTGTTTGGCAATGTCATGAGCACGAGGGGGGTCATTCTAAGGCCGCAGACAAAGGTCATGAATGGCAAAAGACGCCTATGAAGGCGTACATAGTACGAGTATGCCCGGAAGATGCTGAATCAGCCGTAAAGTACACTGTAGATCCCGATGTGGCGATGGCGAAACTTGCTTGTGGTCATGAGATTTCTATGCTTTATGCAGGGTGCACAGTGGGTACACACATGCCCGTATGCAATGGAGTGTTGAATGGCAAGAAAATTGTAGCACTAAGACACACAGGTTGTAGTAGTGTTGTAGTTCAGACTGCATTGGTGCAGCAGGCACAACTCACTGGAGAACACCAAACATGTTTTCTTATTGACGGGACTATTAGAGTATTTCCCGTAGCAGAGATACAAGTGTGTACTCCCTATTTCACTGGTGAAGTGAAAGCATTATGTATGGATAACCTTCTGTATGACTTAATCATTGGTAATGTCAGAGGTGCAAGAGAGCCTGGAGTTCTGCCTCTCTGAAGGATGGATGCATCGCACGTGGTAGACAGAACTGTCACCAAAGAGGAGGATGTGCCTTTTCAAGCTGATCGTCCAGATGACATCGACGGGGAAACTGCAGGACTGAGGGGGCCCTCTACATCCTCAGCTAGAGAGCAGCAGACACTTCAAGCCAATGATGAGACAGTCATCAGCATGGAGAGGGAACCAAGTGGAACGCCTGCAATGGAACCTGTTCACATTGGAGCAAGTGTTGAGACGAGAGGAATGAGGAGGCATAAAGATCGACCTCTGAGACGATTAGGATCAGCAGATCAGCCAGAGACAGGAGCCACTTGAGAAGAGATCGTCACTGCCCAACAAGCTGACTAGTTGTTGTAGTAACTGAGGGAGGTTGCAGCAACAGCTAATTCGAAAATTGTCTATCTCTATCTATCTATATACCTAGGCTGCTTCCCCAAAGGAAAGGGAGGTAGCCGAGACAGGACGACACACTCCTCATGTACTCATCCATTCAAACACATTCATTCGCATCTTAGCCCCAAAGGGGAGAACGGACAGATCCTCACCGCACCACACCGCACAAGGGTCAACTGCGCAATGCAATCGGTGACATCCACAGCAGGGCCCGACAGCAGAATTGGTTTACCCCTGCCACATCATGACAGACCCATCCCCTTACGCGCACCTGACCTGACTAACTAATCAGACCAAATGCGGGAGAATATCCCCTCAGGGCTGCGTCATCACTTATTCATTCTCAATTTCTCTCCATTTATTTCGGTCACTTACAGCCACTCTTCCTTGCTCAACAGACATCCCTCTCACATGCAACGCTCTCTTCACACTGTCCATCCATCCTATTCGTGGTCTTCCTCTCAGTCTTACACTTCTCACGTCAGATCTAGTTATCTTTTTCACCAATCGCTCATTATCCATTCTCTCCATATGCCCAAACCATCGCAACACCCTCTGCTCAACTCTACCAGCCATCTTCCGAACAACTCCAGTTCTCCTTCGCACTTCAACATTTCACACCCGATCCATACGCGTCACTCCACACATACTCCTCAGACACCTCATCTCCATTACATTCAAACTTTTCCTCTCTGCTACATCCATATTCCATGTTTCAGCCCCATATAACGCAGTCGGTACCACAACACCCTCATGCAGCTTTCTCTTTACATCCATTCTAAGCGAACGACATTTAAACACTTTTTTCATTCCTCCCAGCACCTTTCCTACTTCATTTATTCTAAACTTCACTTCTGCATCTATTCTTCCATCCACAGCAACATGTGACCCTAGATATTTAAAACAATCTACCTCCTCAAGCAACTCGCCATTCAAAACTATATTCATCCCCCTACCATCTATCAACCTCGTACACTTCATCACTTTACTCTTAGTCTTATTTACTTTCAATGTCCTCCTTTCACACACCCTTCCAAACTCCTCTACCAACTGTCTCAATCGCTCCTCTAAATCAGTCACCAGTGCAGTATCATCTGCAAACAGAAGCTGCTTCAGATTCTACTCTCCACCATCAACATTTACCAGACTCAGACCTCCATCAAAAACTCTTGCATTCACCTCGCTTACAACACCATCCATGTAAATATTAAACAACCAAGGCGACACCACACATCCCTGTCGCAGCCCCACTCTCACGGGAAACCAATCACTCACAGCATTTCCCACTCGTACACGCGCTCTACTATTTACATAAAAACTTTTCACCCCTTTTAGTAACCTACCATCAAGTCCATACAATCTTAAAACAGTCCACAAAGCCTCCCTATCAATTCTATCAAACGCTTTCTCTAAATCCATAAATGCCCAAAACACATCCTTGCCTTTCGCTAAATACTTTTCACACACTTGTCTCACAGCAAACACCTGATCAACGCATCCCATCCCTCTCCTAAAGCCACACTACTCATCCCCAATCACTCCCTCTGTACCCTCTCTAACTCTCATAATTAACACTCTACCATACACCTTACCTACAACACTCAACAGACTTATACCCCTAAAGCTAGTACATTCATATTATCACCCTTGCCTTTATACAACGGGACCACACAAGCACTTGCCCAGTCAATTGGCACCATAACTTTCTCAAAGCACACATTCAACAATCTTACTAACCAGTCAACAATAGTCACTCCACCACCCTTCAGGCATTCCACAGCACACCCATCCATACCTGCAGGTTTCCCTGTTTTCATCTCCTTTACTGCCTTCTCCACTTCCTCCTTCGTGATCAAAGAATCGTTTAACTCTCCCAACACATTTATTCCTTGCACCCTTCCATCCGCCACAATCTCAGCCACCCTTTCCTCCTCTACATTTAACAATCTTTCAAAATACTCTGCCCATCTCTTCCTTACTGCATCCATTTCAATTAACATCCTTCCATAGTCTGATTTTACTCGTTCTTCCTTCCCAGACTCTCCCTTTCGCACCCTTTTCACCTCCTTCTAAAACATTTTCTTATTCTGTTGAAAATTCTCTGTCAGCAGCCTACCCCACCTCTCATCTGCTGCCACTTTAGCATCACGCACAGCCCTTCTCGCTCTATTCCTCTTTTCCTTATACCTTTCATATGACATCTCATCCTTCCTCTGCAGCCACACTTCATATGCACGTCTCCTCTCAGCCACAGCCATACTTACTTCCTCACACCACCATTCACTTCCTTTTCATACACCACCACCCACACGTCTCACACCACACACCTCTTCTGCATGCCCCACCACAGCACTCTTAAACAACTGCCATTCCTCCTCCACACTGCCATTTTCCCGACCTTTCACTGCATTCCACTCATCTTTCAATTTCTCCTGATACTCTATCTTTTTCTTTCTTTTATCCAACTCACTCACTTTCAAAACCTCCCTGCCACACCTAACCCTCCTAGTTCTCGCCCATCTCTTACCTACGCTTAACTTTCCCTCCACCAGGTAGTGGTCAGACACACCTCCACCCTCACCTCTCAGAACTCTCACATCCAACAATCTTCCTATTTCATTCCTAGACACAAATACATAGTCCATCAAAGCTCTATCAACAACCCTTCCACCATCCTGTCTCACCCATGTATACTTATAAATATCTTTCTTCTCAAACAGCGTATTCCCAATCACCATCTCTCTCTCAACACACATCGCTATCATTTGTTCCCCATTTTCATTTCTTCCAGGCACACCATGCATACCAACTACGCCTTCAACTGCTACATTTCCCACTCTAGCATTCAGATCTCCCATCATTACCACATTCACATTCGCTCCAAAACTCTGCAGACACTCATCAACATCATTTCAGAAAGACTCCCTCTCTTGTTCATCCTTTTCACTACCAGGCCCATATGCACTCACAAACACCCACAACTCACGTTCAAATTTCGCTTTCACCCACATCAGTCTCGAAGACACCTCCTTTCATTCAATCACACATTGCTGTACTTCCGGACTCACTAACAAGGCCACACCTTCTCTTGCCCTTCCTCTATCAACACCTGACAATCTTCCATTCACACTTCCAAAAATAGATTCCCTTTCCTTTCATCTTCGTTTCACTCAAAACTAACACATCCAACTTTCTTCTCACAAACATTCTCCTAATCTCCTCCCTTTTAGCCTCAAACGTACTACATCCACGCACATTCATAGACCCAATCTTCAGGGTACGGGGATAACTCCATCCCCGATCCCTTTCTCTGGTCTGTCTTTTTTTAGGAACTAAAAAACAGAGGAGGGGGTCCCTAGTCCCCTCACCCCGCCCCTTTTAGTCGCCTTTTACGACACGCAGGGAATACAGTGGCAGTATTCTTCCTAACACAACCTGGCCACAGAGTAGTAGTACCACCCCATAGTGCGGCCAGGTTGTGTCCCCCCCGCCACAGGGGGGGAAGGAAATGAAGTACAATTTTATTTCAAGAATAGTATTCTTTTTCGTGAATACAGGTCACCTGCAATTAACGACGGGAAGACGATCAAACAGTTCGTGGTACAGAAGCCATCCCAGACCCAAGTCCTCCGCCTAGCTCATGATTCCGCCCTTGCAGGACATCTAAAGACTAGGAAGACAACTGATAGGATCCTAACACAGTTCTTTTGGCCAGGACTTCAAGATGACGTCAGATGATACTGCACCTCATGTGATGTCAGCATACCATGCCAAAAGGGAAGATTGGTAATGTACGGCTTGTTACACCCCCATTGATAGACACTTGTTCTAAACGAGTCGCTGTAGATTTGATAGGACCAATACAGCCTGTTTCCAACCCAGGAAATCGATATATATTCACTATCGTAGATCTAGCTACATGATACCCCGAGGCAGTTGCCCTGCCAAGCATTGAAGCAGTGTGTAGCGGAGGCTATGGTTGAAGTATTTTCATGTTTAGGAGTACCTAATGAGATCCTATCAGATAAAGGAACACAGTTTGTGTCAGGGATTATGAAGGAGGCTGCTCATTCGCTTGGAGTTAGCCAGTTTCATAGCACACTATACCACCCCATGGCAAATGGGGCATGTAAACGTTTCAATGGAACATTGAAGCAAATGCATCGTAGGATGTGCCAAGAGCATCCCCAAGATTGGGACAGGTACTTACCAGCTTTGCTTTTCTCATACCGAGAAGTACCCCACGAGAGTTTAGGGTATTCCCCCTTTGAGTTAATGTATGGTAGGACTGTTCGAGGGCCAATGACCATACCGAAGGAACTGTGGTCTTGTAATGTCCCTGAAAACTAAATCAAAACCACTTACCAGTATGTTATTGACTTAAAGGAACGACTGACTTCGACATGTGAGATGGCGAGGAAGGAGCTGACGAAGGCCTCAACGAAGTACAAGCGACACTTTGACATCAAAGCAAAGGAGAGGAGATTTGAATGCGGGGATCGAGTTCTTCTGCTACTACCCACTAGCACCAATAAGTTGATCATGATGTGGTGAGAAGAGTCGTCCATAACGGCTACAAGTTGATGGGGGATGGACATGAGAAGACGTACCACGGAAATCTCCTAAAGAGATACATCGAGAAGACAAGTGGCAATGGAACCAGTGTCAACTCTACATGGGTACAAGGTAATGCAATTCAGGTCGTGGTCGAAGACGAATTGGATGATGGATTGGCAGGAATCACATTTCCGTTGATACAGCAGACTGAGGATGTCAACGATCTCAAGTATGGAGATGATTTGGACAACGATAAGTGGGTGCAAATTAAGACACTCATGACAGAGTTTGGAAATGTGCTCACTGATGTTCCAGGCAGGATGGACATCATTTCCCACACCATCGAGCTGACATCCAATGAGCACGTCTGTTCTCGTCCTTATCCTGTGCCCCAATCACTTCGAGAGACGATCAAGAATGAAGTGGAAACGATGATGAAGATGGGAATCGTTGAAAAGTCGACCTGGCCCTATGCATCACCAGTTGTCATTGTGAAGAAAAGAGACAGTAAAAGCCGATTCTGTGTAGACTGTTGGAAGATCAACGCTATAACCGTGATCGACAATGAGCCCATATCAAATATGGAGGAGACCATCGCTGAGGTTGGAGAAGCAAAATTTTTCACTAAAGTTTACCTTCAAAAGGGTATTGGTAGATATCGGTCATCAAAGAAGACAGAGGGAAGACTGCATTCATGACCCTAGATGGCCAATACCAATTTAGAGTTTTTCCATTCAGCCTGGTTAATGCCCCAGCTCTCTTTACGAGAATGATGAGGAGCTTGCTACATGGACCTCCCCACGCTGTAAACTATGTAGATCACATTCTCATCTATAGTTCATCATGGGATGAACATGTTGACAAAGTTCGTCGTGTACTCACCAGGTTGCCTGAAGCCCATCTGAAGGCTAGGCCAACTAAGTGTCACATCGCTTGCAGTTCGGTTGAGTTTCTGGGCCACATCGTTGGGAAAGGTGAAGTCAAACCTACACCAGAGAAGATCAAGAAGTGATGTCAGCATCGTGGCTGACAACGAAGAAGGAAGTACGATCATTCTTAGGGTTGGTAGGTTATTATCATAAATTTACACCCAACAGGTCTAACATTGTAGCTCCACTGCCTGACCTTACGAAGAAGGATGCACCAGTGAAGGTCGTGTGGAATAATGATCATGAACATGCTTTCCAGACTCTTTGGAATAGACTAAGTAATTTTCCGATACTTAGGGTGCCTGACACGAGCAAGGAGTTCGTGTTACGAATGGATGCGTCCGATGTCGGCATCGGTGCTGTGCTCATGCAGGTGCATGAGGGAACCCTTTTCCCTATCTGTTTCGCTAGTCGTAAATTGCACAGTCGTGAACGCCTGTACCCTATAGTTGACTGTGAGTGTCTTGCGCTGTCGTGGGCTGTCAAGAAGTTCTCATACTTCTTACATGAGAGGAGGTTCACACTTCAAACAGACCATTTCCCACTAGCATATCTATCTCAGGCTAGGATGAAAAATCCACAAGTGATGCGCTGGGCACTGGGATTGCATTCGCACAATTATCATGTAGAGGTGATCAAAGGCTTGGACAATTTTGGAGCCGATTTTTTGAGTAGATGCCCTGAGCAATAAATTTTTGCTAAAAGTCTCACATGCATGCAATTTTTGTTAGGACATAGAGGCAAATTCATCCCCTTTTCTTTCGTGTGTGTGTGTGATCTGGAAGAGAAACAGTAAAATCAGAAATGTCATTTTGAGTGGGGGGTATATTGTCACGAATAGTCAAATTTAATGACATTTCTACAGGTCAAGAGATGGCGCACTAGATTTAGCTGCTGCACTAGTTTCCAATGCCTTTTCCATTGGCAGGCAAAGTAGCCACTCTTTCTTTCTGTGAACGCAAGCGATTGTGCTCTGGCATGTACGCCCAGGGAATCACTTTCTGTTTATTTCTGATCGAGTTAACATCGTTTTGCAGCAGAGAATTCATCACAAGTGCCATCTGTGTTATGTGACGTCTGTACGGGATTCCTGCTTGAGAGAGAGTCACGCTGGATGTTGGATGACCGAGGGTCTGCTGGAAGAACAGTTGGCATCGTTGCGGTTGAAACACGGCAGCCAGAAAGGGCGTGGTCAAGTCGGAAGTCTGGGACTCTGCAACGACAACATTACTTGAAACGTCGATGCTTCGCGATGTCAGAAGCGACCTTTCTGCAAGAACATTGTCGTGTGGCCCAACAGATCAGGTTTTCTTGAATTTCCTTTATGATGAGTGCAGAAAATTTGAGATGGCAATAATTTTGGGGCATTTACTTCTTACATGTTGCTTGTTTGCCTGTCTGATATACAGTACGTGGTAAAGCATAATCACAAGATACTATGTGCAGTAATTCAATACAGTATAGTATAATACATCTGTGTTCATATGTAATGACTGGATGTCAAGGATAGGCCTCTCCTCATGCCATTTGTTTATTATGTCTGGTTAGTAGGAAACATATAATCATATAAAGGAAATCAGCAGAATTGTTTCACAAATTGATTGTTGCAAGGTTGATTATACTATCGAACAAATACCCAGTAATATCTTGGCGCTTGTATATTTACATTGTATGAGTAATATAAAGCAGAAGCCTTTTGTTTACTTTGTTAATCAACAAGAAAGCTGCCATACTTTCATACGTTGTCCGATTTTCAGTTCCTCTCCAGTGACAGTTACCAAGGTACTTTTCCTTTAGAGATACTTTCCGGCTCTCGCCACAATCTGGGCATGACACTTGTCATACAGTTCCATTGTAATTACCGTTCATCATACGCTATGCCATTTGCAGACGTACGGTTTCTTTTCTGCTTTAAATATGCTGCAAACATATGCCCCAATACCAAACTAAAACACAACTCACAATCCATTATGCCTACACTGTATTACGGCCCTTCACACCACAATAAATTCACCACATCCACCACACCATAGCAACCCATTTAGTCCTTCAGCATAACCTCCCACAAAAGATCTCTGGGAGTGACCGGTTGTAGTGGCCACTATCCATCTGTCCTGGATTCCCGTCCAGATAAGCCTGCAGTTACAACACCAGCACCACCAGCAACAATAACAACAACAATGACAACTACAGGACAGACTATAAAAAACAGAGCAGTGCATTCCACAATTAATCTCTCTCTTTATCAAATAATTTTCTTTTCCTGTACATATAATGATAAATAAATAGTACAATGACCAGTTCTGTACGGTTCACTGTAGGATTAGACTTGCACATTTAGGAGGCTTACAGCCAAGAAAACATCCCACGATGACTTAAGTTGGTCTGGGAAGGGGTGTGTAGGGAAATGGCAGGGTGCATGTGAAGGAGTAAGTGTCTTATGTTTGCGTGTATCAAGAGTCGGTAGTTTCTTCCCTCTTGTTTCGATTCGCTCAGTCTATTTACGTCCATATACATTTGGCAGCGAAAGTTCTGTCGGCTGTCCTACAGTACTTCAGTCTTCAAGGGCAATGAAAACCTGTCTGGTGATTCTACAGCAACTGACACTGATTATTTAGGTATAGATCGGTGTCATCTGAGTCATATGTTTCGGATACAAGACACAAATTTTCAAAGACTGTAGAAAGAAAAACAGTAGATACAGAACTTTAGTTGCCAATAGCAGTGTACCTACTCTGCGCTAGGTGAACAGGGACATGAGAACTTGGTGAAAGTGCGCAAGGCTAAGTAGTGAGCAACCATTCAACATCTAATGCTTACATCTCGTAGTGCAATAAAATTTCCTCTTTAGCTCGTCATTCTCTAGCATACAACTAATTATTGCTGTCTGCTTTAGATCGATAAGTAATGAAGTAACACGGGGAGCGTAATTATATTTACCCTGGACACGAGGGAGGTCCAGTACGAGCCATCTGTCACCACAAACACGGAGGAGCGCCTGCAGGACTGTGTGGCCAACATGGCGTCCAGTGCAGCATGAAACTCTGCCGCTGATTGGGTCATGTCTTGAACAAGCATAAATTCGGAAACAAAATAAAATGGTATCTCGCATAGTTCATCTGATCTTTATCCCATAAGTACAGTTAATGTTAATACTGTATTGTGTTAATCATTCAGTCTGTAAGGTGATGTCAATAATTTGGAGACTTGAATGATTAGTGATTAGATGTGTGGTCCATTTTTCGGGAGCTCTGAGAATTTTATAGCTTTTCACTTATTTTGCTCATGTTTGTGGATCACTCTCATCGCGTGTATTTTATGGGAAAGTGGGTTAGCATGATGATTAAAATGACAACAAAAGAAAACTTCAACACAGCACAAATCACTGTCAGTAATCATGAAGTACTATTTGAAAATATATGAAAATCTGCTTATGTTTTTACACTGTGGCAAAGTGATCCAAAATCTCCATTTTGACATTTTAATTAAAAACCTTCTTTAGCACGTTGCTAATTATCATTTGCAATTTATATTTAAGCTTATATGTTTACCAAATGGCTCATATTCTGCATTAACTTTGGCACAGAAATTTATAGCGCCCTAACTCCATTTCTCGTTTAGTCTCATGTACTGGACGATGTTATCTAACAAATATATTAATTTCTTACTTCACGGTGACACCACAGAAATTTATAAGAAAAGAATAATATATCCAAATTTGTAAAAACTATTAATGGCGAGATACAACTGTTTCAGCCTGTGTTAGACCCTCTTGATGTGGGTATAATTCTTTTATTTCAGTACTTCAGGGCACCGAGAACTCAAGACAAGTTGCGAAAGTGCCTTTTTCATAAAATATCGAATTTTGGAATGTACTAAGTATAATTAAATCAAACAAACATCATACCACAGCATCGGGGCAGGCGGGCGTGAACCGTGAGGCAGGACACAACCAGGCCCAACCACAGTCTTCCCACAGCACCTGCCATCACCACTACACCACCACCAGCACGGGATTGCCCACGGTACAACTGCAGCAGGAAATGTTTGTTAAGGTATACATACCTACACTATACTCTTTTCAATTTTTCTGGGCCTAAAATTACCGTCTGTCAACCTTCGATAGTGAGTTAAAACAATAGATAAACACTAGAGTGATGCTAATCACGATGAAGTGCTGTGGGAAGGATGTAGAGCTGCTACTGAGCTATGAGAAATAAACTGCAACATGACCAAAACCTGGCCCAGGTTAGAGTAAAAACAGCATAGTTGTTGCAGGTGCTGTTAGGAAAAGGACAACAGAAGGCATTAACTATACCAACAATTTCAGGCAGTGTCAGATTTGTGGTGGAGTCAGGGCGGGCGCAGTGGAAGTATGGGAAGCCAACGTTCTCTCTGATGCACATTATAATATTCCTTACAACCGTAGGTAAATGAAGTAAATAATGTGTGCCTAGTTGCATCTTGAAAGTAACGGATGAGCCCGTACTTTGCACTTTGGCATATTTGCCATTCATCCCTTCGTAGAGTACATGTTCCTTTTAGTCAAGGAACACAATATCTAGAACTTGATTTCATTTCCTGGGAGAACTACTGTTGCACATTCATCCCGCAACTAGAAGAACCCGAGTTCAGTTTTTCCCCATTTCCATTTTAATATAGCAGTATAAATAGGGACCTGGATGTAAAGTTGACTGCTGTGGGTCCTTGTCCTTTTCTAGGGGATGATTGAGACCCAGCAAAACTTTAAAGCTTTTATTGGTATGGACAGGCTACAATTTATTATTATATAGATTTTATCACCATCATTGGGATGTTAGGTTTGAGTCTCAAGATTTGGTTACTGTATCCACAAAATTTTACCCCTACATAAGGATGATATAGTATGTGACATACACGTATCTCTAGAAGGCACGTCTGAATGAATTACTGAGGGCTGTATGTATGGTGAGTGTAAACTATACACTGTATATGGCTAGTGAGGGAGTGATCGCCCTCTACCTACACAGATCAAAAGCCCTCGGGAGCAGGGGGGTGGTTGCTTTCTCAGGCAGAGGAACTCCTTGAGAGTGAAATGGCTTGGAAGCATGCCGGCACGTGACTGGCTACAGCATAGCTGGGTCTTTCGGGTGTGGGCAATCAGGCAAGTTAGCTGCCTACTGCGACTGCAACACAATGGCGAGGTGTTCAGGAAGTTAGCCAAAGAAACCTTGATGGACTCTGAAAGAACAATAATGGCCCCCAGTCCCATGCAGCCCTTAAATGGGCAGGGGGTGCTAAGAATCTCACGGTTGCCTCAATTACAATCTAATTCCTTTGTTAATGCAAAAAATACAATTAAAATTGGTAACTGGAATGTAAGAACGCTAAATCATGACGGTAAAATCGATGAGTTAGTGAAGGTTTTTCAAAATTACGGACTTGATATTTGTGCTCTGACAGAAACTAGATTAACTGGAGTCGATAAGTTGGATTTGGAGGATGGTATACGGTTATTGATATCTGGCCGACAGGACGGAATGCATTATCAGGGAGTAGGATTGTTGCTGGGTTGTAAGGCAAATAAGGCTTTATGTGAGTGGGATCCTATAGATGAGCGATTGTTATACGCACGGTTTAAATCAAATCATGGCAACATCAGTCTGTTTGTGTGTTATGCACCTACTAATGATGCACTCGATGAAAGGAATGACACATTTTATGAAAAGTTGCAAGAAGGAGTAGGAAGGGTACCTAGACATGATGTTTTGATCTGCGTTGGAGATTTTAATGCAGTAATGGGCTGTTCAAATGAGGGATTTGAGGCATGTATGGGTAAGATGGGAGTTGGTAGAAGGATGAGTGAAAATGGAGAGAGGTTTGGAAGTTTCTGTCTAGCAAATGACTTAGTCATCGGGGGCACACTCTTTCAGCATTGCAATATACACAAGACAACTTTGGTGTCGCCGTGTGGAAAATATAAAAATCAGATTGATCACATCGCTATCAGTAGGAGGCATAGAAGTTCTCTGCTAGATGTTCATGTTAAACGGGGAGCGGATATTGGTAGTGACCATCAACTCAGCATTGCAAAAATAAGGTTTAAACTTAAAAATCAGAAGAAGGAAAAATCTGGTGTTGGTAGATACGAAATTGTTAAGCTTAGAAGGGAAGGAGAAGAAAAGGAGGAATTCAGATTAGAATGCAGAAATAGGTTTTTGGTGTTGGAAACGTTGGAAGAGGGGGAGAGAAGTGTAGATGAGATGTGGGAGGATGTGAACAAAGTTTTGCATGAGACTGCTGAATGTACGATTGGAAGGAGACATAGATTCAGGAGAAAGAAATGGATATCAGAGGAAACGTGGGATATGATAAAAAAAGAGAGGTGAGGCTAAATTGAGGAGTGAGATGCAATGCGTTGATGAACGAGAGATTGAATTAGCAAGAGCTGCGTACTGGAGTTTGAATTCAGAAGCAAGAAGGTTAGCTAGGAGAGATAAAAGAAGATGTGTGGATGAAAAGGTTGCAGAGACTGAAATCTTAATAAACAAAAATGATGGACAGAGTCAAAGAATAGCATATGAATCGATTAGAGAACTGAGTGGTAATGCAGGTAAACGCAAGGAAATACCAGTTAGAGACAGGGAAGGAACTTTATTGACCAAAGATGGAGATATTAAAAATAGATGGAAAGAACATTTTGAGACAGTTCTTAACAGACCAATACCACCAGAAGAGGAAATACCGTCTGCTCAGGAAGATTTAAATATAGAAACAGGAGAGTTGAGGCTTGCAGAAGTGGAGAAAGCAGTAAAACAGTTAAAGAAGAATAAGGCACCAGGGGAGGATGTTTTTTTTCCGGAAATGTTTAAAGTGGAGGAGGATAGATTAATAATGATCTTGACCAAGCTATTCAATAAGATATGGGTGACGGGGTTACTACCATCAGTTTGGAAGAATGGTGTAATTGTTAAAGTTCCGAAGAAGGGAGACCTGAGCGAATGTGGTAATTGGAGAGGAATCTCTTTGTCACCGATAGCTTTGAAAGTTTTCAGTAGAGTGTTGTTAAATAGGTTGGAGCCGGTGGTTGAGGGTATTCTGAGGGATGACCAGGCTGGTTTTAGAAAGGGACGTGGTTGCAATGATCAGATCTTTATAGTTAGGCATTTGATGCAGCAAGTTAATGAAATGAGAGTACCGTTAAGTCTTTTTGTTGATTTTGAAAAGGCTTTTGATAGTGTTTCGAGAGAGACTATGAGGAAGATCATGAGACATTATGGAATACCAGAGGAGTTTGTGAGGGTCATTATGAACATGCATGAGGACACATTTTGTAAAGTGATGGTTGATGGTTGTCTGAGTGATTCGTTTGAAGTCAAGTCCGGAGTAATTCAAGGTGGTGTTCTATCGCCTTTACTATTTATATTGGTCATTGATTACATTATGAAACGCGTTGGAACAGAAACCGGTGCAGGTATACTTTTGGGAGAGAACAGGAAACTTTTGGATTTAGATTATGCAGATGATATAGTTTTGATTTGTGATGGGCCAGAAGAGATGCAGAGAGTGTTGGACTGTTTGGTGAGTGAAGGTCGCAAGGTGGGTTTGGTTATTAATTGTGGAAAAACTGAAATAATCAATATGAATATGGAAAATGCGCAGGAATGTGTAATTGGAGGTATGGTTGTAAAGCAAGTTGATAGGTTTAAATATTTAGGTACTTATTTAGCCAAGGATGGTTCTTTGAACTTTGAATTCGAGGAAAGGTTAAAGAAGGCTAATCAGGCAATGGGAATGCTTAAAAATATTTGGAATAATAACAATTTTTTTGTGCATACAAAAATCAAACTTTATAAGGTAATGGTTAGGAGTATCTTAATTTATGGACACGAGTCTTGGTACAGCACAGTTACTATGGAAAATAAATTCTTGGTGTTTGAAAAAAAAAGCACTTAGAAGAATATTAGGAGTTAAGTGGTGGGAAAGGATACCAAATAGTAGAATTAGAGAAATAACGGGAGTGCAGCCGGTCGATGAATATGTTAGGTTCTCACAATGGAAGTGGCTAGGACATGTGTATAGGAGACAGGGAATAGTACGAGGTACACCAGGGTGGGTGGCACTTGGTAGGAGAGGTAGAGGAAGGCCAAAAGAGACGAGGGTGAGGACAATGAGACGGGAAGCTGGAGATGAGTGTTGGGGAGATCTTGAGGAGTTAGCACAAGATAGGATGTGGTGGTGTGAGTTCATCGAGGCCCTATGCATCCCCGAAGGTGCCACAGGAAATGATTGATTGATTGTATGTAACCAAGCCATTTCAGAAAAGTTTCATTTTAGTAAATAAATTGTCTGAGGGCAAGTGTGAAATAAAGGATATGCGTTTAAAGTGAAATTATGGATACGCGTTTAGAATGAAGAGCATAGCAGTAGATGATCATCCTATGCCCCCGAAGGGTTTGGCATAATTGAAATTTTTCCCTCCCTCCCAATGCAATATGCCATAACATTCACCTGAACTATTATAAAAAGTAATGTATTAAAGGTCAATATCGGTATCCTGTTCAGTTGTATCTATTATCAGTATCTTATGTTCTTACTTCATCGTTAATCAATCCAAAATACTACGGTTTAATTACAACTGGACTTCAAAATTTTTATGGGAGGACTCTGTAGTGTCGGTAATAACTACTGGAGTAATGTAAAAATCCAGGTCGCGGGATATATCATAAAAGGAGTCACTGTCCCATAATTCTGCTTAACGTTTGTTTGTCCTACGTGCCTCCCAGTTTCTTTGGATGTAACAATATTACAATCTCACGTGCTGAATGCCTTATATCGACTGCAATGATGAATGTTATGTTTCCTTTTGTTTAGTCTTCCTCCTCGTGGTCTGTTCAGGACGTGGCCCTCTTGTCTCCAGCGCTTAATCCACCTGCAGACGGTGGCGACACTGGTGTCCGTCTCCTGAGCTATCTCGCGGATCGACATGCCTCCCACCCACAGCCACACGAAGTTCACGCGCTCACTGAAGCTGGTGGACCGGGGGAACTGCATCCTAGCTCTGTGAATGGTTCTGTGGTCACTAGGACACATTTATAAACTATTTTTCTCAGCATCAATCTAATTCTATTCCTTCGGTTACTGTCGGTAATGGGTACGTGAGAAAGGGAAACAACAAAATTAGTTTAGAATGGTTTCTATCAGACAGACAAGTGAAAGTCGACTGTCTCGCAATTCACATATCAGTCGAAATTCTGCTCTCCTCACCACATGCATTGTGAAATATTTAAATAGCACATCGTTTAAGTTCAAAAATTGCATCTGACGAACGTTATATGCAGCATCAGGCAAAAACAGTGAGTGATTGCAACGAACTCCAAAATATAATGCTAAAGCTCTTTTGAGGAGATTTTAGGCAGAAAAAAAAAATCTAGAGATCAACCCAGTGTGCCATCTAGCTGGGCTTTTACAACAATGGCAGTCACTTAGACGCAGATGAATGGAAAGTTCATACTGCAAACTGCAGTGATCAATGTCACGGCGAAGCTAGACAAAAACTACTCAGGCAAGTAGCGTTTTTATCCTTGGGGGCTGCTGTTATCCTGTTTGTGGTTTTGTCGGAGCCAAAGGGAGGCTGGAGACCTCTTTTATCATATATTTATTTTCATACATAATATATTACATATATAATACATACATTGTGTTACAGTATTTGTTATCTATACGGTATATTATACGATGTGTAAAAAATTACATACTTTATATAATATATATATATATATATATATATATATATATATATATATATATATATATATATATATATATATATATATATATATATATATATATATATAAAGTGTAAATATTGTTTAGATTATATGTAATGCTTAGTAAAGTATACATATCTTATACATACCTTATGTATTGTGTTATATAGACAGATTGATAGGCAGATAGATATAGATAAAGACAAATACATACATAATTTTATAATATAACTCGTTTTGTGTGATATTTATAGCTAACAGTTAATCTACCTGTCTATCGAACTATAGCCAGGCGCGTTAATCCCGTTAGGGGTAGCCACAAACAAATCGCCTCCATGTCGCCCTGTCCCTTGCCATTTCGCTTCCCTCCCCGTAGCTCACACACCTGTCTCATATACCTCTCCACTCCATCCCCTCATCTCATCCTCGGTCTCCTCCTCCCTCTTCCCCCTCTCCACTTCACTCACATACACTCTCCTCGTTAGTCTTCGATACTCCATCCTCTTCACATGGCCAAACCACCTCAATGTATATTTCTACACGCATTCTGTTACATCCACATTCTCACTACAACGCTTCTTCACTTCCTCATTTGTCAGTTGGTCTCTCACTCTAACTCCACATGCTCTTCTCACATAACATTCCATTCGTCAGAGTTGATATAATTCTATCATGCAGTGACTTTTTTTTACTTTCATGCCCACTTCCCTATATTTTATTACTGTTTTCAAAGAACCAGCAACCATTCATCCCTGCTGAACCCTTTCGGTGGGGGCGACCAACATCCACTCACTCAGTGTAGTGGTACTATACTCCTGGGTGACTCCACATTGAGTGACAAGCCAAATGGTTTCCTGTATGCCAGGAAGCCATTTAATGCATTGGGTGGTGACCTTATAGCTAACCAATACGTGTTCCCTACATGTCAACAAGTGGGTTGACGGAGAGTTAATGCCCCTGCCCGGAAAACAACTAGCTAGGGAGACAAACAGTAAAATCAAAATGTTTTTATTCACAGGGCATTCTTACCCCATTGTGATCTAGCATCCACGAACGACTCGACTCTTCCCATCCATTCGTCTTTGCCCATTCTATCCAATCCTGAGTTACCTGAATAAACATATCTCACCCATTACACCAATATGGCAGGTCGAGGGGGGGGGGGAGACATGCCTTGATGTACACAATCTGCAGGGATATGAATGGCTCTCATCATTATTTCATTTCATAGCACCAGCTCTTCTCAGCTCAATCCACCCATTACTCTTGTGATACGGCAAATATTTTAAAAATTACTACCTTCACTATCATACTACAGTAGGCTACCCATATTCACAAGTTTCATTTTCCCCACTGTTCCTGCCACCCAGCAACTTCCCAGCTCAAATCCACTCGTCCTAATCATTTGCTGTGATGGGCTCCCTTGTGGTTCAAACTTCAATAACCATTATTAGAAGTCACGTAAAAGAACTAACTTGAATGACCTGAAAAGGAACGTAAAGACAAAATTATTTATATCCCTATAATCATTCCATGTCAAAGGCAATCACCCTTCCTTGTGTACTCTATCATTATTTCTCCCGCCTAACTCTCGGTCTTCTGTCACTCATCAATATATGATATACCACTATGATTATCTTATTAGAACACGAACACATTCATACAACTCTCATTACGATGTGCAAATCGTCTATAATATACCAACCCTGTTCCTGGTTCATATTAATGATCTCTTATCTCTCACCCACAATCCCATCCACTCATATGCAGATGACTCAACACTACATAGTTCATTTACACACAGACACACATTTACAAAGTCTAATATCTCTACCTCTCAACTAAGCACAGCCATCTCCATAAATCAAGACCTATCTACAATCAGTGAATGGGGACAAAACAACCTTGTCTCATTTAATGCAGGTAAAACTAAATATACCGTATACAATTTACCAATAGACAGATATTGCCAGATTCGTATATTACCTTCAGTACTACTATTATTCCCATCTCCAAAAGTATTGGAATTCTCGGCGTCTCACTTACCAATGCCCTCAGCTAACCTCTCATGTTAGATCACTTGCTAAAACCGCCTCAAAGAAACTTGGACTAATGTACAGAGTCGGTAATTTCTTCACTGACGAGCAGTTAGCTGTAATTTATAAGAGTCATGTGCGCTCTCAGCTTGTGTATTGCTCACCCTTGTAGAATGGATGTGGAGGGGTTGCATTAAAACAATTAGACAAAATTCAGAACAAAGCTGTTAGAATCATTAACAACCCTGCCATTACAAATAAACTACCTCCCCTACAAGTAAGAAGTTATGTTGCCTCCTTTGCATTATTTTACAGATATTTTTATGGCAAATGCTCAGACGAAGTGGCGTCCATGGTGCCACCTCTCCATGCCTTCCCTCGTGCTACACGGGCATCTGGTAGCGCTCATGACAGGAATGTCACTCGGCCATACTGCAAAACTTCTGCCTATCAGAATTCTTTCATTCTCAGTACTGCATCTCTTTGGAACTCGCTTCCCCAGAGTTGCTTCCCTCCAGACTTCAACCTACAGCTGTTCAAGTTTAACTGTTACAGTCATTTTATGAACAGAGGACACCAGTATTTTGGTGTATGGATTTTTTTTTATTCATTAGTTTTTCCTTCCTCTGTTCTGTTATTTAAAAAAAATTGTACCTTTGTTATCGGAGACAGTATAGTAATTGCAACCCCAGGCTTATCTGCACATGAACCCATTGAGCTGCAGGCTGTAGTTACCCTCTTCTGCAGCCTACCATCCCCTTTTGGAGATAGGGAGGGAGCTGAAGGATATCTGTATAAATAGGTCACTCCACCATCCAGCTAGTTTGGTGCCACCAGATGAAGGCTCCCCTCTCCAGAATACAAGCATACTGCTCTCATTTCAGATACGTAAGTAGTCAGTGATGTACCACTTGGCGTTTTCTATTGAAACCAGAATACACTGATACATCTCTCGTTACATCGTTCGTTTGAAGATTTCCTCCACCTATAATGGAGGCCGGGCCATACATTAACCCGGTCTCTCGTTACAAAATATAAATGACTGTGTTAATTTTTATCTGCACACTTATTTCCGTTACCGAGGTTAACATATTAGATCTCACTGATATTCTTAAACATTTAGAATGTATAGATATGTTCAAGTTCTTTCATCGTGGTTAGTTTTTATCCATAAATATAATTTAATCTGCTTATGTTTACTAAATTGTCAAAACATTACCAAATATATTTGTGTAGTTTATCGTTCCCCAAATGCTTCTTCGGAGCCTAGTGTATTTGATTCCATATCCACTCAGTAGACTGTAGCACCAGTCGAGCAGGGCAGTACTCCCGAGGTGGATGGAAAGCTGATGACAGGGAGTGCTGGAGCTCCCGTTTCATCAGCCCTCAGGACTAGTTCCTGACCATCCCCCTTTGCTGAACTTTTTCAGTGTCTCAGTTACACAGAGAGTAGGCCAGCATGCTCTCCAGTACAAATTTCTCTATCTACACCAAACTACATGCACAGTACACACTACACTTCCTATTCAAAATTAAAAAAAAAAAAACGGTGTCTCTTCACCAAGCCTCGGAGTCCTCAGGGGGGGGGGACCATAAATGCCCCCTCCATCCGCCCCTCTCCCGGTGACGACTCGAGGTGCCTGGAACCACTGTCTGACTCTCTTCTTCTTCATTTCTGCAACATTCGCGGCCTTTCCTCTAACTTTCGCTCTGTTGAGCACCACCTCTCCTCCTCTAAACCTCATCTTCTTTTTCTAACGGAGACTCAGCTGTCTGAGGCAACTGACAGCAAACCCTTTTCTGTATCCTCCTACTTTCTCTGTACTTTTTTCAAAGCCAAAGATGGCTGTTGTGTATATATACGCAACGACTTATCTTGCTCTCGTGTTCCTGAACTCGATTCTTCTGAATTCTCTACACTCTGGCTTCGGCTTTCCTGTCATTCTCTGACTAAATATATCTGTGCTGTTTCCTTATCCCCTAATTCTACTGACTATCAAAAATTCTTCGACTATCTTACTTCTACGATGGAACACATTCTATCCATTTCTCCTTTCTCTGAAATCTCCATTCTAGGAGATTTCAATGTTCACCACCACCTTTGGCTCTCCTCTCCTTTCACGGATCCACCTGGTGAACAAGCCTACATTTTTTCTATCCTTAATGACCTAGGGCAGCTTGTACAGCACCCTACCCGTATCCCTGACTGCCTTGGAGAGAGATCCAACATACTTGACCTCTTCCTCACAACTAATCCTTCTGGTTACTTTGTTAATCTTTTCTCTCCGCTGGGCTCCTCCGATCACAACCTTATTACCTTAACCTGTCCTATCACTCCGGTACGGCCTGTGGACACTCCAGGGAAACGTTGTCTGTGGCATTTTGGAGCCGCGGACTGGGAGGCCCTCAGGCAGTACTTCTTTGATTTTCCCTGGAATGATTATTGCTTCCATGGCCGGGAGCCATCTGAGTGTGCCTTGCGCATTACGGAGGATATTCTCTCGGGCATGGAAACATACATTCCTTTCTCATATCCTTTGACTAACGCAAGAAACCCTTGGTTTATTCATGCTTGATCTAATGCTGTCCGCAACAAGGAGAGGCCTACAAAAGGTACCGGAGCCAACCCACCCCTGAATCACATCATCTTTACGTTTCTGCCCGGAATCGTGCTAAGTCTGTTCTTCGACCTACTAAAAATAATTTCATCCATACTAAATGCTCTCAAATCTCCAACTCGAATTCTTCCCGCTCCTTCTGGCACCTTGCCAAAAATCTTTCTAACATCTTTATCTCATCATCCTTCCCTCCTCTTTTCTACTCTGATGGTTCTGTAGCTATTTCTTCTACTGATAAAGCAGATCTCTTTGCACAGACTTTCTCCTCCAATTCCACCTTAGACGATTCTGGTGCTGTTCCTCCATCAATTCCCCCCTCTGACTTCCTCATGACTGACATTAAAACTTCTTCAGTTGATGTATTTTCTGCCCTCACTGGCCTCAGTACTAACCAGGCATATGGGCCTGATGGGGTCTCTCCTGTTGTTCTCAAGAACTGTGCTTCTGTGCTTACACCCTGCCTAGGCAAACTCTTTTGCCTTTGTCTGTCAACTTGTACCCTTCTTTCTTGCTGGAACTTTGCTCTCATTCAGCCAGTCCCAAAGAAGGGTGACCACTTCCAACCCTCCAACTATCGTCCAATTGCTTTAACGTCCTGTATTTCAAAAGTTTTCGAGTCAATTCTCAATAGAAAAATTTTAAGGCATCCTTCCTATCACAACCTTCTTTCTGATCGTCAGTACGGGTTCCGTCAGGGACGCTCCACTGGCGATCTTCTCACCTACATTTCAGACTCCTGGTCATCCTCCTTTCGGGACTTTGGCGAAAGCTTTGCCATTGCACTTGACATCTCAAAGGCTTTCGATCGAGTCTGGCATAAATCTTTAATTTCCAAACTGCCCTCCTACTGTTTCTATCCTTCTATTTGTGCCTTCATCGCTAGCTTCCTTTCTGGTCGTTCTATAGCCACTGTTGTAGACGGCCATCGTTCTTCTCCTAGATCTATCAACAGTGGTGTTCCTCAGGGATCTGTCCTATCACCAACTCTCTTCATTTTATTCATCAATGATCTTCTAAGCTGTACATCTAACCCTATCCACTCATACGCTGATGACTCCACCTTTCACCTTTCCATTCGGTTCCCGCAACGCCCATCTCAACAGTTACTTCAACAAACAAGGGATGAGGCTATGGCACACCTAATGTCTGACTTGGCTCGTATCTCTGACTGGGGTAATAATAATATGGTATAATGCATCCAAGACTCAGTTCTTACACCTATCAACCCGACAAAATCTTTCACAGGTATACCCACTAATGTTTAATAATATTCAGCTTAATCCTGCATCATCCTTGAACATGCTTGGGGTTTCATTTACTCTGGACTTATCTTGGAAAGATCATATTACATCTCTTGTAAAATTTGCTTCCAAGAGATTGGGTGTGCTAAGCCGACTCCGCTCTTTCTTTACCCCTGCACAATTGTTGACTCTATACAGGAGTTTTATCCGCCCCTGTGTGGAGTACAACTCTCATGTGTGGGGAGGCTCCCCACATACAGCTCTTCTCAATAGGGTGGAGTCAAAGGCTTTTCGTCTCATTAACTCTCCTCCTCTTACTGACTCCCTTCAAACTCTGTCTCTTCGCCGCACTGTTGCGTCTTTATCTCTTTTCTATTGCTACTTTAATGGTCACTGCTCCTCTGAACTGTCTGCTTGCATTCCTCCACCTCTACGACGGGCGCGTAGCACCCGTCTGGCAGCAAACTCTCATCCCTTTTCTGTCCAACTCTCTAATGAAAGAGTTAACCGTTACTCCCAGTCTTTCATTTATGCAACAGGTTAGCTCTGGAACTGTCTCCCTCTGTCTGTATTTCCTGCTGCCTTTGATCTCCAGTCTTTCAAACGCAGTGTGTCCAGGCATCTCAAAATGATCGGATCTTGAATTTGGCTCTCTATTGTATTTTGTTTTTCTCTTGGAGGGAACTGTTACTGCGGGCTCATGGCCTTTGGTTCCTTCTTCCTCGCATAAAAAAAAAAAGTTGAGTAACCTTAACCTTGCCCTTTGCACCGAAATTATCATTTTGGGTCATTTTAACATACATAATGTTGAATGGTTATTGCATTCTGCCCGGACTGACGACGCTGGTCTACAGTGCGAGCTGTTTGCGGAAACGTTTAATCTCACCTAGTTGGGAAAGCAACCAACCAGAATACCTGATAATCCTGACCATAATGCCCATCTCTTGGATTTATCCTTGACAAATAATCTAGATCATACAAGATAGAGGTACTATCACCACTTGGATCCTCTGACCACAATCTCATCAAAGCCTCATTAGTTAACCCTCCCACACCTCTCCATTCTGAACCTGTCAGGGTGACCCGATGGCACTTTGATAGGGCAGACTGGGATGGATTTAGAAATTATCTTCCTGACATTCCATGGCAGTCTTTCTTCTCTGGTGATCCCAATTCTACCCAGTCCCACATTTGTGACTTAATACGAGCTAGCTGGTATGGATTTATTCATACCAAATCAACAGTTCACTAAAAGATCGAACTCTCCAAAATGGTTTGATGGAAACTGTGCCAGACCAACAGCCCAAAAGTCATTAGCATATAACTCTTACTTAAAATCAAAAACATCTGAATCACTCTCCCAGTTTAAAATTGCTAGAAATCATGCAAAAGCTGTATTAAATATATCTAAATCAAACTTTCTTCAAAAGCAAGGAACAAAACTACTTAACAACCCTAATGACAATAGAATATTCTGGTCAACTTTTAATTCTTTTAATAATAATTTTAACAAGTCATCTTCCATTCCTTCACTAAAATCTTCAGATGGCAACATTACAAATGACTTGCGTGGGGAAAGCAGATATCTTTTCCAGTACCTTTGCCAGAAACTCTACCATAGACAATACCAGCCAGAATGTCCCAGTACTGGAACTTGATTCTCCCGAAATTGCCCCACTTAAAATACAGACGATACGTAAAATCCATCCTAGACAATTTACCTACCAACAAAGCTCCAGGCCCAGATGGAATTCCGCCAATTGTTTTGAAAAAGTATTCCCCTGAACTTGCCTCTGTCCTAGCTAAATTATTCAGACTATGCATACGTACTTCTTCATTCCCTAATTCATGGAATGAAGCCAATATCCACCCAATTCCAATGAAAGGAAGTTAGTCTGACCCCTCCAATTACAGACCAATAGCTGTCACATCTTCTCTTGGTAAGGTATTTGAAACTTTAATTAATAAGAACATTGTTAAACATCTTGAATCCAACAACTTAATAAGTGATAGACAATATGGTTTTCGCCACTAAAGGTCCACCATTGACATACTCAATCTCTTAACTCATACCATCCATCAATCAATTGATCTTTTTGAAGATACTCATGCAGTAGCTCTTGATATCTCTAAAGCTTTCAACAGCGTATGGCATCGTTCCCTGCTGTCCAAACTCCCTTGCTATGGACTAACATCTATTGTTCCTTTGATTTCTTCATATCTTAGTGACAGGAAAATAAGAGTAAAAGTAGACGATGTATTTTCCAATTTCCACTTAATCAACGCCGGCGTGCTGCAGGGATCAGTTCTGGTGCCAACCCTATTTCTGGTTCATATTAATGATCTCTTATCTGTCACCCACAATCCCATTCACTCACATGCAGATGACTCAACACTACATAGTTCATTCACACTCAGACATCCATTTACAAAGTCTAATATCTCTACCTCTCAACTCAGTACAGCCATCTCCATAAATCATGATCTATCTGCGATCAGTGAATGGGGACAAAACAACCTTGTCTCTTTTAATGCTAGTAAAACTAAATATATACAGTTTACTAATAGACAGATATTGCCAGACTCGTACATTACCTTCAGTGCTACTAATATTCCCATCTCCAAAAGTATTGAAATTCTTGGCGTCTCACGTAACAGTGCCCTCACCTGGACCTTTCATGTCAGATCACTTGCTAAAACCACCTCAAAGAAACTTGGATTATTGTACAGAGTCCATAACTTCTTCGCCGATGAGCAGTTAGCTATAATTTATAAGAGTCATGTGCGCTCTCAGCTTGAATATTGCTCACCCTTGTGGAATGGTTCTGGAGGGGTTGCACTGAAACAACTAGACAAAATTCAGAACAAAGCTGTTAGAATCCTTAACAACCCTGTCATTACATATAAACTACCTCCCCTGCATGTAAGAAGGAATGTTGCCTCCCTTGCATTATTATACAGATATTTTTTTGGCAAATCCTCAGACGAAGTTGCGTCCATAGTGCCACCTCTCCATGCCTTCCCTCGTGCTACACGGGCATCTGGTAGCGCTCATGACTGGAATGTCACTCAGCCATATTGCAGAACTTCTACCTATCAGAATTCTTTCATTCCCAAAACTGCATCTCTCTGGAATTCGCTTCCTCAGAGTTGTTTCCCTCCAAATTTCAACCACAGCTGTTCAAGTCTAACTGTCACAGATATTTTATGAACAGAGGATGCCAGTAATCTGGTGTATGTATTGTTTTTTTTTTTTTTTTACTCATTTGTTTTTCCTTCCTCCGTTCTGGTATTTAAAAAAAAAAAAAAGTTAGCCTGACGACAATGGAAATTGCAAAATTCTTCATATCCATTTGTTTTTCATATACAAATATAAAATATTCTTCCTTCACTTTAATATTTCTAGAAATAGTTATTAACTTTAATTCCAATATGCACTATTTATTGGCTGTGTGTTTTAGCTTGTTGTCCGGCGGTATGACCCTGGCAGTTGCGCCGCCAGTTTCTAATGCAACCGATCAATCAGTCAATCATTCACTTTAATTTTGGTCTTTCGTATACACTAGTAAGTTCCTTTTACCATATTCGAAATGATAATTTCTTCATTTTCCAGCAACATTACATTAACTAGTCATTGTCTACGTAACTGAAGACTAGAGAACCACATTTTTCCACAGTGTTCCTGGCTTCATCATTCTCCAAGCCAGATTTTAGCACTGGACTGACACAGGCTGATTTCATTCAAACAATAGGCATACGTTAATTAATGAATGCTTTCGATTAAACTGCACGAACCCAATTTAATTATTTTACTTTTCATTACACGTAGCTCGTCCCTACAAATGGATGAATGTAAAATACAACTTGGTAAATGCCCCAGACGAGTACTTGATATTTCTGTGACAATTGTTGCACTCTGTGGACACAACAAACGATATTAGCACATCAGCAATAGTGCAGCAACTCAAACAACTTTGTAATTACGGGGTGACAGTACCTCATAACAAAGTGTGCAGTAACACGGTGTCACATGACTGACAACAAAGTGTTTTGTAACACGATGCCACATGACTGACATCAAAGTGTGTAGCAACACGGTGCCACACGACTGACAACAAAGTGTGCAGTAACACGGTGCCACATGACTGACAACAAAGTGTGCAGTAACACGGTGCCTCATGACTGACAACAAAGTGTGCAGTAACACGGTGCCACATGACTGACAACAAAGTGTGCAGTAACACGGTGCCACATGACTGACAACAAAGTGTGCAGTAACACGGTGCCACATGACTGACAACAAAGTGTGCAGTAACACGGTGCCACATGACTGACAACAAAGTGTACAGTAACACGGTGCCACATGACTCACAGTGAAGGTGCGGGGGCCGGTAATGCCGGAGCAGGACTCAGCCTGGAGCGGCAGCTGAGCACTGAGTGCTGACCCGCCTCCCGCCGCCCTTATGTAAGCACTCCCAGCCAGTGAACGCCAGCCAGTGATCACCTCCTCTCTCACCACACCAGCCAGTAAACACTTCCCCGTTCACCACAGCAGCCAGTGAACACCCTGTTCACCACAGCAGCCAGTGAACACCTCCCCTCTCACCACACCAGCCAGTGAACACCTCCCCTCTCACCGCACCAGCCAGTGAACACCTCCCCTCTCACCGCACCAGCCAGTGATCGCCTACACTTTCACTAAGCGTTATTTTGCTGATTTAATGGGGGAAAAAAGTCTCGAAAATTTATCGTCAATAAATCGATTCCTTTCACTCGGTCTCCGTATTTTCTTTTTTCTGTAAACACACACACACACACACACACACACACACACACACACACACACACACACACACACACACCGGCACATCTTAGATCATTCTCACACTTTCAGTTATATATTTACAGTAATCTCTCAGCCTCCCATATATTTCCCCACAAACCTTAGGTCACTCACTTTGTCCTGCATGCTCACACGATCATTCACTCTCACTTTTCTGAGTCTCATTAATTCATATTCTCATAGTCTCCCTATTTTTTCCCTAAAGCCATACACTCATATTATGATATCACACTCTCTCTCAGTTTTACTAAATCGTTCTTTTTTTTACTATCGTTCTTACACAGTCACATACTCGTATACTCAGCCACATACTGGTTCTCTCTCACTTAGTTCCTCATACTTGTTTAAATTTCACACTCAGTTACACACACTTTAACATACTTCCCAACTCATCACTCACACTCAGTCACATATGCTTTCATTTCCCTCACACTCATTTCACTCTCTCACTCAGGCACATACACTCTCACTTAGTCTCTCACTCAGTCACATACACTCACTTAG
Organism: Coenobita brevimanus; assembly: GCF_032717465.1. NCBI lineage: Eukaryota > Metazoa > Arthropoda > Malacostraca > Decapoda > Coenobitidae > Coenobita > Coenobita brevimanus. The sequence continues at coordinate 11,677,750 of NC_137013.1, forward strand.
TCCACACTCATTTCACACTCAGTCTGACACACACTTTCACTTAGTCCCTCACACTTAGTTCATTCTTACATTCAGTCACACACTCTCGCTTAGTCCTTCACACTTATTTCACTCACGCATTAAGTCACCTACACTTCCACTTAGTCCCTTACATTTATTTCACTTACACTAAATCACATACTTTCACTAAGTCCACACTCATTTCACCCTCACTCTGTCATATACACTTTCACTTAGTCGGACACTCTTATTTCTTTTTCACACTCATTCACATACACTCTGTCCCTCACACTTATTTCACTCTCACACAGAGTAGCATACACACCCTATACTTATTTTACTCTCACAGTCACATACACTCCTCACACTCCTTTCCTTCTCACAGTTGCTCATTCACAGTTATTGTTATATGGAACACCGTGTACACTAAGGCAAGAAAACAGATTTACGATTTTGTAGAGCCAACGGTGCAGCCAGACAGCCCTTAATCCAGTAAGAAATAAGAGAGAACCACATTAATACACAAGTAGGCATAGAAACATTGGAATTAAGCCTTTGTCCCACTGTCAGGAACTTTCCCACGACACGCCACGATCTTCATGTCTTCGTGTGTCGCCGAATGTCATCATGAATTTCATGGTGTGACTTAGCGATGACGTAGCGCTGACGTGGAGAACTTGGTTATTTTTCGCGATTCTTGGCGCGCTGCGACAATTTTTGGAATGTTCAAAAATTGTCGGCGTGGGCGCCGAGAAGGAGGAGAACGTGACATGTCGTGACGGTAACGTTATTTGTCTTAGCTGTGACTTAGCGCGTCTTAGCGTGTCTTAGCTTGTCGTAGGTTGTCGTAGCTTGTCGTTAGGTGTGACTTGAAGTGTCGCAGCAATAACAAAGACCTGCTATGACAGACGAAGTTATACCTACGACAGGCAAAGATATACCCAAGGTACGCTACGACAACTTACGACACCCTAAGTGGCGATGTCTTGGCGTGACGTGCAGTCAAAGTGACCGTTATTTTTTACTGAGGGATGATCGTAGCGTGTCGTCAGGATAACGTAACACTTCCGTAGGGTGTCGTGGGATGTCGTAGCAATGTCTTTGTGCGTCATAGTGCTAACGTAACTGTGTCGTGAAATGGCCGTTTAGGCCAACCGTTTGAGGTATGATCGTGGCATTTCACCAAGATCATAATTATCTCAAGGGTAAGATCGTGGTGATCGGGGCCGTTCTCGAAGATGAACTTGAATATGGGACACGGACCTTAGTCTCTTGGTAAGAACTTGGGCAGGTATTCCCATCGGTTAAGGAAACTCCCCAGCACCTCTTCTTTAGCGATTTATTTTGATATGGCTGGTTATTTATGCAAAGTATGGCAATACTGGAAAGGTTTATGTAACGCAGAAGGAGTAATAAACAAAATAAATCAATTAGGAAAAGGTGTTAGGGAGCTTCCTCACCCGACGAGAATATAGACCGTGGACCTTGAACTTATATCAGCCCAGGAAAACAGGTTAAAAAGAATATAATGCATGGACTTCCTAGCTATGTATGCACTCACGATCTTAGCTGTCAACAGTGGTAACTTAATATAAAGGAATATTTGGTATTATCCAGACTGGATTTTTTCACACCCGGTTGTAGATGAATAATTATATGATGGTTTAATTCTGTAACTGAGCACCTTTAATTTTTTGTATAATTAATTAGACATGTTGTCAAGTGAAGGGTATGCATATTTCAAAATCATGTAGCTAGTAGAGCTGTAGGATAAATTTTTTCCCTTAATGTATTAGTCCTACTTTTGAACATAGATTTGTTAGCCCATTCCCTGAGGCCCAGAAACCCTCCTTCGTGCCACATACCTCCACGTCACCACTAATGCCCACGTGACATGTTAATTTCAGGCAAGGGCTGTCTCATTTAGCTCTGGTGTGGTGATATGAGCGTCTGTGAGTTTATGGAGGGTCAATGAAGTCTATTTTAAAGAAGAAATAATTGCATTGTTCCCTGCCCCTTCCTGGTATCAAACTCTCATCTATTCACACAATTCATCTCTTCTCCATCCACCTCCAGGCAACCTCTAAATAATTTTTAGGTCAGCATCCAAAAGGTAGATATATTCGAAATAAGCTGGCACTAGTAGAAGTCTGGCTCATCATCAGACAGATCCTTTAAATTCACTTAATTACATGTTCGTATTATCATGCAAGATAGCTTGTGAGTTGGTGTCGTCCTAGCTGATATTTTGTGTATGTAAGAGCGGGTCTCCATGCGTCAAAGTGGAAGTGATTTTCAGTTAATATTCTTTTTCTTTATTTGAAATAAAACTCTCGAAGCATATTCGGCATAATTTATTTTGTTCCTCGTTGACCACAGTTTTAACCTTGATATCGTTGCAATTGATATATTTAATAAGGTAACTGCAAACACACACCCCTCACGGAATTAAGGTGTTTGGCAATACCTGTAGATAGACACTCTCTTCTTAACGGATACTTCACCGTGATGTTCATTCAGAGTATCACTGACACTGTACTGGACACAATCTTCTCCAAAAGCAGTACAAGGAAGCCTACTGCACAACCAATACCAAGCACCACAAACATTCCCTGAAATGAAAAAAAAAAAAATTATTAATGAAGATTTAAGAGTTCTCTCTCTCTCTCTCTCTCTCTCTCTCTCTCTCTCTCTCTCAGCGTGTGTCTGTCTGCACAAGGGTAATTACCCGGAGGTTGGTGAGTGAGGGGACAGTAGTGACGGTGAGGACCATAGGTGGATTGACACAGGCGGTGGTGTTGGCCAGGGAGTGCTTCATCCACTTCTCATATAAACCCGATTCCACCATTGCAAAGGCACTAGGAAGAACAGAAACAGTCTCATTTCCAGATGGTATGTCCTTGTACTTACTCTGTTATATTGTTTTGTCAGATACGAGTTGGCCCAGAAATATCTCTCTAGATACGCACCTGCCGATATCTTATGTGTTCAGGGGATGGCTCAATGTGCTGGTATGGGCGTGGATGTGGCTCTGGGAGTAGGGATTAAGTAAATAATTCAGGATTGACACTGATAACGCTGACTGAGCCGTTCCCGAAACACATGGGAGCTCATGCGGTAGAGTGGAAGAGGAGTGCTGTTAATGGGTCACATTGTATGGTCTTCCAAATATAAATAGTCTAATCTAACTGCCCTGCCATTTCCTATAGACCCTAATCCTGCAGGTCCGAAAAAAATGGTAAATGTTTGATCTATAACAGCGTTAGCAGTAATCGTCAAGATCAAACAAAATAAATTCATATACGTATGATGAAAATAGACACACCATTACAGGCAGTTAATTGATTACCCTCCAATAGATTTTATTTTACATGCTTGAGTTTATGTAACATATGAAGTATAATAAGATTAATTTTGACCATGGTAGTCGCGTAGTTCACTGAACTGATAAATTTTCATTGCATCTCGCTTCCATGTACTGGTATATTATTAATGATGGTAATACATTTTGAGTTATTCTCATTCTGTTTACGAATCGAGTGAAAACTATGACATTATAACTTCATATATTTACATCTTATTACATTTTATGCGTAACAGAAGCCTTGATATATACAAAATATTGCTGTGATGTTCTGTTTAACTACTGTGATCGGTAAGAAGTACAAACATATGAAGCTTTATGTAAACATTATCGAGAAGAGGATGGAGGAGGGTGTGTCCTCCATCCAATAACCAGTCCCTGGCCAGTGGCAAAGAGTTGGTGTCTAACGACCCTGGACTGAACTTTTATCATACCGTTGTTCCATAAGCCATGCATGTGTTTATGTAATATTTCTGTCCTACATAATCCTCATTCATGATTTCTCAAAGTTTTTTCTCTTGCCCTTTCCTCCGTGGACACCGTACATTCACCGAGAGTGTGTGTGTGTGTGTGTGTGTGTGTGTGTGTGTGTGTGTGTGTGTGTCACTGATTTAGAGTATGTTATTAAGTTTAATTCTTTTTCGTTTGTATTTTCCGTCTTGAATTTTCGATATTTCCACCCCACTTACCCCCTGTCCAAAGCAGGAAAAATTGGACTGTTCTTCTGAGCCAAAAATATCGGAGGCAGCGGTAGGTAAGTGGTCCTGCTCATGTAGAAATCACACTGACCTGTCCAAAAAAAGTATCGTAAAGTTCCAACTGAGTTACCAGATTAAATACAAATTACCTTTTCTCCAGTTAAATAAGCTATAATCTACCAAACTATTCATTAATATATCAAAGAGTATTATTTTTTCCCTTACTACAGAGCTTCCTTACTGTAATTCATGCAGAGCGATTATGAATAGACCAGAACCTGAATGAGAAAAGTCTGCAACCCTGAAGTTCCAGAAGTTAATATCGACATCAAACACCACATGAGTGTGATGTCTTGCCAGCCTATCAATGTCTGCCAGGAAAGTGCTCTACGAGGTGATGGTCACTCTCTCTGTGTCAAAGAGGTCTGCAAAATCACGGTACACCCCAGATTTGACAAGCTGGAAGAGGGGTGTTATCATGAATGAAACAGGAAGAAAAATGTTTAAAATCTATTGGGGTAATATGATGCACAGTCAGCATGCATGGTGTGGAAGGGTAATACGGTGTAGCAAAGGTAAAACTGACAAATCGTTTTCTTTCATATCATCAGCATCCTGCCCTTTCTTTGTTAGATAAAGAACCACAGGACGGGGACAACACCTGACATATGGGGGTTCTGGTGATATAGTGGTAGCATTTTTATATACTACATCCTGTAACTGTAAAACCTCAAGTTCAGTTCTTGGGCCAGACAGCTTAAACAAAGTTTTAATAGCCATGGAGCTACGTTGTATTTTGGCGTACTGTAGATAGTGGGTGGGTATGTGGGAGATCGACGCTATCAGAGGGTCAAGCATTGCACTTTTCATAAGTAGGTCATGGATGTAACTGAGTGCAATGAGCTGGAGCCACATGTAGTCTTGTACGGTATATATTTTTGAGCATACCGTACTATTCAACTAAATCAACATATTTTCAACTTGAAGGCATATAGGACACATTTTATCATTATTCTTACATGATAAAATAATATTATGCAGACGTAATGCTTTTGAAGTTCGTGATGTTCAAGGGAAGTAAAGATAGATAGATATATACATAGATAGATAGATATAGATGCAGATATAGATATATTTTACTGTGACCTTATGATTGAATTATTTTGCTGAACAGTATCATGTTTTTATGTATTCAGTGCAAAGTTTACGAAATTTTCTACCATAAATTTGTTAGAAATTTACCATTTCAGTGGTATGAAAATGTAGAAAGACAGACTACATCTGGCATTAGTTGAGGTAGTGTTTACAAAAACTGCAGAGGGTTTAATACAATTATTTTCTGTTATTATTTTTCTCACTCCACGTCTAGCCCATCTGGGAGTGGGTAACACGTGGCTTTGCTCCATGGAGCAGGAGGAGGAGAAGGAGGAAGAAATGCAGAGTTCTGACTAAAAACAAGATAAAGATGATTAGGGACGAACTGTGCATATATATATGTGATTGCAGTTAGTCTCCTGCTGTGGAGTGGGGCTTACACATTTTAGTCACGCTTGGTTTGTTGCTATCTATCTATCTATTGCCAGACGCCATAATCCCGTAAGGGGTGGCCATTTGACTTTGAGTTATTTGTTTTACGGGGAGGGGCACTAACCTTCCACCAACCCACTTGCTGACACGTAGGGAGCATGTATGAGCTGGTTATATGGTTACCACCCAGCGTTATAAATGGTTTCATGGCTACCAGGAAACCATTTGGCTGAAACAATTAATTTTTACATCATAAGGCTTGGGAAAAAATTAAAAAAATGGAAGAATGTGATGTCACTGCAAAACATTTTCCTTGATATTAATCTGTTAATGTAAATTCAATTTATCCATTGTCTATGCAAGGATAAATATCCATCGAAAATGCTAGCTTTTCTAAATATAAACGTTTTCTCCGAAATTCCTCACTGATAACTCGGCCAAACACTAACCCATGATAAGTGTTACGAAGATATCCATCAGTGATTCCAAACGTGTCTAACACCATCTTACAGTATTCTAGACATTAATTAAAAAAAAAAAAAAAAAATCTAATGTCACCTTGGCACTGAGTTCAAAAACTGTTACGAGGTGCTTCACACTTCAAGGACTTGGAGAAGTATGTCCCATTTCTTAATCAGCATCATCGTCCAGGTGAAATTTACATGAAGTGTGTTTCTATATGCAGATAACTATGAATTTTCAAGTGAAAAATACGGTACCGCCATGACTTGTTTCATTATTCACACACACACATCAACACGGCCAGTGGCATTACCTAAATTAGTATCTATGAATGAGTCAAGCTCTGTACCAGGTTAGACTAAATGATTTTTCATTATTAAAAGGAAAAGAAATAATAAGTTTAAACAAGACTAGTTCAAACACAAATAACCACGAGGAAAATAATGCGCTGAGTCAGCTGGGTTTGTTTAGACGACAACAACACGGGGAAAGTGTACATACACTGTAAGTACATACTCTGTTCATTTAGTATTACAAAATGGATACATACTTCAGAAAAACAAATTTGGAAAAGAAAAGGGATAAAAGTAAAAAGAAAAATGATGATTTCTACCAAGAACTGGTTCAAGTGGTGACTCACAATAGACTGGTTGAACGTGTACACAAACTAGAAATGGCTTTCAAAAATGAAATTGATGAAATAAAGAAGCAAATGCACTTGCAAAAGGAAGAGATAGAAAAACTAGGAAGGGAGGCCAATAAGAAAGACACAACCATCAGTGAACTAACAGTGGAATTGAGTACACTTAGGAAGAAAGTGAGTGAAATGGCAAGTACAGTAGTCAATCACGAGAGTGTTATGGAAGAGTTCAAAAATGACACAATTAGGCAAGCAAGCAGTCTTATGGACCAGAGCAGTGATATTGAGGAGAAGATAACACAGGTGAATGAAGCTGTGCAAAGCTACAAAAATGATATAGAAACCACGTATGCTGAAATGGTGAAAGTAAAGAAAGACTTAGAAACAAGGGTGGAGGAAAAAAGGATTAAAAAGGAAGTGAAAAGAATAATCCAAAATAATCCAGAGTTAGTCAGAGATTCAGTAGAGATAAACAAATCAATAGTAATCACTGGTATAGAAGAGGAAGAAGTTAAAAACAAGATCACTAGACAAAAAGGAGATGGCAAATGTAATGAGCTTACTGAAAGAAGTATCAGAGGAAATCTGTAGTAAAGACATAGAGGAACACAAAAGGTTAGGGAAATACGAGAAAAGCAAGACAAGACCTCTAAAGGTGACTTTCCAGAGTGTAAACACTGTGGAAGAGATACTAAAAAATGCAAAGAATCTTATGGAAAAAGAGAAGTTCAAAAATGTATGGATAAAAAGATGCCTAACACAAGAGGAACTCGAATTACTGAAAGAGAAAAGGGAGGAAGCAAAAACAAAAAATGAAGGAAGATCAGAAGAGGAGAAGAAGAAATTTTTTTTTACAAAGTAATAAGATTGCAGGTACGAAAGTGGTACACAAACAGGATGGAAGAAAAAGGAGGAAGGTAGTAGAACCATGTCATGACAAGTATATAAACAAGATGATAAAGTTGATGTACTCAAATGTGGATGGAATGGTATCTAAATTACTAGAGATGAATGATTATATCAGAGAATATGAACCACAAATAATATGCCTAACTGAGACAAAATTAACACCAAGGATATCCAATGACATAATAAACTTAGAGGAATACAATATATGGAGAAGAGACAGAAATTTAAAAAAGGAGGAGGAATTATAATATTAACTAAGAAAAATCTAAAAGTCAAGGAAATAAAACTAGATATACCATCACAAGTAGAACTGATTGCAGTAGACATCGACACATCTGAAGGTAAACTAATTGTAGCCAATTTGTACATGCCACCCAGATCAAACACATGGGAAAGAGACGAATATGAGGACCTGGCAGAGAGTACAATTCAAAGTATAAGATCATTGCTACATAAAATGGAAGAGAAATCGGAAAGAATTATACTAACTGGGGACTTCAATACAAATATAAATTGGAATACTCTAGATATAAATAGCCAAGAAAGCTGTTGGGACCAAAAGCTCCTGGAGCTCGTACAAGAGTTTTTCTTAACGAAACATGTGAGGGAAACCACCAGAAAATGAGGACTTGATGTACCTTCAGTGCTAGATCTAATATTTACTAGGCAAGAAAATGATATTGACAGTTTAATATATCACCCTCCACTCGGTAAAAGCGATCATGCAGTACTAAATTATAGCTTCAGGATAGCATATGACATAGTAAACAGCAATGACAGTTACAAAAAGAGCCTAAACTATAAAAACGGAAATTATCAAGACCTAAAGAAGTATTTCTTAGAAGTTGATTGGGAAAATGAGCTTAGAGGACAAGATTTAAATGCTGTATATAAAATTTTTTGTGAATTTTATGAACTAGGAGTCCAGAAGTACATCCCACAGCACAAAGAAGCAGATACGAAAATACAGAAATGGTTCAATACAGAATGTAAAAAATCAAAAGAAAGAAGAGATTTGTTGTGGAATAGATACAGAAGACAGAATAGTGAAAGGGCGTATAATAATTACAAACAGGAAAGAAACGACTATACAAGAATAAGGAGGGAAGCCCAAAAACAGTTTGAGGAGGATATAATAAATCAAAGTAGTGATCAACCAAAGCTGTTTTAAAGCTATATCAGAATCAAAACCAAAGTAGAAGATAAAATACAATCCATTACAGACGAGGGAATCACTTATATACAAGAGAAAGATATTTGTGAAGTAATAAATAAGAATTTTCAATTAGTTTTTACAGAAGAAAAAAATTTTGAGAGGGACTATGTGGAACACGCATGTCCACACATACTAGAAATAGCAGAAAAAGTAATACAGGAGGGGTTAAGTAGATTAGACAAGGGAAAAGCAAGTGGTCCTGATGAAATTTCATGTTGGGTATTACGAGAATGTGCAAAGGAGTTAAGTAAACCATTATTTTTAATTTTCAAGAAATCCTTGAGTCATGGAAAACTACCTGATATTTGAAAAAAAGCAAATATTGTCCCCTTATTCAAGAAAGGAAATAGACAAAATCCTCTCAACTACCGACCAGTATCACTGACCAGTGTTGTAAGCAAGGTATTAGAAAAGCTTATAAGATAAGCTTGGGTAAATCATCTAGAAGAACACAGTATGATAACAGAAAGACAGTTTGGTTTCAGAAAAGGAAAATCATGTGTTACTAATCTGTTGAGCTACTATGACAGAGTAACAAACACAATTCAGGAAAGGGAAGGATGGGTGGACAGTACCGTATCGATTTAGATTTCAAGAAAGCTTTTGACACAGTACCACACCAAAGACTTTTATGGAAACTGTACCATCAAGGAGGAATTCGAGGCAAACTGTTTTGTTGGATGCAAGATTTTCTCATAAAAAGAGAAATGAGAACAGTACTAAGAGGAAACTGCTCATCATGGAAAGAAGTGACTAGTGGAGTACCACAGGGTTCAATGCTGGCACCAATCATGTTTTTAGTGTATATAAATGATATAAACAGTAACACTGGAAATGAGAGCTATCTGAATATGTTTGCAGATGATGCAAAAATACAAAGGAGAATTACTAGCACAGACTCTCGTAGGGAGCTACAAGAAGAATTAAATAAACTTCATGAATGGAGTAGTACATAGGAAATGGAATTCATTGTGGACAAGTGTCATGTAATCAAGTTTGGTAAAAGTGGAAAAAGACCTGATTGGGATTATAAGTTAGGAAATAAAACCCTATACACATCAGAAAGAGAGAAAAACCTAGGTGTGATTATCAATAACAGACTATCTCCGGCTGACCACATCAGCGAGAAGGTATGGAAAATGTATACACTGCTTGCAAATATGAGAATAGCATTCACATACGTAAATGACGACATGCTAAGAAGGATAATAACATCATTCATTAGACCAACCCTGGAATATGCATCAGTAGTCTGGAGTCCTCATCTCAAAAAGCATACAGACAAGATTGAAAAAGTTCAAAGGGCCGCTACAAGATGGATACCAAGCTTAAGGGACCTAAGCTACGAAGAAAGACTTAATAAACTGAATCTACCAACACTACAGGAGAGAAGGAAAAGAGGTGACATGATAATGCTATATAAGTGCATATCAGGAAAGGAGAAAATAGACATAAATGATTATTTAACATATGGAGAAGCATCAGCAAGAGGACACTGCAAAAAACTGCATAAGAAGAGAGGTGATAAAGACGTAAGGAAATTCAGTTTCCCAAACAGAGCAATTGATCAATGGAATGCACTAGCGAATGAAATAGTGTGTGCCAAAACAATTCACAAATTTAAGGATATGTACGATAAATATGGTTTAAGACACGGGACAGTACGAGCTTGACTCATTCCTGTAAAGATACAATTAGGTAAGAAGAATTACACACACACACACACGTGTATATATACATATATATATATATATATATATATATATATATATATATATATATATATATATATATATATATATATATAACTATCTATTTATCTATGTATGTATGTATCTATCTATCTATCTATCTGTCTATCTATATATCAATCTATCTATCTGTCTATATATATAAGTATCTCTCTATCTGTCTATATATATATATATATATATATATATATATATATATATATATATATATATATATATATATATATACTGATATATATATATATATATATATATATATATATATATATATATATATATATATATATATATATATATATATACAGTAGCTGAAAAGGTCTGCCCTCCGGCTGGACTTTTTTTGGCTAGCTCCTGCAGAGGGCTGATTGGGCCTTCGGCCATTATACCTATTGTAACTTTTCAACATACAATTAATCCTAATAAATCATATACCCAAACACTCCCTGAATCATGCTGATTCAAAATATGTATCATATGTGGAGGTAGACCCTAAGGGAGCTGAGTTTATAGGTAACAAACATACAAACACGCGTCTTTATTATTATAGATATACAAGCACAGGATCCTATTGCTTCTTCGCCTGTCCCCTGGTGGTGGATTGATACTGTCTTAGATGACGCGGACCATGGGACCCCTTACTATATAGATATACACAAGCTTGTATGTGCGTGCTTGTAGGCGGGCAGCCGTGTGTGTGTGGGGGGGGTTACATTGTGCATGACTGTGCACAATAGTATCTTAAAGTGCTTGTGGGCCCTTCAGGCCCCTCTCTTGCTTCTGCAGAGGGCTCTCACGCTGCTGTTGCTATGGGCAAAAAATTCTACGGAGATCCTATGCCGGGTGCCGAGAGTGGCGTTTTTTGGTCAAAATGTGATCGTTCATTAAATATAGTAAAAGTTTTTCAATCGTGATGAGACCAAGTTTTTTCTCATCAGCGAATGTTTTGCGATTTTTATGCCAATTTTGGTGCGATTTGAATGTGTAGTTTCGGCTGCCCAAAACACACACACACACACACACACACACACACACACACACACACACACACAGGGATTCAACCGAGGCGGACGTGCAACATCGGCGCTCCATACCGAACCAACACGGCCAGTGGCATTACCTAAATTAGTATCTTTGTATGAGTCAAGCTCTGTACCAGGTTAGACTAAATGATTTTTCATTATTAAAAGGAAAAAAAATAATAAGTTTAAACAAGACTTGTTCAAACAGGAAAGAGAAGCAAGACGAAAGAATACGCTGAGTCATCTGAGGTTTGTTTAGACTACAACAACACGGGGATTGTAGGTACATACTCTTCACTTTTAGTATTGCAAAATGAATACATACTTTAGTAAAGCAAATTTGGAAAAGAAAAGGGATAAAGGTAGAAAGCAAAATGATGATTTCTACCAAGAACTGGTTGAAGTGGAGACCCACAAGAGACTGGTTGAACGTGTAAACAAACTAGAAATGGCTTTCAAAAATGAAATTGATGAAATAAAGAAGCAGATGCACTTGCAAAAGGAAGAAATAGAAAAACTAGGAAGGGAGGCCAATAAGAAAGACACAACCATCAGTGAACTAACAGTGGAATTGAGTACACTTAGGAAGAAAATGAGTGAAATGGCAAGTACAGGAGTCAATCACGAGAGTGTTATGGAAGAGTTCAAAAATGACACAGAGACAATTAGGCAAGTAAGCAGTCTTATTGACCAGAGCAGTGATATTGAGGAGAAGATAACACAGGTGAAAGAAGCTGTGCAAAGCTACAAAAATGATGTGGAAACCACGTATGCTGAAATGGTGAAAGTAAAGAAAGACTTAGAAACAAGGGTGGAGGAAAAAAGCATTAAAAAGGAAGTGAAAAGAATAATCCAAAATAATCCAAAGTTAGTCAGAAATTCAGTAGATATAAACAAATCTATAGTAATCACTGGTATACAAGAGGAAGAAGTAAAAAACAAGATTACAAGAGACAAAAAAGGAGATGGCAAATGTAATGAGCTTACTGAAAAGAAGTACCAGAGGAAATCTGCTGCAGTAAAGACATAGAGGAACACAAAGGTTAGGGAAATATGAGAAAAGCAAGACAAGACCTCTAAAGGTGACATTCCAGAGTGTAAAACACTGTTGCAAGAGATACTAAAATAATGCAAAGAATCATATGGAAAAAGAGGAGTTCAAAAATGTGTGGATAAAAAGATGCCTACAACACAAGAGGAACAGGAATTACTGAAAGAGAAAAGGGAGGAAACAAAAACAAAAAATGAGGGAAGATCAGAAGAGGAAAAGAAGAATTTTTTTTTTTACAAAGTAATAGGACTGCAGGTACGAAAGTGGTACACAAACAGGATCGAATAAAAAGGAGGAAGGTAGTAGAACCATGTCATGACAAGTATATAAACAAGATGATAAAGTTGATCTACTCAAATGTGCTTGGAATGGTATCTAAATTACTAGAGATAAATGATTATGTCAGAGAAAATGAACCACAAATAATATGCCTAACTGAAACAAAAGTAAAACCAAGGATATCCAATGACATACTAAACTTAGAGGAATACAATATATGGAGAAGAGACAGAAATTTAAAAAAAGGAGGAGGAATTATAATATTAACTAAGAAAAATCTAAAAGTCAATGAAATAAAACTAGATATACCATCACAAGTAGAACTGATTGCAGTAGAGATCAACACATCTGAAGGTAAAGTAATTGTAGCCAATTTATACATGCCACCCAGATCAAACACATGGGAAAGAGATGAATATGATGACCTGGCAGAGAGTACAATTCAGAGTTTAAGATCATTACTACATAAAATGGAAGAGAAATCAGAAAGAATTATACTAACTGGGGATTTCAATAAAAATATAAATTGGAATACTCTAGATATAATTAACCAAGAAAGCTGTTGGGACCAAAAGCTCCTGGATCTCGTACTAGAGTTCTTCCTAACGCAACATGTGAGGGAAACCACCAGAAAAAGAGGACTTGATGTACCTTCAGTGCTAGATCTAATATTTACTAGGCAAGAAAATGATATTGACATTTTAATATAT